>NW_004524638.1:7299385-7310626 GCF_000260255.1 Octodon degus | reverse complement strand
TCCAGCTGGAGGCCTAGAGCCCATGAGGATGCCTACCTCCTGTGAGTCCAGCTGGAGGCCTAGAGTCCAAGGCAATGTCTCATGCGAGCCTGTTTCAAGGATCTGCACTGGGCCAGCAGTTGGTGCTAGAAAGTCTGTGCTGATGGGATGAAGAATGTGTGCCAGCAGGCTGAGGGACCTGCACAGCAGCCAGGAGGCGGATGCTCAAAGTGAAGACGAGAGCTCCCCTGAGAAGTACCACAGCCTTCCTCAGCAACAGCGAGGTCTCGAGCTCCTCTAAGGATAGGAAGAGCCAAGTCTGTATCAGGAAAACCAGCGTGACAAGCTCCTCCAAGAGAACCGACAGCCCCAGGTGAGCCAACAGTCCCGTGACGGCACCTCTTCATCTCCAGTTCTCTCGTTACGCTGCTGGGAGCAATCCTCAGGCGCGCCTTCTGTACCTGCCGCACACTGACTCTGTGCACCTGGGTGTTACCAGTTGGTCACCAGTGGTCAGCGCACCTCAGTCCAGCTGGAGGCCTGGAGCCCATAAGGGGTAAATACACAACGAAGAGCCCTGCGGCTGTGCCTGGGTGAGGTGTACCCAGGTGGAGTCTGACTGAGAATTTGTGTGGGAGAGTTGAGTGTGCATGGTATCCGTGTGAGTGTGTAAATGTGTCTTCTGAAGGAAAGTGTTGAGTATTAGCGTGAGAGAGCATGAGTGAGTGTGTCAGTGCAGGAGCTGCATGTGTAAGCGCGTGCCTGTGAGAGCAAGGTACCTGGTGCCTGCCCGTGTGAGCGCGTGAATGGGCATGAGGCCTGAGCTTGTGTGGTCTGAGTGTGTAGCATTTGAGTGTGAAGGTGTGCGTTGCACATGCGTGGCCTGCGTGTGGGAGCTGAGTGTGTGAACCTGCAAGTCGGTGTCAAGGCTTTTAAGTATCTTTGTGTCACTAACAAACATGCACATGCCTGTAATCCGTGTTTGGTGCCTGGATGGACCAGAGGACAGATGCCGGAGTGGCATGCGGGCGGCGGCTGTGCCTGCGAGCTGAGCTGTGGCTCTGCAGGGAGCCATCTTCTGGGACCCCCTGTGGCTCACTCCGGGTGACGGGCAGCACACACCTGTGCATGCCTCACCGCTGTGCTGTGGGTGTAGGGGGCAGCTGGTTTCTGCTGTTCCTGTGCCTTGTGGTGCACCTGGTTGCCGCCTTCTGGGCCCTGCCAGCTGCCCAGCTAGGCCTCGCCTTCTTGGAAGGAGGCCCCAGCCCTGCCTCTCTGTCACCCTCTGTCCCAGGCTGGAGACTGTGGAGCTGGGCTCTGCTCTACCAGGCCCACTCTGGGATCCAGATGGGAGCTCAGCTCAGGCTCCCTGCGGGCTGCCCTGCGGGAGGGGAGGGGAAGGGCAGGCTCTGTAACTGCTCTTGGCCTGCAATTCCTCCTTCCTCAGCCTCCCCTGGCTGCAGCCTGCGCTTTCCCTCCTCTGCCAGAGCTACCTTGGGGCCTCACTGTGGGCAGCAGCAAGCACCTCCGCCTGCCTCACATGCCCCCCAAGCAAGGAGGACTTGGGGGTTCGGGCCCTGCCCACCCCCAGTTGGGGCTCTCAGGGGAACAGCTAGAGGTGAAGCAATGACCCCGACTGGCTTGGTGATGTTGCATATTTAAGTGAAAATGGAAGAGGAGAAGGAGCTGACGTGATAGGTGGAGCCTAGGAGCTGTTCCATAGTGGAGTGGTTGTGGAGAATATGTGGAGAAGGTGATATCTGGCCAGAGGCCATAAGTGAGTGAGGAGCAGGCCTCACAGATGCACAGGACAGGTGTGTGGGAAGGGCAGGTCCTGAGGCAGGATCGGTGGGAGCGCTCCCACCAGGAAGGGAGGTAAGGGCCTCGCCAGCTGGCTCTGCAAAGGAGGGGAGCAGAGACGGGTTGGGAAGGCCTTGAAGGCTATGCCGTGACTGAATTTGACAGAACCAAGCAAGGGCCTCTGAAGAAGCACAAGGCAGTAGTCCGAAGGATGACTTCGGCTGCTGTGGAGGACGTATGGGGCAAGCAGGGAACAGGAAACCATAAAGACACCCTTGCTGTGGGGCTGAGACCCACCACTGCCACCATCAGGAGCTCTGGCGGCACAAGGTCCCCAGGAGATGTTCCAGTTTGTCATCATTGACACCGTTTTCCTCTGCCAGCCCAGAGAAAGTGCGGGGCTATTTTTATCTGTCGGAGCTTCATTTTCTTCATACATCAAAAGCGGGAAGTCAAACTTGCTATGCGTGACACTGTGGACACCTGTTGCCCAGGTACACAATCTTCACAGACCACCAGTGAGGTAGCTGTGTCCCCATCTGACAGATGAGGAAACTGAGGTCAGCAGTCTAACTGAGGTCTATCTCAGAGACTCTCTGTAGTACAGGGGAGCACCAGGTCTGTGACCTGTTTTCCTTGTGGTTGTGTGAACCCAGGGTCTTCTCCTCCCGAGCTATCGAGAGTCCAGGCTTCTGCTCTTCGCCAGTGGAAGTGCTGTTGCTAGTCCTTTCTGCTGCTTCCTGCCGGCTGCCCCCTGCAGGAGGGGCAGCCCCCTCCTCTAAGCTCTGTTCCTGGCATGGGCGTGAAGACGCTGGTTTGTTCCTGCTTTTCCAGAGCTGGGTGCTGTGTCTCTGCTGATTCCACAACACTTTCTGAGGTGAGCCTTATTCTCATCTACGTTCACAGAGGGGAAATGGGGCTGTGAAAGGTTGAATGCTTTGTCCAAGGTCCCGCCCCTAGCGAAGGCAAAACTAGGATTCGGACTTCATAACTTCCACGTCTGTGTTGTTTCCCCCCACGTCCCCAAGTTCCTGGTTTGGTCAGGATATTCATGTATGACTAATGAAGTAATCAACTCATTTTTTCAAATGAGTGATGAATGCTGCTGACTTGGAGAGAGGAATAGCAGAGGAAGAGGCCCGCTGATGGGAGCCAGGTACATGTGGGAGGGACATACACCCCGGGCTCAGTTAGCAGCAACTCTGTCTTTAGAAAATGTGGCTGTCAGCGATTAAGACAGGGCGTAGTGGCACATGCCTGCAATCCTAGTGCTTGGGAGGCTGAAAACAGGAAGACCACTATGAATCTGAGCTGTGTAGTGAGACCCTCTAGACCATGTACTAAACACAGGGGAGAAAAAAAGGCGGCAGAGTGGGGGGCTGGCCAAATAGCTCAGCAGATTAAAGTGCCTGCTCAGGCCGATGCAGCGGCCAGGGTTCAACTGCCGTGCTGGTGCCGCCCCAGGGCGTGCTGAGACTGGGCCTGTGGCGCATGCCTGTAATCTCAGCTCTTGGTAGGCTGAATGCAGGCGGATTATTATGAGTCTAATCTACATAGTGAGACCCTGTAGACCCTGTACTAAAACACACACACACACACACACACACACACGCACACACACACACGCACACACACACACACACACAAATGTGGCTGTCAGGATGCATGTTTGCCAAAGACATCCCCACGGTCGTCTCTCTGTGACCAGTGAATATTTTATGTAGCAAAAGGGACTTTACAATTATTATTAAGGTTGTGGAATGGCTTTGGGTTATTGATTTATTTTTGGTGTTTTGAGACCTTGAACTCACTATGTAGCTGAGGTTGGTCACAAACTCCCAGCGATCCTCCTGCCTCAGCTTCCTGAGTGCTAGATTTATAGGCACGCACCATCACGCCTGGCTCAGGGTTATGGGTGTTGAGCTGGTAGATCCGATCTGATCACATGCTCTTTAGCGATGCAGGCCCTCCCTAACTGTGGCTAGAGGCAGGGGCATGACAGAAGAGCGAAGAGCGAGGGATCTGAGGTAGCAGTGACTCCTCAGCCCCACAGGGCTTTGGAAACAGAGGAAGAGGGCCCTGAGCCAGCCGGTGCACACGGCTTCTGGAATCTGGCGAAGGCAGCAGACAGATCCTGTCCAGGAGCCCAAGAAAGGCATGCAGCTCTGCTGACACCTGGACGCTAGCCCCAGGAGACCCATGGGAGACTTCTGGGCTGCAGAGAGCTAAGAGGATGCATTTGTGTTGTGCAACCTACTAAATTTATGATCTCTTCTTATGGCCACAGTAGAAAATGCACACAGTGAATCGGTTCAGGCAGAGGCCTCTGAACTTCTCCAAGCAAAACGTTAAGCCTCTGCTCATGGGTGGGTGTGACAACTGGTGCGTGTTATCCAGTGTCATGCCTGGCATGCAGCACAGTTCTGGCTCTTGTAGCGTGGCTGGAGTTTGATAGTGAATTGTGGGGACTTTGCTTCCCAGTCCTGCTATGACCAGCAGCTGCCCATCAGGATGGGGACCTCAGGCTGGGGAAGGTCACAGTGGCCTGGGTTGGTCACAGAGGTCGCCTTAGAAGATGTGAGACTGGACATCAAGGTGGAGGAACAGTGGGCAGAATTATCTTGCTGCTTGTATTCCAGTCTGTTTCAAATAGCACCTAACAGGGGTGGGCAGCTCCAGCTCTAGGCAGGGATTACTGGTCTGCCCTCTCTGGGCTGCTGCTGTACCCCACAGACCTGCTTCCTCTGTAAGCCTGCACCCTGATGTCCCTCCTGTGTCCCATTACCTGTCACGCACTCCAGACCTGAGGTGAACGCCTTTTTCGCTCTGGGTCCAGTTTCGTTATCAGTCAAATGAAGCTACTGAGTTCTGTGGATGCACGTTTCTAGGGTGGTGGGAAATCCCAAAACAACTAAGCGCAAGTGGGGTGACAGCACGATTTTAGTTTTTAAGGCTTTTGCAGTGCTGCAGATTGAATAAGGCCTTCTGTACAAGAGGCAGGCCTACAGCCTCAGCCCTCTGCTGATCTAGAATGCAGAGACAGGCATTGCCCTTTAGTGGCTCATTTAATCTTCAAGAGGAGAGCACTGCTTCTACTCCAAGGCACATCGAGGCTGTGTTTCTGGCCCCAGTGGAAAGTGAGGCTGTGGGAAGTTGGAGCTCACTTCTCCCAGCTGCCTCCTGCTTGCCATGAGCTCATCGTGAACCCGAGACTGCTTCATTTTCTCTCATCCACTGCTTGAGAATCATCAGTTCGCCCCAAGGGCTGGTCCCATCTGCCTTGCTCCCACCTCAACTTGGCTTACATTTGTTTTTCCTGGGATTGACCGGAGTTGTTTCCTGGGAATCGGGGCTGAGCAAAAGGATGTTTTGAGTTGGTGACTGCCCAGGCCTTTGTGTGGTGGGATGATGGTGAGCCCTTGTTCAAGGGCCATGTTGAGGCTGATGTTTGTTGAGCACTTACTATACTCCAGGTGCATCATGGCTTTGATGTCTCATGCCCACCCTGCCTCATGAGGTGGCGAGGTGCCCAGGTCCTGCAGTGCATGTGCCCAGATGGGCTTCCAACGCAGATAGCTGCCCACAGACCCTTTGTCTTCCTGAGACGGGCTTCCCTGGAAAGTAGGTCTAGGGAATATTCTTTTAGAAATTTTGTAACAAAAATAGTCTGTGTTCATATACATTTAGAAGAGCAGTTGCTTTGTGTCTGGATCCCGAGTACCTCAGGGGTGCCAGGATAGGCAAGAACACAACAGAGCAGGTGGCCTGCTGATGCCCTTCACCTTGGGAGTCTTTATTTTGGTGCGTGATCCCGCGTAGATACTTTCTGTGAAAACTAGAAGCATCTCAGGGGGCGATCTTGCCGGGGAACAACTGCAACCCTGGATTATCCTTAGCTCTCCCTCCTCCAGGCCAGCTTCCCCCAAGTATCTTCCAGCTCTCCTACACTCCTGATCCTGCCCCGCACCCAGTCGGTGCTTAGGGAAACAGTTACGTCCTGAGTTCCTGAGAAGGAAAGGGCACTTTTTTAATGTTGCCACTTGATGAGCTGCTTTGCTAGACTAGAGATTTCTGGTAAAGTACATCCTTACTGACTGATTTATACTTTGAGTTAATCCAGATTTTTCATGAAATAGATTGTGTGTGCATGTGTGCTTTTGGGTGTGCTTGTGTAAGAGTGTGGTAGTGGGGATTAGTACCAGGGCCTTTGCATTGAGCTACATCCCCAGCCTTTTAATTTTGGTTGCTTTGTTTTGTTTTGTTTTTAAACAGGATCTTTCTTATTTCTAAATTGTCCAGGCTGGGCTCAACTTTAGGATCCTCCTGTCTCAGCTTCCCAAAGAGCTGGGGTTACAAGCATGTGCCACCATACTCAGCATAACACAGATTTAAGAAGAGACACATTTGGATTTTCTTTGTGTGAAAGGAAGAAGTTGGATAGAATGGGAAGGGACAGAACAGGGTATGGAAGCCATAGGATTTAAGTTGCTGGTTTTCCCCAAAAGTTTTACAAAATATGAAAAGACTTCTGCTTTTGCTTTCTCTGGCTGACAGCTGGGAAATCCAGTAGCCTGCCTTAGACAGGAGAGATGGCTAAGTTGTGTGTGTGTGTGTGTGTGTGTGTGTGTGTGTGTGTGTGTCTGGGGTTCAACCTTAGAAGCCTGGGCTGGTGACTTGACCTTTTTTGCTCAAGGTCTCTGTAGACATCTTCAACCCTTCCTTTGGCGTGCAAGAGCTTCCTCCTGTTGAACCTCTTCTGGTCAATTTCCATGTTTAATTAACCCCACTCAACCGATGAATTCCAAGTGCCAAGATGAGCTTGCTGGGAATCAGGCCCTGTGGCCTTCAGGGCCCTTTGAACGTGTGCATTCGCAAGTGGACCCGCTCCTTCACGCCCAGGTCCTGGAGACAGCGATGACTAAGGTGTTTCATTGCTACAGAGAGACACTGCTTTGATTAGTGATGACCTAGCCAAGAGGAGTGGGCAAGTGCGAAGCTCTGCTTTAGCATAACCACAGGCAGGGAAAATTTTCTTGGCACAAGAAGAGCTCGAGAATGTCCAGAGGGTGCTGCTAACTTGTCAGGGGCCGAGTGACACTAGAATGAGGTGCTTCCACTGTTTCTGGCAACTGGTAACTCTTCCTTATGTCACATGTACCCCTAACATCTGGCGCTACAGCAATCTCTTTAGGCCAAGAGCTTCTAAAGATTATGTGCAAGTCACTGAAGACTTGACACCTGATTTCCTTCCTCAGCAGGGTGGGGACGAGATATTAATTTCATGAGGTGCAGGTAAGGATTGAGAGTGAATGCTGTATATAAAGCCTTGAAGCTGTGCACAGTGCCTAAGAAATAATGGTTGCTATTATTGATGCCAAAAACTACCATTCTAGGCTGCACAGGGATGCACCAAATAAGCAGACCATGAGGCCTTGCAGACAGACACACTTGATTCGCTCCACACCTTGTGCACTCCTGTGGTTTCTGAGCTGGTAGTTCTCAGTAGTCTTTTAGGTGACATGAATGGTTGAATAAATAGACATGAGAAAAATGTCCTTTCTCTAAGGTATGGGTCATTCCCATTTCCTCTTGCTCTTGAGGACAAGAGCTCACCCCTGGCCTGGTGGGAAGACTCTGGGGCACTGGACCAGGCTGCATTGTCATGCCCATTCCCTGTGAGTTCCTCTCGGGTGAAGAACATTTGACCCCTGCTTAGAAAGATTCCCTTTCACAATCTCCCAGTTCCCTACATGCAGCTTGCTGAGCTGGCAGAGTGGACAGAGAAGAACTAGCTATTTTTAGGATGAACTAGGATTAGAACTTTGCTCTCTTCTCAGATGTCAAACCTGCAATCTGTAGGAATGCAGAATGGAGTTATTGCCGAGTTACATGGTGGGAGAAGGTTTATTATACGCTATTGCTTACAATTCCTGCCTAAAAATAGTAGCGGTAGGCCTCCGAGAGCAGCGTGCCTGCTCCGTGCCAGGCGTCTGGGCGAGTGCTTTACGTATGCTTTACGACATCGTTCAATGCTTACGGCAGCCTGCGAGATTGGTTTAATTCTTCCTATTTTGTGATAGAAAAATTGAGGCAGCGAGAAGTAAACTTGGGCAAATCCACATGGCGAGAACCAAGCATAGCTGGACTTCCAACCTGGTCAGCTTGGCTGTGAGTCTGAAACTGTCAGTGAGGATAAAACCAAGGAGCTGAGTCCCTCCACGGAGAAGCCTGACCCCAGCTGAAGAGTGTACTTACTTTGGTCACAATAGACTTGCTTAGATTGGGTCTATGTACACAGATGGAAGTGGGGCTCTGTCTTGCAGGGGCAGCATCCTGAGGAGTAGGTGTTGGGACTTCCTTGTGTGGATGTCTGGCTCCTTCCTCTCCCCTTCGGATGTCTCTCTTCCTTACTGCCAGCCGGTGGGGAGTCCAGCCCATCCTTGCATGCCTCTGGCAAGGGGAAGGCAGGTGCCCCATCTGGGCAACCAGACTGTGGGAAGCCAGTCTGGCCCCTGGATCTGGAGAAGGCTGGAGCTGTCTGGGGTAGTTAGCAATGCCTAGTTCTTGGCCCCTGGTTTCTGCCACCCAGCTCCAATATAGCTTTTCCTCCCTCCCAAGAACTGTCCCTCGGTGGACCCTATAGCTCAGTGCCTTGGCCGTGCTCCATTCCCTCTGAGCTGTGCTTTCTTTCTTCTAGAGAGTGGAGACTCAGGGCTCGCTTGCAGACTCCCTTGCAGCATGGATGTGACTTAGCAGGCAGAGGTAAGTACACAGCTGCTGGGATGTCTCTTTTGTCCTTCCTCCTGGCACAGGGAGAGGATGCTGGAGCCATGGCAGGCACCTTATGAGCATGAGCGGGAAGAGCAGAACACAGGGACTCATGCCTGCCACTACCCTCTTCTCTGTGGCATCCCTGCTGAAGAACCCCTGGCTGCTAGAGCTCTCGTGGGAAGTGTCTGTACGCTTCGTCTGTGCTTTTTAAAATGGGGTCGGCACAGCTTGTGTCTATAGCCAAGAACACTTAATCTATGTAAGGAAAGGAAGGTAGTGTAAGGCAGACCGAAGGGTGAGCTGCCGAAAAGGTGCAGAAGCGAAGGACTGTGGCCACTGCGTGAGTCGGCCGTGAGCTTGACAAGCTTTCCACAGCATTCCCGGCCACTCCGTAAAGTAATCATCATCGTCATCGTCATCGTCATCGCCATCGTCATCGCCATCATCATCATCATCATCATCCTCGTCATCGTCAGTACCAGGGATCAAACTCAGGACCTTGCGCTTGCCAGGCAGTTGATTATACTGCTGAGGTATCTCTCCAGCTTTTTAAATGATGATTTTATTTTTTTTATTTTTTGATACCAGGGATCAAAATCAGGACCTTGTGGGCTGGCAAAATAGCTCAGTGCATTAAAGCACCTGCAAGCAGGTGCAGGGGCCAAGGGTTCGATCCCCAGGCTTGCCATGCTGGCCCTGCCCCCAGGGCATGCTGGCTGAGACAGGGATCGAGAGGGGGCGTGGTGGCACATACCTGTAATCCCAGGTTTTGGGAGGCTGTAAGCAGGAGGATCACTACGAGTCTGATCTAGTAGTGAGACTCTGAACACCTTGTAGACCCTTCTCTAACATACAAAAAAAAAAGTATCAGGACCTTGTGCTTACTTGGCAAGCCCTCAAGCCACTGAACTATCTCCCTGGCACGTAAGAATTTTTGTTATCCCCTCTTAGAGGCTCAAAAGCGTATCCATACTTAGGAGAGCTTGGGTTTTGTGCAAGCCAAGGAAATAGTGATTGATCCAAACAGTGGTGGTGTCCTACAGAGTCGGCTTTGAGCTGAGTGTGAAGGATGGACAGGCTTTTGGCAAGCGCAGGGGCAGCAGGAGAGCATCCCTGGTAGAGGCAAGAACTGCAGATCGTGGAGGCATCAAAGGGCTGGGTGAACCTGGGAGTGCGGCTGGCGCTAAGGGGTCAGAATCAAGCCTGTGTCTGCTCAGCCAGTTCTCTTGCATTCAGCCACCACAGCACACTTTAGTGGCGTGACATTAGCGCAAGACCCTCAGGTACCAGTCGTTGGCATGTGTCTCCAGCTTGGATCCTTGAAAGCCTGCGTCAGCTGGTATGGGGTCAACACTGCTATAGTGACAGGCAAATGCTGACACTGCCACGCTTAATCCAATTGCATGAAATGTCACCTAGGACCTGTGACCTCAATGTTCTTTGTGGCAGAAGACAGAAACACAGCTGATCCTCGATGTCCTTGGTTCTGCTCTGCACAACCATCTGTCCGAAGTGGCCCCACAGTCCGCCCAGCTGGGTGGCACCTGAAACCTGAGAAGCCTGGTGCTCGCGCAGTCTGGAAAGGGGAGGCAGATGTGTCTCAGAGGAGGAAGCAGGAGGGAGTTTATCCTGAGGCACGGGGTGCTAAAGGGCTTCGAGGGACAGACAGGGTGGGATTCCCAGCTTGCTCAGGAACAGGGTGAACTGGGAGTGGGAGGCTGCGTGTGATGCTGCGGCTGTTGTCCAGGAGGGAGTCTGTCATGCCCTGCTGCAGGGAGTGGGTGGCTGGTGAGTGTGCAGAGCGAGGCTGTGGAGAAGGCAGGCGCTCACAGCCAGACTCGGCAGCTCCGGCCCTGGCCCTAATGCTCCATGCAGGGCCTGCTGGAGAAAGGGCAGCCTGCAGCACAAGGCTGCGTCATCGCCGGAAAGAGACCCTCCAGCGCCTATGTGCGTTCCCACTTTCACGTGTGCACGTACCCCCACCCCCACCCCCTGTGAGAAGCTCCGGCTCTGTGGGACCTGCTCTCTCTCTGTAGAAGGACCGGTGTCTTGGGCACTGGCCTTTGGGCAGAGCAAGTGGAGACAAACCCGAGAGCTCGATCACGGTGTGCTTCCTCCCCCAGCTCAGGGGGAAGCCAGGTGATCTCTACCTGCCGGCTGAGCCCTGGATGTGATGAGCCCTGGCCTCGTACCGCTCTGGCCACCTGGGGAGGGAGGTCCCTTCCGCCTCAAACTTGACTTCAGTGTGTGGGGACCAGGACCTAGAGAAGGAGGTGCTGGGACTCCCCCAGAAGGAAGAAAGAGACCTCAGTGTGTTGGCCAGACCTCAGTGTCAGACTGAGGATGTGCCATGGTGCACCTGGCCGGGCCAGGCTGTCCCGACACCCCAAGCAAGGCCACCATGTACTAAGGCCACAAGCTTGCCAGAAGCCTGTGGCTGAGCCAGAAGCTGTGGGGGCAGGAGCATTGCCTCTTTCCTTGAACTCAGGTCACCCCTATTTCTATAAGGAAAGAGCTTCAGAAGTAGGATTGACGTTGCAGTACAAGTTCTCATATGTCCTGAGTCTTAAGTGGAAGGCTAGGGCCAAAATGTTGGCTTTCCTTGCGGCCCTCCTTTTTCTCTAATTTTTGGTCTGCAAACTTAGGTTGTTAACCCTCCAGAAGAGAAGTTTATTGTTATTACCATACAAC
>NW_004524638.1:7295874-7297075 GCF_000260255.1 Octodon degus | reverse complement strand
AGAGAGAGAGAGAGAGAGAGAGAGAGAGAGAGAGAGAGAGAGAGAGAGAGAGCTGTCTGGAGTGCTCACTGGGCCAGTGGCTCTTGCGTGGTGGCCGTGGAGCTCCAGGCTGGCATGAGACCCTCTCTCCTCTGGAAGGAAGGTGGAGTATTTCTATTTCTGTTTCCTTTGCCTGGAGAAAGTCAGACAGCAAGTCCTTTGACAGTTGTTTGTTTGTTCATTTATTTATGTTTAATGTATTTGGTTGTTGCAGGGTCTCACTATGCAGCTTAGACTTGTGGTCATCCTCCTGTTTTCAGCCTCCCCAGCGCTGGGATTATAGGCGTGCACCACCGTGCCCAGACTCTGGCCGGCTCAGCCCGCCCTGGGGGTGGGCTGGCGCAGCGTGTGGTGCCGGGAATCAAATCACAGTCCCCGTGCTTGCCTAAGCAGGCACTTTAGTCTGCAGAGCTATCTCACTGGCCCAAGTCCTTTGACCTTTTAGGACTGCAAGTTCCAGTAAGATTTCAATGGCAATGTGTCTTTTACTGTAACACATTTTAAAAAAATTAAACAGTTTTTTTTTTATTTTTTAATCATACCTCATACATGACAGTTAGTGCACTGGTGCCGAGGATGCAGACAGAGATAAACAAACCATCCCTCTTGCTTTAAAAGTGCTATAGAATGCAAAGGCATGAGGCATTAGCTAAAATCCATCCGCTAAAGTGCAGGTGGGGTCATACGCCAAGAGCTTCGAGAGAGCACCGTTTGCCAGCCTGCAAGCCGCGCTCCGGGAGAGGCACAGCCTACGAGGGGCGACACTTAGGTGCATCCCCAGCTCTGCCACACCCTGTGTGGGCTTCTGTGAATTATTCAGCTTCTCTGAGCTTCCGTTTTCCTGTCTAGCATGGGAAGAAAGCTAGACAGCTTGGTGCTCCTGGGTACACAGACGCCGCTGGCAACTGCGGGCCGGTGGAGGGGACTGTTACCATCCACGGCTGCGAGGGTCTGGGCAAGGCCTCGGCCTTCCCTCAGCCTTGGGGGCTTTGCATGCCTCTTGTACGGCGGGATGATGTGCCCACGCTGAGCTCCGTGAGGCTGACGGTGAGCCCCCGTTGGTCGGCACTCGCAGGATGATTAGCCAGCCCACGCAGATGGGCAGGCACTGCGGCGCAGTCTGCCAAAGTCCACCAGCAAGTGCAGCCTGCAGCCAGGCCAG
>NW_004524638.1:7293474-7294599 GCF_000260255.1 Octodon degus | reverse complement strand
CGTGAGTTCCAGGCCAGCTTGAGGCACCTACCATTGATTTCAAAGCCAGCTTGGAAACCACAGGGAGACCCTGTCTTAAACAAACAAACAAACAAACAAACAAACAAACAAACAAACAAACCAAAAAGACAAGGGCTCCCGGCCACTGAGTGCTGGAAGGCATTGGGAACACAAAAATAAACAGGACATAGCTTCTGCTTGTGGGTTGAGTGGTGTCGGCATGGGGATAAACATGAAGACAAATAGGATCCCAGTGACCTGCGAGCAAGGGTGAGGCAGGAGCACCTGATGCTCACTGGGCTCCCCAAATCTTGGGGGACCCCAGGAACACTGGGGAGGGAGGTCCCGATGGCCACTGCCCCAAGACCAGTCAACTAGTGAATGGATAATCTGCATGTACAGCACACACAGGGAACCAGAGAGGTACGTGCATGGATGGCTCAAACACAGGCAACAGAGGAGGTGGCTAAGCGGGGTGAGGCCTGGGTAAGGCTGGTGGCCCGAGCTTGCTTTCTAATTCTGACCTGAATTGCAGAAGGCTGGTCAGAATTAGAAAGCAAGCTCGGGCCACCACTCGGGCCAATGCACATGCGCACTGAGCTGATTTCCATTGCGCCCGCTTGCTAGTGCTTGTCTGTCACCGCAAATCAGTGCCCATGGTGCCTTCTCAGCCATTCCTGGGCTCAGATCAGTGATGAAGCTGACCCCCCCCCCGCACCCCAACGCCCAGCGAGGGAACTGAACAAGGAGCCACTGCCTTCTGGTCTTGGCTCACCCTGGAAATGAGTCTTTTATGGTGGCCTAGTTAGTCCCAGGCTTTTGGGGGTGATTCTACCATGGAAAGTGGCCCCTAAACATAGCACAGAAGGGCTGGGTGTCTAGTGTTCCTGAGCCCAAGAAAGCTTGGGGTGCCTTCCAGAGAAAACATGTGTGCAGTAAGCTCTGTTCAGGCATGAGTCGAGGCCTGGTTGCCTGTGAGATCAGTGTTAGTGAACAGACTCAATATTAAGCAAGGTGTCTTTAAATAAAAATATAGATAAAACAAGGCTGAGCTGGGACAGGGTGATGAAGCATCCTGACCAGAGGCTCCTGGGAACCTAACTCTCCATCTTCTCTGGAAGCAGT
>NW_004524638.1:7267989-7293374 GCF_000260255.1 Octodon degus | reverse complement strand
GGAAGTCACCATGTATGTGTCTTGGTATATGTGTTTGTGTGCCTCTAAACGTGTGTCCCTAGCATCTTATTCAGCCACTGTCAAGACTTTCTGCTGCTCAGTATCACAAGTTATTTTATGTAAGAAGACGATTCACATTGGCAGCAAGAGCTGAGTGAACCCCACTATCCAGGGAAGCTTTGGGAGCTTTCTTTCTAATTCTGATCACCCTTACCCAAGCCCTACCCAGCTTAGCCACCTCTTCTGCTGCCTGTGTTTGAGAAAAAAACCTTTCCTGCTACTGGTCTGAACTTTTCTTTAGCTTCTTCTTGGGTTCATAACTTCTCACCAACTTGGTTTAAATACAACCTTGCTTCTCCCAGAGCTGGGTAACAACACTGCCAAGTGGGACTGTGATGTACATCTTAGGAGAATTTCAAGTTAATTTCAGTTAATTCTTGCATCTGGTGGACAGAACTAGCGTGGCCTTGAGGGAGAGTTAGTGCATAGGCTTCAGGGAACTCTTTCTTTTTATGTACCAGGAGTCAAACTCAGGACCTCACACTTGCCAGGCAGGTGCTGTGTCACTGAGCTCTGTCTCCGGCCCCAGGGGACTCTTTCAGAACTGCAGCACGGGCAGGACACTGAGGCACAGGAACTGCCCCAGGTGGGCAGCTGGGGTGGGATGTGCCACGTCCCTTGCCTGGAGGTGGCACTGGAGGCCTTGCCCACCAGGCCCCATCATGCTGCTCTTTATCTCTGCCTTGTCCTCCTCACCTAGACCACACCAGAGCTCTCTGTTGTCTCTGTGCATGTGCGAGGAACCCACGAGCCCCTGTGGGCCTCCGGGGAGCAGGAGGACGCAGCTTTCTGGGAGTCAGTGCCAGGCATAGTGGAGTGTGAACTTCCTGCCTCCTGCTGGCTCAGGCTTTGCTGGAGGGTGCTGCTTGCTCCAGGGCCTCTGTCCCTGGGACAGGCTCCTCCTGAGTCTTGCAGGCCAGAGGGGCACCGAAGCTGAGGATGGGCAGCTGGCCGCTGGCCTACAGATGCATGTGCCACTGAATTACTCACATTGCCACGCATCAGCCAGGTAGGCTTCTCGAAAGGCCTGTGCGTGAGGAGCTCTGAGGCGTTCCTTGGTCCAGATCTCAGGCCAGGGACCAGTGGAGCAGCAGGAAGACCTCTTTCCTTGTCTCAGCATCCCGGTTAGGCACCAGGGACAGTTCCCTGCCTTCTGCAGGAAGAGTCCCTCTGAGTAACGCCCTTCACCTTGGTGAGCAGCCTCAGGTCACTTGTCACTCTCCTGTGCAAGTGACCATGTCAGCATCTCCTCTGGACTGTGCATCACGTGCTAGGTGCTCTGCCTCGACCCCCTGCTTGCCTGTGTCCTTGAGAAGCGTGTGTTGCCCTCCATGAGCCTCCCCGCTCACTCTCCTGCTCCCACGGCTCCACGCCTCCTACTTACAACGTGGCCTCTGGCCTGCACCCCCGCCCAGTGGCCTCCTGGTCCCTCAAACGGAAAGCAAGGATGACACAGAGCCTCACTTATGGCTCCGTGGTGCAGGCACCATCTGTGGCCTGCCTGACAGTGCCTCTGGCGCCGTGACTCACAGTTGGTGTTGGTTTTTCTACGATTGCTGTCCACACAGCTCACATCGGATCCACAGCTATCACCTCTTTCCAAAGCCTCATTATTCCCAGGTTTTGACCCCTGGAGTACAGAGGCCCTGGTCTCACTCATCTTTACGGCTCTGGCTTCTCGCTCATTGCCTGGCAGTTAGTGTTCACAGAGTACATACCCAACAGTGACAGCACGCACGTGTGATACGTTAGCATTTGTGTGGGGTGCTTGCTGCCGCCAGGCCCTTAGTATGAGTTAGCTCATTTATTGCAGAAGTGTCATGAGATAGTGGTTATCAGTATTCTCATTCCGCAAGCAGAGAAACTGAGGCACAAGGGGGAAATAACTTGTGTAAAGTTACACTCCCGGTCAGTAGTGGAACCGAGAGTCGGATCAGGGGAGTCAGTTGGAGTCTGCCCTGCTGCCTCTCGTGGAGCAGCTGTGGCCCAACTGGGTGTTGAACAGTAAGCACCCCGCGCACAGCAGGTGCTTAGTGAATGTGGAGGAAGTACCTTGACCTTCGGTGCACGGTGACCATCCAGACACTAGCGGGGCAGTGGTGCGGATCAGCGTCACTGATAAATTTATCTCTGGAGAACGTGTCTAGGCTCCAGCACTACCAGTCTTTTACTGGCCTGACCTGGACCTGGCACTTGACTTTGAAGACATAGCAGGGTAATGTCTGCAGCCAGTCACCCGGCTCATGCCTGTGTGCTAGCAAGGCGCGGCTCGCTGACAACCCGACCTCCTTCTCCCCCATCTGCTCCTTGCCCACTGGTGGTCCTGCGTGGGGAATCCCCACCTCCCAGGTCACGCAGGCCCTCCTCTGAACCCGCTGTGCCCCACATCCCAGCATGCATCATCTGTGAGCACACGTTACAACACAAGTGGGGAGTGGCAAGGGTTTGGAGTCACTCTGTGAATGTCTCAGTTTCCCAGTCTGCAAAAGGGTCTCAACTAGCGCGGGCCTCAGAAGACGTTTGTGAGGACGGAGGGGAGGAATATGGAGCGAACACAGGAGGTGTGGGCGAGGTAGTCCAGGCCGCCCGGTCTCCTTAGTGTGTCCTCTGCACCCTGGGCTTCCCCTTGTGCCTCTTTGTCGTTCCAATGTGTGAAAGAGCACCTGGTTCCACAAACGAGGATCAGAGTGCAGCTCCACAAGCCAGCCTCGATGGACTGCGCGGTGTGGGGGCGGCGCTGGGTCGGGCTGAGTGACCGCAGCAAGCGGCTCTCGCCTACCCGTTCACAGCGGCGTTGCTGCACCTGCGTCGGGCGGCTAAAGGTGCCTGAGGCCCACTCCTGATCCTCGCAGAGATGGGACAGGCGCCCGCGACGCACGCGAGGCAGAGGACAGCACGGAGCGCTGTGGCCGAGGTGAGGGATGGCGGCAAGCAAGCGTCCCAAGAGCGGCGCGGGTCCGCTCGGGACCTTGCCCTCCCTCCTGGTCCTCTCCCCGGATCGCTCCTTGGCACTCCGCTGTCCTCTTCTTCAAGCCCCCGCAGTCCTAGGGCCAAGCGGGAAGCGAGGCCCCCGATGCTCCAGTTCCCTGAACAGTCTCTTCGCTGCCCTCCCAGGGCTCCCTGCGGCGCAGGAGGCAGCGCTGCCCCGTTTTGCAGCCCAGTGGAAGAGGCCTCAAGAAGTAAGCAGGCGATTTTCCTCGCTCCAGCCGGCAGCGCAGAGACCTGGCTGCGGAGAACCAGGCCGCCGAAACGGGCTTCTTGCTGTCTCCGCAGCGCCGCCTGCAGGGCTCGCGGGGGCTGCACACAGGGCCGGGAGCGGGCGCCGCTGTCTCCCGGAGAGCAGAAGAGACCGATGCCAGGCAAGGGGACCAAGACAGCGTCCTGTGGCCTTTCTTCTTAAAAGGAGCAAACTGAGACCAAGAAGGGAAGCTGCTCAAAGTCACAAAGTGGCGGCACACGCGACGCCGTGGGATTCTGATGCCCAGTGCGCTGGCCCTGTGGCCTTTTCTTTCGTCCTCCTTTTCCATTTCCTCCTTCTCATCCGTCCGTCCGTCCTTCTGTGCGTCCGTCAGTCCATCCATCCATCCATCCGTCCGTCCGTCCGTCCGTCCTTCCGTCCTTCCGTCCTTCCGTCCGTCCGTCCATCCATTCATCTCTTCCAGAGCACTTCCTGCATCTTGGCCATGTCCTTCCTTGACAGAAACAAGGGCTGACCCTGAGGGAGGTGCAGGACGAAGCCTGGTGCACTTCACTGAGCTGTGGACCTGGGGCTCAAATCCAAATTCAGAGCTCAGAGCTGCTGCAGGTCTTAATCACTGATGTATATTCCTCTGAGAGTGGTGTGGACTTTTGTCTTAGGTGTATTTCTCTTTGACTTCTTTCTCTTTCTTCTTTCTTTCTTTCTTTCTTTCTTTCTTTCTTTCTTTCTTTCTTTCTTTCTTCTTTCTTCTTTCTTTCTTTTTTTGGCAGAATCGGGTATTGAACTCAGGCCCTTGCTCTTGCCAGGGAAGCACTTATTCTACTGAGCCATCTCCCCACCCCTCCTTTTTTTCTTTTCTTTGATTTGTAAGAGACTCTATTGAAGTTCTATTCTGTGGCAGGAGTCGTGCTAGGTACTAGGGACAATGGACAACTATGGACAAGCAGGAGCACTTGTCTGGGAGGGGTTAGCACGGCCCATGGCAAGCGGCAAGGCACATTCTGATAGAAGCGCTGCCCAGTTCCAGGGCTCAGGTCACCCTGCCGCTGGTGGGAACAGTAGCTCACGGTTGTGCAGTGCACTTCCTATGTGAATGTGCATGGAATTCCTGATGGAGTGGGCGGAAACCTGGGCCAGGGTGAAGAGGTAAGGGCTGGGAACCATCCCTTACGTCTCTGGAGGACAGGGAGGCCTCACAGAAAAGGCTGTGGGCCAGCTAAAGCTTTTGATTTCTTGTTCCCCTCAATGGGGAGGCTGCTGTCAAGTTTTGAGGAAACCTTTCTCTGTGCTTTGACCTACAGGGCAGGAAATGTAGTTCAGTTTCCATTTCTGCATCAGGCATCGAGTTGTATTTCTTTTAAGTTCCTAGGAATCTCACCCTCGTTCTCTTTTTTGGGCCAATGAGCAGTTTCTCTCTTTTGGGTGGCTGGTTCCTAAAATGAGGGCTGACCCGCTCAGGTGACGTGGCTCAGCTCTGAGGAGCAAGCGTGGGCGGCCCCACAGTTGCCACAGGGCCTGTGGGCTGGAAAAGGAGGGAGTCCTTGAAGCCTGAGATCAGGCCCCATCTGTGTCACACATGGCCCAGTCTACACATAGGCCTGTCCATTCACAGACCCCATCACATACACAACCTTATTATACATGCTGTCCTGTCCACACACTGCCTGTCACACACAGCACTGATACACACAGAGCTCCATCACACATAGCGCTGTTACACACATGGCCTGCTCACACACATGGCCCTGTCACACACATGACCTTGTTGCACATGCAGCCCCGTTTCTGTCACACAAACACCTCTAACTGGAAGATAGGACCTCGTGGAGAAAAATAAGAGATTTGTTTTAATTTTCAAGTATAAATTTATTGTACAACACCTGTGGTTTTCCCTGAGGGTTCTCATTCAACACACGCACGCACACACACAACTTTGTGTGTGCGTGTGCATGTGTATGTGTGTGTGTGTGAGACAGGGTGACAATCAGGTATGAACTGTGCCCGTTACTAAAAGGGGGCAGGGGGTACAAAGATAAAGTGAGAAAAACAGAGACCATAAAGCCCTGCTTCTGGTGCTCAGGGGCACCTGGTCTATCTGCAGGACCCTGTGGTCTTCACCTCCCTTTTGTACCACCCCTGGGGGAGGGAGTCACCAGATGACTGGGCAGGCCCTTCCTACTCCCTCAGAGAACAGAGCCTAGAGAGGCCTCAGACCATGTGGGGAGCTGGGGGTGTGGTGGGGTGTTCTCTTCTGCAGTCTGTGGGGTGGACGATGAGACCAGGCCCGCCATTTCACTTCTTCACCATGCTGTGGGCTTAACTGACACTTAGTAGACAGTCCGGGAATATGGTCAGCCTGTAACCTTGTTTCTGTGAATTTGGAGAGTCGAATAATGGTCTCTAAACCAACTAGCAGGACATGTGCTCTGAGGTGGAGGGGCCTTTGCTATTTATCACTGTGGAGTGAATGCCGTGGAGAGACCTAGAGCCTAGCAATCCCACTGCCTGGTTTCCAGCCTGCCCCTCACGAGCTGTGCCAAGGCCTTGGACGAGTCCTACCTTTTCCTGGCTGAGGGCGCCCCATAGTGTGAGGAGCTGGGCTGGATGAGACGCAGGATCCCTTGAGCTCGAATCTGTGAGCCTAGGAGTTCTGCTCTGTTCCATTGCCAGTATATTATTACACCTCCTGCTAAACAGAGTAGTTCTTTGGCCCAGGGAATGTGGGCTTCATATCCATTTGTCATTCTAGCTGAGTCCAGCCAGAGGGAGACACTAGCAGGGCACCAGAGGACAGCCTGCAGGAGAGACCATGCTGTTTCCCCTCCCCCGCATCCCAAGTTGTTTCTGGCAGCATTTTCTTCTGAGCTCCCAGCACCAGCCACAGCTGGGCTTCTCCTAGGCTGACCCCATGCACTGGGGTGCAGGATTTGCCTCTTCCTTTTGTCCCACCAGCTCAGGAATGGCAGCAGCTTCCTACCTGTGTCCTTCCCTAGGTTGCCTGCCCACTCTTTGGCAGTGTTTTCAGCCTTTCCACCCCTCCTGTTCTTCATAGAAATATCCTCCTTTTCAGATACTTAGTGTTGTCTCTGTTTACTTGGCTGGTTTGACTGGTGCATTTAAATTTTATTGGTTTTAGAGTACAGCAGCAGGCAGTAAAGATAATGAGGATGAAGTTGGTGATGGTAACCCCTTCCTTGGTATAGAACCTCACATATTGCAAAGCCTTAACGTGGGTTCTGTAATTTGCATTTCATAATAACAGCATGATGCAAGAACGGCATTTGTCACTAATTCCATTTTATAGAAGAGGAAATGATTTCATGCAGCTTACACTGCCGGCAGGTCCTCTAGGGCTAGAACCAGAACCCGGCTCCTCTTCCAGTTCCTCACCCCCCGGGACACGCCTTTCCATCATCATCCCACTTCTCCCCTTCGCGAAAGGCCTCAGAGGTATTCCTTGGGCGTGGGGGCACAGACCACAGAGCAAGGCGGGATGAGCTGTCCATCACTGTGTGTGGGACTCACCTCTCCGGCTCTGTGACCAAGCATCTGGCATATTACTCACAATTTAAAGGAGGGGAGGTTTATTTTAGCTCCTGATTTCAGTTTTCAGCCCGTGGTCGGCTGGTTGCAGTGGTGGGAGCTCAGGAGTGATGCTTGTCTCATGGTAGTCAGGACAGGAGTCGCAGAGGAAGGACCAGGGCAATCACATCCTCCAAAGCCACCCTCAGAGCGACCTCCTGCATCTAATTAGGCTCTGCCTTCTATGGATCCTGTTCAGCTGACAGTTTCATCAATGGATTTGAGCCCTGTCTTCCCCAGACATCACCTCTCTGCCCCAGGTAGCCTCAATTGCAGACACCACTGCCCCGCGCGACAGGGTCCAGAGGAGAGGCTGGGATGCCGCAGTTGTCCAGAATGACCTGCTGCACACCTCAGAGAGGCCGCAGGCCCCGGGGTAGTGTGCACCACCAGTTTAAGGGTTTGTGTCTCTCTGTCTCCACCTCTTGAGCCCCGCCTTGGTCCTCTGGCTCTGCCCCTCAAGCCACATGCTGTTCTTCGAGCCACGTCAGCTCCATGACTTACGTGAGGCTTTATGGGGGCAACTGGACACAAACCATAGTAAACCCCGTGGTCAATCACTTCGCCAAAGCCCATCAGCTCTGGACACGAGAGACTTTGGAGGGCTATTATAGATGTGAACCACAATGGGGTGTGATGAGTTACCCCGATACCTGATGGTTTAAAGGAGCATCCCTGGTTATTTCGGAGTGGAGTGGTCCTCAATGCTTTGCTACCTTCCCTCTCCACCACGTGCTGGGGGCGATTGCCCACCACAAGGTCAGGAGTGTGTCCACCCTGGAGGGTGCTTTGTGGTTGGCTCCTAGGACAGTGTGAGACGTGATACGGCCTTTGTAAGGCGTGATCAAAACTAGGCTCAATACTGCCGCCAAAGCAGGCTCGTAGAGACACCGCAGTCCGAACCGCTCCAGCTTTTCGCCACCTCTGGCAACATGCTGCTTTCGGCTCTTCCCCAAAGTAAAAGTGCTCATGAAAGGTAAACGTTTTGGATCAATTCAGGACATGCAGGCAGGGAAGAGCACACAACTAAAGACACTCCCAAGAGAGGACTTCCAGAACTGCTTCAGAAATGACTGGATCAGTACGTTTATACGGCGGGAAGGACACCAAGGACGCTTAATAGCGATGCATCTTCTACTGTAATAAATGTTTAAAAAATGTAACCATTCACTGTATTTTTGGGTCACACCTTGTAAGCTTGTTTGTATTAATGTCTGTAATTAGGAAGGACCACTGTGTATCCTCTCCCCATATTCTTTACTGATCCTAGTGTGTGTGGCACTAGAAGGCTGGGTGATTCCTGAGCTATAGAAACTTGCCCTGCTGTTAGCAAGAGACGTATCTTATATCTTCAAGTGTCTCAGGACTGTAGCCTTTGGAGGGAATTAGGGCCACAATACCCACGCCACCTTCTGTTTTATCAGCTGCCAATAAACATTTTTCTTCCCTGTACGCCTGCCTAGTGCCAACCCGTGATTAGTGTCTGTGACCTCCCGCTGTCTCGGTTAATTTTCTCTCATTGCTGGGACAAAGTACCCAACATCCAAAATGAAGGAAGGAAGGGTTTATTTAGCTCACAGTTTCTGCAAGTTTGAGTCTGTACTCAGCTGGCTCCAAGGCATACTGGCACATGGCAGAGGGCAGCAGTTCATGGAGGAGCAAGACAGCAAAACAGCAAGAGCAAAAGGGAGGAGCAGTGGCAGGGGCAGGAAGCCCCTCTCCCTTCCTTCTACTGCATTCAGTCTGTCTCCCGCAGGTCGGGGGTGCTGCTCACAGCCATAATCCCAGCAGCACTCACACACATAGTCCCAGTGCTGGATCATGAATTAATCACAAACTCTAGAAGCCTGCCACCCCATCACCGTATGAGGTTTTGGGGGGACAACTTGACACAAGCCACAACACCTGCAAAGGGTCTCCCTCCAGTTGTTTTAGAAATCACTGGAAATGGCTTGCGTGCTCACATCTGTCCTTGTCTTCAGTAATGCCTAGTTTCTTCCTTCCCAGCCCCGCTGGCTGAGTGCATCTCCTGTCCAGCCCCTGGCAGGCTGGTGTGACGAGGATCTAAGTCGGGCTGCTGTCCCTACCCAGTGTCACCGTGTGCCCTGCTGACCCACAGACAATGTCTCTCACTTTTGCATCTTGTCTGCTTATATTACTTCCACAGCAGGACCGCTTTGCCTCCGAGACTTTTATTTTACTTTTTCTTGGGCTACTCTCCATACCCAGTATAGCTCCAGGCTAGGTAGGAAAATACTCAGG
This sequence comes from Octodon degus, assembly GCF_000260255.1. Lineage (NCBI taxonomy): Eukaryota > Metazoa > Chordata > Mammalia > Rodentia > Octodontidae > Octodon > Octodon degus. Next base: position 7,284,271 of record NW_004524638.1, on the reverse strand, counting down.
ACACTTGTATATAGTACATATTATACTCTATGTAACATACTACATATGTAAAGTACTATACATATAATGAGACTAAATGCAATATGCCAGAAGAATTTCTGAAATAGCAACACATGCTTGGAAAACAATTGCATCCTTGGTGGTGCTGAGTTGTGCTTTTGTCTAGGGCTATATCCCCTTTCTGGTGTTGAATTTGATGCTACAAGCCTGCCATCACCTGCTGCTGAAGGTCTTCTTACAGAAGTTTAAGATAAGATTTCCACTGTGATGGGGCTACTTTAGAACCCCAAGATTTTTTTTTTTCAGTATTGGGGCTCGAACCTAGGAAATGTGGAGCTACATCTCCCTTTAAACATTTAAAAAAACGTTGGGATAGAGTCCTACTAAGTTGCCTTGAACTTCTGATCTGCCTTCCTCTGCCCCCGAGTAACCAGAGCTACAGGCCCGCAGCATTGCATCCTCCTGGTCCCTGGAACCTTACCTGCCGGGGTTCACACCATGGTACAGGCCTCGCCCATCAGTTCTCCACGGGAACCTTGCCTTTGTCCTGACCAATAGAGTGTGGCAAAGGCATACTTTGGGCTCCTGTCCCTATCCAGAGCTGTGAGAATATCATGCTAAATCAGTCGCTGTCTTTCCAGAGACCCTCTTGTGGGCTGGTTGGAGCCAGCTCTACATTGGGGGATGAAGCCACATGACAAGGAACTGCGGCTGCCATCTAAGACACATGGCCTCTAGCCACAGCCAGCAAGACACCAGGGCTCTCATCAACAGAGCCACAAGGACTGAGTTCTGCCCAAGGCGGAATGGGCTTGGAAGCTGATCTGGCCCCTGCTGGGTCCCCAGATGAGGATGCAGCCCCTGGACACTAGAAGAGGGTCTGGGGAGATGAAGGCAGATGACCCCATGAGGCCCCACCTGTACCCCTGTCCTGCAGAAATGCAAGGAAATGCATGCACACTGTGTCAAGCTCTTGGTTTGTGCCAGGTGTCATGCAGCAGGGAAGGAAACCAAATGCATCCACCAGGAAGCTCGTGTGAAGATGGAAAACAGCATTTCATGGCACAGCAAATCTGAGAATATATTTTGTTTAAATTTGTCCACTTAGATTGCAGATATTTGTATAAAAGCTTCCAAAGGCTAAACCTCTCCCACTCAAATGGAACAAGCCTTGGTGGGAGAACAGGCCTGTTGGGACCTCATCAGTGTCTAAATCAGGTGACATCTGCAGAGCTAAGTCAGGGGTACCATTTGAGGGACATGAAGTTTACGATGAGGAGGAGGTGGATGCCCGTGGAGCAGGGCATTAGGACGACGTTCTGCTGCAGCTAAGGGTTTGTGAGCTTCTGAGGACTCTTTGCGAAGACTGTGGAAGGCTCAGATGCTTTTATTTATTTTTCCTCAAAGTCTGAGCTATAAGGCAAAGGGGCAAGGAGTATGCTGGACAGCTGACCCTAAGTGGACCTAGAAGCAGTTCCCTTCTGGCCCTGGGTGCCAAATAACTCATTTCAGGGATCTTGGCCCTGGGTGACCACCGGTTCACTTAGGACTCACATCCTATTCTTAGCTGACGAGGTGAGAAAAACACTAATCTTGAGTGCTGAAATCAAAGATTGCCCCCAAACTCAGTAGTTATGATATGATAGAATTTTAATACAATCTTTTACAAATAAAAATTGATGCCAAACAATGATGAACAAATTACCAACATTTTAGATAGAGACCAGATCCAACATTGCATTTCCAATGTGGCCTGAGGGGCCTCACCCTAGTTCTCCCCCCAGTCATATGCACAGGAGACAAAGCAGATGAGGACAGGACCCAGCCTACAAAGAGCAGGCCCAGAAGCCCTTGCACACCCAAGGACAAGGTAGAAGACTGCAATGCCTGGAGCCTTATACATAAGAGGAAGTTTGGGCTACAACTGGAAAAAAAAAATCACAGAATACTTACCTGGTAGTTGGTTTGTTAAGAGAGAGCTGCATATATTAGTTTTTTTTGAAAAAAAATCTCATTCTTTATTGTATGCCAGTGCTAATCCCTGTTTAATTTAATAATCATTACAATCTATATTCGCACTTTTTAAATGCAAAAGCTACTTTTACTGAAAAATCATATTGGGCTATGTGCAAAACATGCCCGAGGCAGGGACTTGGGTACCAGCAGTTAGTTTGGAGGTGATCTTAGAAAGCTGCAGGAGTGGAGTGAAGAAGTGAAAGAAAGTCACCTGTCCAGGGTGTGTGCCTGACTCAGCTGCCACTGGGGACACTGGGACTGGATGGTACTGAGGACCTATGACAAGACAATGCCAGAAGTGCCCGATTGTGCTGGATGGCCTGACAGTCTAAGAGCTTGTCTGGCAAGTGCAAGGACCCAAGTTTGATCCCGGGTACTGCATGCCATGCTGGCTTAGAACCCAGGGCACCAAACTGGCCACTGAAACTGGCCCGTATGGGTGTGGTGGCACTGGCCCGTAATCCCAGCGCTGGGGAGGCTGAAGCAGGAGGATCACTATGAGTCTGAGCTGCATAGCGAGACCCTGTACCAAATAAATAAGTGAGATGATTAAAAAAAATTACAAAAAAGGAAAAAAGAGAGAGATGCCGTATTTAGGAATGAGACAACTTGGGTGTTTATTTTGTATTTTTTTGTCCTTTGTTAGTTGACAGCAAGTCTCTCAAGCACTAGCTCCCTGGCTTGCCCAAAGAGGACCCAATGGATGTCTGTGGCCGACAAAGAAGGATCTCAGACTATGTTATCTCAGTTACTCTTCTCTCACGGCTGAGACAAAGTACCCAACACTGCAAATTAAGGAGGAAAAGGTTTATGTAGTTCACAGTTTGTGGAGGTTTCAGTCCGTATCAGCTGGCTTTGAGGCTGGGTGGTGAGGCACAGGGGCAACAGCACAGGGCAGCGAAGCAACAAGAGCAAAGGGAGGAGCTGCAGCTGCGGCAGCTAGCAGGCGCGCTCCCCTCCTTACATTGCACTGCGGGCTACCCTGGGCTGGGGGTGTAGAACTCACACCTTCTCCCTGCCCTCCTCTTGCACAGGATGAGGATGCTTGCAAAATAAGATCCCTGGCTCCCTGCTGAGTCACTTAATGAAACTTCTAAGCTTCTCACGTTGACACAATGTATCAGCCAGTACATATGGGATGCCGGGGCTTCCCCAAGGTACACGAAGGCATGGGAGTTATCACCAAACTGCAGGGGATCTACAGGATGAGGGCAGAATGTTGACATGCAAGAAGTACCACCATGATATCCGCAGGGAGCAGCGGTAGCAGGACACACCTTTCCAAGCTCATGCAGTGATCAGGGCTTACCTGAGCAAGTGTTGTCGGCCAGATAAGGAGACTCTAGAAGACTCTAAGAATGGGCCCATAGAAGCCAGGACCAGACACGTGCATGCAGGTTGTATCTGAGTACAGCCTTTGGCCTCCCTTTGTGTACTGTCTTTAATCTGTTATGTTCTGGGCCCAGTGATGACCAGTAGTGACGAGACTAGGGAGGTAAAAGGAAGAACTCCACTGGGAACCACAAGCTTGATCCACACCATGACAAACCCAGAAAGGATCAGAGGTCATCCTAATAGAAATGCACACACTAATCAGCTGTGAAACTGTCTCATTCATATTTATTTATCAATTAAAAAAAAGAAAGAAATGTGCACACTTGGATTACTTTAAGAGGTCTACAGTTTACTGAATGCTTCTTATGAACACAATAGTCACAGGGATCAAGAAGTCCAGTGCCTCAGTCTATCCAGTCCATAACAATGTGAGGAGTTGCTCACTGAGACAGCCGCAGGCCAAGCTGAGGAGGGTCATAGTCGGTGGTGGAAAGAGTACGGGGCACTCAAAGTGCAGAACATCTTGATTAATCTGAATGAGCCTCGGGCAGCATGGCTTGAGGATCTTCAGTCTGAGGGGCAGTGGCCAATGTGGCTTGGTAGCCTGTGGACTTATGATCCCAAGGTGGGTATCCACGGCTTGGGTGTTGTCATCCTTACTTCTGTTATCTTTGCCATTAGTGAGTTGAGATGCTGTGCAGTTCTCAGGGCTGGACACCACCATCTTTTGGCAGGGGAAGGTGTTTACTGCTTGGTGACAGGCAAGTCAGAATGGAGCTGGTGTTGTTCAGTGCAGTCCCTCTCTGTGACTGTCACAGTGTTGTTGCTGTAAGAAGTGCCATTTGTACTAGCAGTCAACTAACCCTTGTTAAAACATGGCAGTGGTTGACATTGCTAAGAGTAAAACCGAACTCTCTTGGCCCAGAAGAGAGAGAACTGGGTGTGAACTACTTTCTAGCCAGACTTTGGACAGAGAGAAAGTGTGTGTACTTTTTGAGTTCAGATCTCTTGCTGATTTTTTCTAGTCATTACTACACACTGGGTGCTCCGCTGTGTACATTATAGGCCTAACATCACGGAATGCTCCCCGCAGCTCCACGTATGTACAGCTGGACTTGGGTTAAGTTGGTGACCTCATCCTGGAAGACCTGTGCTTTGTAATGAGTCACAAGCCTAAGAACTCTGGAAAAGTGAGAAGAAAACCATGACCGGTAGGATTTTGACATCTTCAGAAATGTTTGCATGTGCGAGTGTCAAGGTGCTTCACTAGCTGGGATCTAGGTTTGAGAAAATGCTGGTGTGGACAGACTCACATTAGATGACACATGGGGCAGATGCCACATCTCTGTGTCAGGAAAGAATCTGGGTATACCTAGTGGCCAGAGGAGCCACTGGGGACCACGCTGTGCCCTGGCATTCCTAGGGACATGAGCCCAGACTGCCTAGAGACAGGCACTTCTGTGGGATGGGAGTTCAGGCCAGGCGGAGTCCCGGGACTCAGCAACTGGTGTTATTTTGGGTCCCACCCTTTGCTGGCTGTTTGACTTCAGGCAAGGGACTTAGTCACCAGGGAACCTACTTTTCTCCTCTGTAAAATGAGGATAATGAGACCTGACTCCTGCCTGCCTCACAGCGAGCAGGCAGCCTCCCGAGATCGCCTCCCAGAGCCTTTTGATGTGCTTGAAAGCATCTTTCCTAATTGCTCAGCCGGGCGCTTAAGCAGCTGGGTGAAAGTTTTATGATGCAGGATTCCCACAGCCCATAATCTGCAGACTCCTAGAAGCCCTCAGTGGTTGGCAGTGAGAGATTTGGCCAGCGAAGGCTCTGCCAGAACTTCAGCAGAGGGCCCCAGGCTGCTTGGTCACGTGACAGGTGTTTCCCGAGGGAGCTCCACCGGGCTCAGGGGCCCGTGCAGTGCTCTCCAGCGCCCAGCGGGCCTGTCCTCTCCACCCGCGCTTTCTGCACAGTGCGGAGTGCTGCTAAGGTCTAGGGGCAGTGCCTGCCGACTTCTGACAGCTGGGCCCGCTTTCTTCCCTCTGGGTCAGGTTAAGCGAGCGGCTCACATGCTCGCTCCGTGCTCTGCAGCATCACTGCCGTTTCCTGAAGAGGCTCACGGTCCCTGTCCTCCTCTCTCTCTCTCCGCTCCCACCACACTGTAACCTGATAAATGGGGCATACTGCTCCCCCTTTCAAGCCCATCAGAACCCCTATATTGTCCACAGAATAAATGTTGAACAAAGGAACTTCATCTGTCAAGTCGTGTCCTCTTCCCCAACTCAAAATTTGGTCCCTGATTTCCTCTGCTCCGTCACTTCTCACCCCTTCCTGAGGTCTATTACTCAGTCAACGATCCCACTCACATGTGCTTTTCACCTCCTACACGCAGTGCTGCATTTGGCTCTGGGGAACAAGGTAAGTGTTCCTGTTTACAGGAAGGCATAACCCCTGTGAAGCCCAGGGGCGTGAGCTGGTGGGTGAGTGCGCTTCCTGACAGGAGCTGCAATGTGGAGAAGTGTGTCTCCAGGAGTCCAGTGTGTGGACCCCTCGTCTGCCCAAAGTGAGGGGCCATGCCCAGAGTTCAGGAGTGAGCAGGCCACAGTGTGAAGGAGGGCCTGGGCCTCACGTGGAGAGGGGAAGACATGGCCCGTGAGCGTCCCAGCAGGGAGGACTTGGGTGTGTGAGAGGACATGGTGCCACAAACCCCTTGGTGGGCTTTGCTAAGAAGCCGGGTTGTGCTCAGGAAAGGACCGTAGATGGGAGGGGATGGGGTCAGCACCCTCCTGGCATGGCCATCTGCGGGGCCTCTGGCTCTCCCAGGTCTGGGCTAGGCCTCTGAGTGTCCCCTCCTTCCTCTGCTCATGCTGCACTCCCCTGGCTATGGCTCCATCCAGCTTGCCCGGTCCCCTTCGCACGCCTTCTTTTGACGATGTCCTGAATCCCAGGGCTGGAATTAGAGTGCATTACTTGTACATTATCGTTTCTCCTTCTCTGCTTCTGTTCACGTTGCTTGGACCCACACATCACCCTTGCAGGATGGAAAGCTTGCCAAAGCCGTGTTTCCTCGGCGTTTCCCACAGCGCTTGCCACGTCGTGCTTGAGCCAGGCTCTCCCGCCAGCTCGGGTCGCTCTGCTCATTAGCACTGTGATCCTGGACAAGCCAGCCACTCTATCTCTGAGGCCTTGAGCTGTCTCATCTATAAAATGGAAGCAATGATTTTTATTGCATAGGATAATTGTGCGGATTAAGTCAAGCACCTAGTTAATACTTAATGAACATGAGTTGTGCTCTGCCTTTGGTGTCCGCCTCAGGATGATTGCTGCAACATCTTGGGAGAGCATCTCGGAGGGAAGGGCACCTCCCTTTCCCATGGGCCCAGAGGACGTGCACGGTGCATGAGCAGCACCCATCTGTGAGGCTGGAGGAGCACCCAGGAGGGGAGGCGGGCTCCCCACATCGTCGTGTGGAGTCTGCGTAATCGGAGTCGGCTGCCGCCACCCGCTATAATCTGCTTATTTCTTTGACACTTTGCATGCAACACTCATCCTTAATGTAAACAAAAGAAAGAAAACCTTGGAAATAATTGGGAATATACCTCCACAAATTAAATGAAGCGAGTCTTCTTGTCCAGGATTTCGCCTTCAAGCGAGATGCACTCCTTTTCTGTCTGGTTGCTGCCTAGCCTGCACACAGAATCTGTGCTGGTTACAAGGGGCTCTCTGCCTGGCTTGTCAATGTTCTCGCCATCAGTAGCCTTTTCCGCTCCCCTTCTCCTCCTCATCACTGCCTCTACACCAGAAGCAGGACAGAATCCATCTGCTGGCCTCCCATGATGCTCTGCCCTGACCCAGTGCTCATGTGCAGCCTTGGAGGTCGCTGCCGTGTACACCCACAAACTTAATTCCTAGAGCAGCCCCAGAGGAGGCTGATGTTGCAGTTGCTGCCATCTTCACTGACAAAGAAACTGAGGCACAGAAAAGTAGGGTGATGCTGGGGAGTTGAGCTGGGAATGTGCAGGCCTGGGGCAGAGACCCAGGTTGTCCAAATTTGAAAAGCATTAAGAGAGAAGTCACCCTTGTGTTTCAGCAGCCAGCTCTGGTGTTCTGCTGACAGTGACATCATGAAGTTGAAGGAATCTTTTTAAGTATCAGTGGACACCAGTCTCCTTTTCTACTTCCTTTGTCTTGGAACACACATATGCACCTAGGGTATAGAGGTTTTGTTGCACGAAGGAAGGGTCTAAGGAGCACAAGAAGAATAGCCAGGAGATAAGCATTTGCCTCGTAGGGCTGTTTGATTTCTGGAATCCTCTGCAGTGATCTCGCCATTTTGCCTGGGCTCCCAAGGGAAATTGTCCTTGTCTTCATTAGAAGTGCTAGGGACAATCTTTCTGTCTCTATCTATGTCTGTCTCCAGTCCCCCCACTTGCCTCACGTTTTTACATGGGAAGAGCGGAAGCATCACCATTTTGGTGGTCTCAGGAGGCATGGGTGCTGCTTGGATGGTGTTTCTCTACTGAACAGGTTTTAAGCCTAGGTGGCTCTCCCTCTGGATCTGTGTAGGTCCTGACTGGTTCAAGGGACCTTTATTTTTCATGTTTTAATTGCCTTCTCTCCCCCTGAAGGTGCTGCAGGAAAATTGTTGGCTGGAGAACACAAGTGATCTTTTCTTTTTTTTCATCCAGCCTTTTAATTAATTAAACACACACACACACACACACACACACACACACACACACACACACAGAGTAAGGACAAAAGCAAAACTTTAATCCAGCAAGGTGTGAAAGGTTTAGAAATCTGAGTGTATGTCAGCAACTGCATTTCTCCACAAGACCTTCCCCACAGTCTTCCCAAGGTGACACATGACCTGGTCTGTGTTGTTGGCATTGTCTTCTTAACTTTTTGCCAACAAGCATCTTTCTTGGGAGTATTTCCAACAGTTCTGAACAGCGAGCTGTCCTACTCCTTCCCTCATTCTCGCCTACCCTCCTCTTAGGAGAAGGAACAAAGAGATGCTTCCTTATGATTCAATTCCTGAGACGGCCTGGTCACTGCTTGCCTGAGGACAAGGTGACCTGCCTCTTTCTTTTGTACTTGAGATAATTGACAACAAATGACATTCAATTACTTTTTCTACTTTTTCATTTGGGGCCCATGGGGAGCTCGGTTTCCTCTAATTTTCTAGCAGATTTATTACAAAGTAGGGAGCATGGAAAAGTCTCATGATTTACCACAAGATACAAAGACTTTGAAGAACACTTCATCTTTCCCTTCTCTTTGTTGTAATGGCCATAAATTATCTCCTGACAGAGTGGGAGCTCTGGCCTTAGGGAATTACACTGTCTTAGCCAGACTTTGGCAATTCCTCATTTTTCTCAAAGGGAAGATGGAATGTCAGGTGGCAATTGGCCAAGCAACTTGACCTTCAATGTAGGACTTCCGGGCCTGGATGCCTGTAGAGCAGAGAGGCCAAGAGAGCTCTAGCACCTCAACCCCTGAGCGCTGTGTGGGTGGGTTTTCCTTGGGAGCACAGCAGTGGGACTCGGGTGGTCATTCACATTCTACTCACCCACCTGTTTGAGTCTGAATCCCTGGAATTTGGGATTTGTTTTACAAAAACTTCCTAGTGATTCTAATATATGGTGTGTACCGCAACTCCAAGAGTCTCCAATCCTAAAGCTTATTCTGATGCATTAAATAAAGTGGATATTTTGATGTCTACAGATAGTCCCTTCTACCTACTACCTGTTAGAATTAAGCATCTAGTGGGAGGAGAGGGTGCATAAGCTGCCCTCCTTGTCCTGAAAGCCTGGAATCTGGAGACTTTCACTTTCTAATCCTTACACCAGTGCTTCAAGATGGGTGCAGCCATCTAAATGGAATTCTAGGGAAGACTGAACTGTACCTCAGAGAAGCTGAGGGACTTCCAGCGAGAATGGTGATTAAACCAGGAGTTGAGAGCCCCGTGCTCTGTCTCTTTTTTCTCTATCTGTGTTTGAAGACTGTGGCTCTTCCAGCCCTCTTGTGGCCCCATAGCTGTGGTTCTGGGCCCTTTGTCTCTCAGGAGATGCCTCAGTGGTAATCACTGAAGACTTCGCATGGCCCCACACCACAGCTATGGGATCTTCATCTCCACCAAGGACCAGCTACTAGTCCTCAAGTTTTCTAGGTTCAGCATCCAAATTAGTCCCAGCCTGCTGCTCAGAGAAGTGGCATAATATTTGAATTCAGATCTCATCCATATCCTGATTTTTAGCTCAGAAGAAAGTTACCATACTTACAGATTTTATGGAGTCCTCCTTTCTCCAGATTCCTCCAAGAACCCAACACTGTCAAGTGCAAGAAGCATTGAACTGTGGTTGATTTGCCAGTTTCCTTCTGTTCCTTCCAGGTTGTCCTGTTCTCGTCAGCTGGGTGATATCTTAGGAGGAAATGTAATGAGGTCTCCATTAAAAGTCAGTTATGCAAAACTATAAGAAAATGTGTGTAGCAGAGGTAGATGGGATGCACATCCAGGACCTGAGTCACAGGAATCATGGGTGACTCCCTCTGTATCAATAGGACCTGGTCTATTGTGCCCACACATACCAGATGTAACCCCAAGGGTGTGTTCCTGCACATGGGACTGGGGGGTAGTTGGGCTCATTCCATGGCTATTCAGGCTCATCTGGGAGATAATGGCCAGTTGATGCTGGTACAGACCTGGGAATGACTCATGAGCTGAGAGGTGTTTGAAGACATCAGCTGGGTTGGCAGAGAAATTTGACCTAGTATATGAAAACCCAAAACAAAGCAACAAAGAGATTGCAAAGTTTGCATAGCTTGGAGTGGATATGGGAAAGTGATACGACCATTCTTTATGGTCTCAAAGGCTACAAATATGTATTAGACTAGGTTGAGCTGGGTTGCAGAAACAAAATGAATCAAACATTTCAGTGGTTTCATACGATAGTTTAACCCCTAAAAGATCTATTTATGTATATATGCAAGATAGTTGGGATAACTGAATTTCTGATTTTTGCTGGTCTTTTGAAAGGAGCAGTTAATCCTTAAATTTTTTTTAAAATATATTTTTAAAATCTTTTATTTACTTGGTACACGGTCTTGCTATGCAGCTCAGACTTGTAGTCATTCTCCTGTCTCTGCCTCCCCAGTGCCCGGATTACAGGCATGCATTACCATGCCCAGCTTTGGTGGCCCGCATGGGCCAGCACAACATGTGGCACTGGGGATTGCATCTGGGTGCTTGTGCTTGCCAGGCAGGCACTTAGACTGCCAAACTATCTCTCCAGCCCTTTTATTTCTTTTTAATTTCTTATAACTTTTTACAACCAATTTTGCAGGTTTATGCAATACAGCAATCATTGTTGAATTCCTATTACTTTGTTCCATGAAAGTTTGCATCGTTCTTAATATCTTTTAATTTTTTTTTTTACTATTTTGCATTCTTTAAAAAATAGATTATCCTACACTCTGTTAAAGTGCAATGAAGATTGGGAGTTCTCTTTAATTTTTTTAGTGACATCATCTGGAGGCCACTGGAGCAGGGGACGAGCAAGATGGTAGAGGTGCACCAGCCTCGACCTGCCTCAGCTGGGGTGGGACTTGTGTCACTTCTCCTCCTCATCTACCAGAGCTGGTCATACAGCCTGATGTAATCGCTATGAATGCTGGGAAGTGGGGGTAATGGATCATTTCTTAGTAAGCATAGCTCAGTTATAAACTGGGATAATTTCCTTATTTGATGTTACTCTTATAACGCTATGTGCTAAGCACTATTTTATGAAGTTTACAAATATAGTCATTAAATCTTGGCAACAACCTCATGAAGTGTTATGATTATTGCAATTTTTCAGATCAGGGGATTGTGGTTTAGAGAAATGAAATGAATTGTCCAATATTATCTACATGTAAAGGAACACTCACACTCAAACCTAGACACAGGGTTTCTCCAATCCCTTTTCTAAACGCTATCATTTGTGTCACTCCCGCTTGCTACACAAACACAGTGTGGGGTGGAGAGAAACCACAGGGAGGCAGATCTGGAAAAGGGCTCAGAGAACACTGGATGCCAGCACCACCCTTTATCCAGGGATGGCTGGACTCCTGGGGAAACTGAGGCCTGGGAGGAAAAATGAGGTTTTAAAGCCTTCCCAGTAGGCTCTGGGTGCCCCAAGAGGTAGAGGCTGGTGAGAGGTGATTGGGCCCAAATGCTTAAAAGTGATGACAACAACAACAACAACAACAACAACAACAACAACAACATAATTTGTTATGGAAATGTACAAATGAATAGAAATAGAGAACGGTTTAAGGAATACCATACAGCCGTCACTCAGCTCCCACAGGCTCCTCTGTATCATCTCCCAGGCCTTTAGGGAAAGTCTACTTAGAGTTAACTGTGGATATCCTATTTTACACAGAGTTACTGCGGTGTCCAAATCAATTTTGATGGTGATTTTGAGAGAGAAAATGAGATGGTGCCCCGTTCTCTGGAGAATAGCAGCGAAGACCAGGGGAGGGTGCCACACGTTTTGCAGTCACTGGGGCAGACTCATCAACATCCTTCTATCCTTGTTCTGGGCAAGGCCTCTTAACTGTGAAAACTCTGGGCCTGTGACCCTTCGGAAGCCCCAAGGACCTGGTGAAAGAGAACACCCTGTAAAATACTGTCTTAACCCGGGTGAGAAAAACCAAACAAATCCATCTGGTACATGCCTATCCAAAATCTCATCCTTCTTTCCCGCGCAGCCTGGAGCTGGCCATAGGACCTCCGAGCTCTGCTGGTGGTGGTGCTGGTGTGTGCTGACGGTGCCGTCACTTGATGCCATTCCTGTTGTCTTATTGGCCCATAGGTGTCATTTTCCAATGCTTGGCTCACCCCAGCTGGGAGAGAGGAAAGCAGCACCGGAGAGACAGCCTCCACAGGCTCCCGCAGCCCATCCTTTGCTCTGGTCGTCCTTTCCCTGAAGTCCTTACCTGGCACACAAAAAAGGGGCCAGACTCGGGACACTGCACGGGATTCAGACAATCCCTGTTCTCCCCACCTTCTGGCTTCCTAAGTGGCTGCTGTTCTCCACTGTACCCAGTCAGCCTCTCACTGGCCTGGGAGAAGCAGCCCTCTCCCCAGTAGCCAGAGCAAGCTTCCCTCTTAGGAGCGAGTGGAGGCAGAAGCAGGAGCAGGCCACTGTCTTGGCCCTTTTGAGTATTCACTGTGCTCATGGCCAAGCTTGATGATGCCAACAACCTCTTCTCTGAATACCCTTCCTGTACACAGCGGTGCCTGGCTTCCTGTGTGCTTCTCTGCTTTGAAGAGTACCCAGCAGTTTTTTAGGTGGCTCTGGGCCAGAAGGTGTACTGGGCTTCTTAGCTCCTTGGGGCCCACCTGCCCTTCCCCCTCTTCTGAGGGCAGCTTGACTGACTGCTCAGCTTTGGCATGGGCCGCAACACTCCCACTATGGTTCGGGTCTTATAGAGGAGGAGACGTGAGGAGCTGAGGCCCAGTTGCAGGAAGCAGGTCACCGGAGGTGCCCTTGGACGACGGGGTGGTGGTGGTGTCTGGGGACCTGACATCCTCCTCACTCTCTCTTTCTGCTTCCCAGACATCACCTCACCCTCCCTGCCATGACGCTTGTCCTCCACAGCCCAGAGCAACAAGGTCAAGTGACCATGGAGTGAAACCGTGAATCAAAGGAGACACTTCTTCCTTGTAAGTTGTCCATCTCAAGCACTTTATCACAGGTACAGAGGCTGCCTGGCACAAGGCCCCTATTTAAAACTTTCCAGGGACTTTCTTTGGGCACTTAAAAGGAAACCTGTGTCACCCCCATGAGGTGCTGCCTGATAGTCCAAGTGTGCCGGCCTTCTTGGGAGCCCTGGGGAAGGGAGGGCGTGCTGAGGGCAGGCTTTGCACCGCTGCATCCGAGGCCAGGGGCTCATGGGACTCATGGCACCGTCCATTCGTGGAGAAGGCTAAGGTCTGTGAAGCCCTCATGGGTGCAGCCAAACTTGAGGGCTCATTAGAAGTTTAGTGGGGTGGGGTGGCGGGGCCCGGTGGCCTGCGTGAAGCCGAGGATTGTCCTGAAGGCCGAAAAAAACTGGGGGCTGGGGCCAGCCACGTGGCGCAGGAGGATTTATAACATTCGTTCCTCCAGCGACAACACTGCCAAATGTGTGAAACAGACGACGCCAGCGGGACAGAAGCGTGAGGGCATGGAAGAGCGCTTTCCCCTACCGGAAATCTGATGGCTTATGACATCATGGCTGGCTGCTGAACGATGCAGTGGATGCCTCAGAGAAACTCTATTCATCAGATGAATTCGGAAATCACTTTCCCTCCAGCGGGAGGAGCAGCCCTGAAGTCAGGAGAATTCCAGCTCTGTTTAAAAAATAAAATAAAATAAAATAAAATAAAATAAAATAAAATAAAATAAAATAAAAGCAAAATTAAGTCTTGCTCTGTATTAAAGGCAGTTTTCTTAAAAACAAGCAACCCATTTGGATATCATCTTATTTACGTAGAAATGCTGGGTTTTGTGCAATGAAAGTGGCCAATAAATTGGGCCTGAAGCTTAAAGAAAAAAAAAAAGAAGTTTATTAGGAACTTTTAGCAACTGTTAACTGCAGGGCCCCTGCTCCAGGCGCCCCTGCTGCCACCTTGGAAGGCATTACTGGTCCCTGCTGTGGATTGGATACAGCTTGAGTGTGTCCCCCGAGATCAGGTGCTGGACGTATGGACCCGGGTGCGGTGGGCCTCTTAACAGTGGGGCTTAGTGTGAGGAAGATGGGTCAATGGAGGCACCGCCCCCGGCAGGATTACTGCTGTCCCCTCAGTGCGTTCATTTCCAAGAGAAAGAGTTGTTATAAAGCGTGAGCTGGCCCTCAGTCCTTCTGGCTTTGGTGTCTCATAGTGGCCTCTCTCTCTCGCATGTCTACTGAACAGGATGTTACTCAGCATGTTTTGGCTGACTCAGCACAGAGGGCCCTCACTGGAGGACACATTGATAATGCTTTCTAATCTTGCAATTTCTACCTCCCAAAACTATGAGTTAAACACCACTGTTCTATATAAAGTACCCCAACTTGAGATATTTTGTAGTAGTAAGAGAAAACTGACCCATGCAATCTTCTATTTACAGCTGAGGAAGTCAGGTTTCAGAGCAGTCCAGCTTGTCATCCAGGGGCACCTGCGGTGGCTGGGTCTGTTTGAATGCCTTGCTTCTGTCTGCAAGGGAAACAGGAACTGAGAGTGCGGTCTTTGGGTGCAAACCTCCCGGGATTAGAATTCCTGCTGCACCCCAGGCAAACAGGAAAGCGATGTGTCACCATGCTTCATTTTCTTTATTTGTGAAACAGAGATTAAAAAGAATCTCTATCACGGTGATGTTGAGAGGATTACGGGAGATGGTGTGTTTAGTGTGGTGTTGCTAAGAGCTCAGTAAACATTACTTGTCACCCTCATCACTGTTATTATTTGTTACTTCTCATCCTCAAATTCTATGACTTTCCCCCCATTTATGCGTTTGGCACAGCATCTCACTACGCCGCTTGGACTCATAGTGATCCTCCTATTTTCAGCCTCCCCAGGGCTGGGATCACAGGTGTGCGCTGCCACGCCAGGATTCTTTTGCTGGCTCAGTCGCCCTGATTGCTTTGCTTGCCAGAGCAGGCACTTGGTCCACTGAGCTATCTTGCCAGCCCTTAAATTCTTGGCTTTGGGACTTGCTTTTTATTTTAGTGATTCCAGGGCCAGTGTGGCACAATGAAACAGGCGTGCTCTTTGGAGCTCTCTTACGTGCTGCATGACTTAAGGAAGTCATTAGACCTCTCCAGCCTCCACTTTCCTTGTCTGTGAAATGGAAACTAGAATATTCATCTTGAGTCAGGTGAACATGGGCGTGGTCCCCAGCGTAAGACCCGATCATCCTGGGACTCTATTCACCGGGCTGGAACTGCGCCGGTTCAGTTCCAATGTTGTCCTTTGAGCTTTCAGCCCAGCTAGCAGTGAGTTTGATCTGAGGTATGTGAGCTTTCCTCTCCTGTCCAGAATTCAGCTTTGGCATTCTAGGTAGACTCAGGGATTTTCTGGAGGTGAAGGAATCAGGGACTGAGGACAACAAGCAGCAGGGCCATCAGGTGAGCCACACCTTGGCCGGTCTGAGAGGCCGGGTGACACCAGAGAGCAAGGGTTCTAGAGCCCCGTTTCCCGCATGCAGACTGAGTTCACTCTCTGTGAGGTATGCGACTTCAGGCTAGTTATCTGGTCTCTTCTTCATTTTCCTTAACTGTTGATTAGAGGCACATCACCACCTCACAGAGTATAAGGGTTGAATGTGTTAAAAAGAAAACCCATGGAATTGTGCTCAGCACAGGGCGAGGGCTCTGGATGTGTTCTTTACTTACCTCTCTGCCTCTAGTTCAGCCGAATCATCTCCTCTGAGCTCCCATCCAGCAGGATCTGTAATGTTCTATTCGTTAATCTCCTTGGCCCATGAGCTCATCTCTGTGTTCTTGGTGCCTAGCAGCAGAAAGCCTGACACATACTAGGTGTTTAGCATTATTATTATCAATATTTTTTTTGTCAGTAGGAATTAAAGAATTCAGAGGTCAGCTGACGTGAGCCAGAGACCTGCTGAATAGGGCTGCAGGAATTAGACATGAGTCAGCGAGGCACATGGCCTTGCCTGGGGACAGCTGGTCCCGGCCTGAAATAATCCTAATCCCTTCAGAGAGGAGGCACGCAGAAACAGGGAGGGAATTACTCAACACCTATTCTTAGGTGCTGTGCCAGGGGCTTGACGTGTGCATGCCCCTCACTTTGCCTTCAGTGTCACAATACTCAACATTAGAATGCACAGCTGAGAGTGCTGGCCCCTCAGGGAAGCCCTTGGGGCTCTCTGCTCTCATCAAACTGACCTTCAGGCGGAGGAGT
>NW_004524638.1:7242793-7267839 GCF_000260255.1 Octodon degus | reverse complement strand
AAAAAAAAAAAAAAAAAAAAAAAAAAAAAAAAAAAGCAAAAACTGACATGGGTGCATTACAATGCAACCAAATGCTGTTTTTGCATTTAAACCAAATTCTGAGTGAGTTAAAGTCCCTGGTGTGGCGTTGAGGAAAATCCTCCCCTACCACAGGTGTATCTTCCTGTTAATTTTTAACCTAGAAAACACTCACATGGTACTATTCTGCCAGCCATCATTCTAAGTGCTTTATTGTTTTTTTTGTTCTCCTTTTTAAATTTACACTCATTAATAACATTAGTACTATTTAAAAAACCCAAAAGCAAAAACAAAATTTACACAGTAACTCCAAAACCAGTCACTTAAGAAAATAATAACCCCTGCCAGAAAAATAGGTCCTCTCATTCGCTTCTACCTGAAAGCCCAGGTTTATCCTGAACTTCCAGAGTGTCTGTACTGAACGGATGACGAAGCGTTCAGGTAACGAGGAGCTGTAAGTGTGAATTTCTGCCAGATATGGCCTCAAAGAAGGTCCAGGAGTATTCACTGCCCTCGAGCTTATTCAACATTGAGATGTTCCTGGCGTGACCAGTGAGATTGCCTTTTGAGGAACTTTGACATTTTGTCAGCCTCAGGATTCAGATGCTGTAAAATATTATTCCATATTTTAAAAAGGCCTTATGCAATAGGAATAAGTTTTTTAGTGCTTCTCCAGCTTCTTTACTCGGCTTCCAGTTTTTGTGAACGTGCATCCAGCTTGTAGGCTGCCTGTTCAAGTGCTGCCACCTGCTCCTCAACCACATTTATCTGATCCAGGTGAGGCTGTAGTTCAGCATACTTCTGATTTAAGTCCTTCAAGCTTCTATCAATGATTATAGCAGTATCTTTCATTTCCAGATACTTTAAGCTGGTTAATTTAGTCATGTTTTCCAGGAACTTACAGTCTTCCCTGTTGGCTGTCAGCTCCCTGGGCAGGTACACGGCCATTTTGGAGAACGTGTGCCAGCGAAGCTCTGTGACGGTGGCCTCGGCGGGCCCCTTTGCTTCCTTGGCTGTCTGCACAGTGGCATTGCCTCTGGCCAGCTCCTCCCGCCGCATCGCCGGGACGCACTCAGCTGCCGCTATGCCTGGCCCTGAGCTGCTTCCCTGGAGTGCTTTAGAGAGGTTAGCTCATTCTAAGCATTGCTACTTTCCCATGGGGCAGGCACAGTGAGGTAAGGGACCTAGGGTCCACAGTAAGTGCACCACGGGGTGGGAGTCAACCGGCTGGGCTCAGAACTGGGGTTTGGAATGTCCAGGCTGAGTCATGGCCTTCATGTGTGTCTTGCAACCGCCCTGCAAGCTAGTGCTATTACCAAGCACTACTGAAACTCATTCATTTAAGGTGACATGAGCATAAGTGACAAGGCTACAGATGGACAGTCGTATTTGCCTGCCTCCAAAATCACAGCAAGCTGCGCTGACTGGTCGGGCCCTGCAGGAGCATGTTCTGCTACTGCAGGAACAGGAACATTGGGTGTTTGCTCCAAGTCTCCTTTTAATGGGCCCCCAACCCAGACCCCCTCCACAGACCCTTGGATTCCCCTTCCTGTTTCTTTTCTCGTTGTCCTTGATCTTTACTTGCCTGTGTCATAAGGTCCAGCTGGACGGTGGATGCTGGTGCTGAGCACAAAGGGCGTCTTTGTCTCCGCCTGGAATGGACTGTTGGAAGGCTTTCACTTCTCTCCCAGGGTCTTCCTGACCCAAGGCCCTTTGGTGTTTAGGGTAAGGCCTGCATGGCAGTAAGGAAAGAGGCTGCTGCCTGGCGCTCTGCTTCCTGTTTGCAAGAGAACTTGGCCAAGTTACCAAGTTACATGCCTTCTCTCATCTTCAGTGTTCACATTTAGAGTTGCATAAGATTTAGGGTTGGTTGTTTAATTTTTACTGTAGTTTTTTTGTCAAACTGAAGGACACTTACAATAAATCGTAAAAGTGCCTCCAAATACATGGTAGGTACCCTGCCTGCTACTCTGTCATGGGGAATGCAGACTATTCTGTGGAATTTACGCACAGAAATCACCGAATGGGATAATACCGGGCTTCCTGTGACAGGCGAGGTATGGCTCACAGGTCAGGGCACTCACTGCCTAGGATTACGGTAACAAATCACTAGCTAGCTGGTGGCTTCCAGCAGCAGGGATTTCTGACTGGAGTCTGTGTTCCTGCATTTCTCATAGATCTGGAGGCCAAAAGGTAGACATCAGCACTTCGGCGGGGAGAGCCCTGCTCTCTCTGAGGACCTCAGGGGAGAACTCACCTGGCCTCTGCGTGCAGTTCTCCTGGCTCAGCAACCTTGGCCTGAGTAGGCTTGAGCTGCAGAACTCCAGTTGGCCTCATCTTCACAGGGCCACATCTCCTTGTTTCCACGTCTTCTGTCTCCTACAAGGACACGGTCTTTGGGTTTAAGGTCCACTGGATAATCCAAGCTGTTCTTATCTGAAGATCTTTTATTAATCACATTTTGAAAGACCTTTCCTACAAATAAGACATATTCATAGGTGCCAGGGACTTGGGTGTGGACGTGTCTTTGGCAGGGCATCACTGAACCGGAAGGTATCACCCTCTTCAGTGATTTCTATGTGTAAGTCCTAGAGTCATCTGCATCGCCCACGACAGAAGAATAGGCATGGAACCCACTTTGCATTTGGAGGTACTTTTAAGATTTCTTGGGGATTATTCTTCAATAATGACTTTTAAGTATCTAGTATGTGCCAGACCCTACGCTAAGCACAGCAGGGATGCAGAGATAATCAGGACAAAAATGCCTTGGGGCTCAGCTAGAAATCTCTCTGCAGTTTCAAGCCTTGTCCTTGAGGCTTCCTCCTCCTGTGCCTCCCTCCTTCCTCAGACTGGTTTCATTGAGATACAATTCCTAGCCACGAACATTTATATTATTTAGGTCAACTGCTGAAGAAAGAAGCTGCAAGGAGTAAGATAACTAGCTCAAGCTCACATGGAGGGGAAGTGGCAGAAGTTTGGATTTGAGAGTGCATTTCCTATTACTGGAGCCCGCGTGCTCAGCCTTCAGTGTGTGCGGCCTCTGCCCTCCCTCTGGGGGCTCTGATTCCTCATCTGTCTGGTGCGGAGGCTGCCAAGGTGCTTTCTGAAGCACTATCCTCCAAGCTGACATACAAAAGAGAACTCCCTAGTCATAGGAACTGTTTGGTGCAAGAAGGATTTTCTCAAATGGAAATTTGCATGTCTTCTCTAAGCAGGTCACCATTTAGTAATACATCACATGTCTATTGGCCTGGTTTAGTGGGTGTACAGTGTATAGCTCATTTCAGCTTACCTAATCCCCACCCAATGGACACCTGATTTGCCTGATTGCCCCGCAGAAGCTGTGAGCAGAGGATCAGATCCATGGTGAGGCCCTAGGGAAGTGAGGGCTGCCCTGAGGCCCTCAGCCCCCTGCGCTCACTGCTTTCCTGCTGACCCCAGGGTCAGATGAATGGCAATCTAATGGCATCAACAGCAGCTAAGAAATTAGTGTGGTGTTTTATTGATGACCTCAGTAGGTGCTCTTGAGTGGAAATTAAGTCTTGAAATAGCTAATGAGGATGTGAAACCATCACAATAGGCAAGATATAACCAAGTTTTTGTATCTGGGAAAGCTCATAGAATATTCAATCCAGGCTTTTACAAGCTTTGACTAAATCTGATATTTTTAATTTTAATACTGTGAAAGGCCCATAATTCATTGACTAAGCACTTGTTCTGCTTTGTATGGTAAAAACGGCTAAAGAGAAATCTCAGAACTACTCAGTGACATATTAGAGTAGGCCCTTTGGTCATTTAGTGTTGTTGGAAGATGCATAAGACTTGCTGCCAGAGAGATAAGGAAACAAGTACTCAAACAACTAGCTTCTCTGAGAGGTCTGAGGCACAATCACTTGAAAGTCCAAGTGTTTTCAATGTATTTCCATGAATGTTACTGAAAAATTCTTCATGTCAACGATGATGGACATTGACTGGAAAGGCCTTTTTACAGAGCCCAAGTAAAGAGTACCAGAAAAAGTATGTTATCTGTCTTAGCTATTTTTCTTGTTGCTGCGACAAAATACTAGACATCTAAAGTTACAGGAGGAATGGCTTATTAGTTCACAGTTTGTAGAGGCTAAAGTTCATAGTCAGCTGGCTTCCAAGCAGGGCAGTAAGGCGGGCAGGGATTGCAGAGGAGAAACAGTTCATGGTGGGCAGAAGGTAGCAAAGCAACGTGGGGTGACCACAGCTCTTTCTATCCCTTATATCTTATCCAGGCTACTTAGGATGGGTAGCACTCGCACCCTTAATCGAGCGCTCTTGAGTCTAGTGTTGCACCATGGATCAATAGATCCAGCCACCTCTGAAAAAGCCCCACCTATGACTGCATGAGGCTTTGGGAGGCATCTAGACACAAGCGATAACATTATCAAGGGTCATCGAGTTTCTTAACAAACTCAACTTTTTTGGTAGTTGGGCTAACTGGAATGCAAGAGCTAGGTGAATTTTCTGAGCTGGCACCGCATGTATAATTGATTTGCTTTACTGTCTATCACAAGCTCCTGAAGTAGAGCAGGCAGGGCACAGTGGGGTGCCTTACCTGCTGTAGTTTGATGTGAATTGCGGTAGCAGGTAAGTTGTCTAAGCAATAGCAAATCTTTACAATGCTTGAGCTTGATGGGGATGTGCTCGTCACCTTGCTGTCACTCTGACTGAGTACCTGAGGAGAACCACTCAAAGACGGATAGGTTTACTTTGCCTCACAGGTCCCCAGGTTTCATGGCTGGTTCCATTCTTACAGGGCTGTGGTGAAGCAGAATGGCAAGGAACAAGTCACTGTGTTCATGGCAGTTGATAGGCAGAGCAAGGCAAGGAGCCAGAGAGCAGGCGCCAAGGACAAGACATAGTCCCCAAGGTCATAGCCCACTCACTTCAGCTTGGCCCCATCTCCTAGGTCCTCCAAACCTCCCCTAGATGCCATCCAGTTATAAATCTATCACTGAATCACTCTACTGGTGAAGTCAGGGAGGGCTCTCGGGTTCTAGCCTATTACAAGAGCTACACTTTGAACACAAGAGATTTTTGGGGGGCATTTTATCCAAACTGTAACAGGGAATAAACTGATAATATCTGGTATAAGCAGAGGTTCCCTTCTCTACTTTGGAAAAGTATTAGAAAGGAAGTGACTATTAAATCAAGGATAACAAGTGACCTGATGTTTTTAAGGATGGAAGATGACCACTGAGCATAAGGTATTGTAAGTACATTTAAAAATTCACAGACATACTGACAGTTATCCCTTAAGGTAAGTGTCCCTAAGGGTAAATGCCATGATTTAATGAGTGAGACAGTCACTGATTTTCAAAAGACACTTGTGAACACAATGAGATGTCATCACAATGCACCATAATGGCTAAAATGATAAAAGGCAGAGATCATAGTAAGAGTTGGTGAGGATGGAAATGACTAGAAACCCCACAGACTGGAACTGTCTACGGATGCAGAACATAAGCAAATCCAATGACCCTGCAGTTCCACAAGACACTAAAATGTTCATGCCACAACACTGGAAATGACCAGAATACCCACCATGTATCCAACAGATGGACTCTTACTGTGTGTTTGCACGAGAGAATCCTGGGTGAAAGATTTATGATAATACTCAGTGATCTTGACAAATCTCATAAATAAAATTTTGAGGCAAAGCAGACAGATACACAGAAGAGTGCTTCTTGTATGAGTCCACTTATACACAGTTAAAAAGAAAACCCAGAAAAAGTTAGCACTGGAGCTATTCAATGTCGGGAGAAGGACTAGCTAGCAAGAGCAGAGAGGCTGCTAGGGGTGTGGATGAGGTACTGTTTCTGAGTCTGCTTCTCGAGCTGGGTGTGTTTATCATATGAGATGGTAGTGATCTGTTCTTTTATAATAGGCATACTTTTGTGCATGCATATTATCCTGGAATAAAATATCCCCTGTTCTATGAAAAGTGTTTGAGTGCTGAGAATTTGAAACATTTTTCCTGTTAATATTGTTGAGCATAATAGGTACAACCATAATGTATCTATTTTCAGAGATACTGAGATACAAATAGCTGTCATGTTTTAAATTCCCAAGGAAGTGTTCAGGTCATATTGAATCCATTTGTTATCTATTTAGTTTTTTCTATTTGTGTGTAGTATATATTGATTGCACCCCTTGTGGGGAGTCGCCCCTTGCACAGGAAACTCTTAATTCTATTTACTTCCTCTCCTTTCCTGCCTCCCCCTTCCGCCCTCCCCTGCCCTCACTGCTTCTTCTTTCTGCCCATCCCTTGATCCTCTTCCTTGTTTGGTACAAGCTTGTAGTATGTAACATTGGTATAGTGGGGCGCAGGCACATGGACGGAACATGTCTTAAATCTTTTCTTATCCCTTTCCCTTCTCTCCCTCTCCCTTCCTCCATCTCCTGATCCCTTTGAGAACAATTTACCTCCCTACTTCCTACAATCTATCATTTATTTATTTATTCATTTAAATTTTAGGTATTTGGTACAGGGTCTCACTACATAGCTTGGACTCATAATGATCCTCCTGTTCTCAGCCTCCCCAGCGCTGGAATTGCAGGTGTTCACCACCAGACCAGTGCACCCAGGGGTGGGGCTGGTGTGGCATGTGCTGTTGGGGGTTGAATTCTAGTCCTTGCACTTACTTAAGCAGGCACTTAGTCCGCTAAGCTATCTCACTATCCCTTTAAATGAGATTTTTAGATTATTATTATTATTATTATTATTACTTTTTTTTGGTAGCAGGGATTGAACTCAGGACCTTGCACTTGCCAGACAGGCACTTATACCACTGAGCCATCTCCTTGGCTGCTTTTTATTTTTGCTCTGGGTTTCCTGTATAAGAGAAGCAATGTGCTGTTTGTTTTAAAAAGCCTTTCATTGCCTGGTGGGAGAAACAGCTTGTTAAGAGGGAAGCTGGAAATTTAGTAGCCAAATTTCTCCAAAGCCTTTGCATAATTGGTGGATGGAATATTAAAAAAAAACCTTGTCTTTTACACACACACACACACACACACACACACACACGAAAAATATGTATATAACCTGACATAATATTGATACTGCTTTGTGGAAATCTTCAATAACCTTTTAAATGGGTTCATCTAATATAATTATATTTTACATAGTCCTGCATAACTACCATTTTGAGAGCTCTTTTTTCCTTATCTAGGACCGTACAGCAACATTTTTGCCTTCTGAATTATGATCTTTGTTATTTTCTATATGCTATGTTTGGGAGCATTAGAATATTTTGAGTTTGTATAACCAGAAAATATTTCACTTTTAGTTTTCAAAGATATGTTTGCTAAGTATAAAACTCAATGAGGACAGATCTTTTTTTCCTGTCCTTTGAATAAATAAATCTAGTTTCTTAAAAAAACAAAAACAAACAAAAAAAAAACCCAAGTATTATAACTTTCATCTTACCTACATTTCTTTTTCTGAGGAGTCTTTTCCAGGTACGACTGACATTAGAAGCATGTATCGGAAAAAAAAAAAACTGATTTTAAGGCTAAACCATTAATCACTATGTCATAAAGATTGAATGATGTTGAAAAAATTAGGAAAGGATGTTCAAAATCATTGCTATTGCCAAATACCTTTTATCATTATTTATGTTTGTGGAAAGCTAAAAAGCTAAGTGTCGCTAGATAAAATAAAAACTATTAAAAACTTGATCTTGATTTTGACTTTAAAAACTGTAATTTTTCATTTATAAAATGAACAATCTATTAGACTAATAGCATTTGTACATGGATTAAAAAGACCCAAGTGGGAGCGCACGCCTGAAGCTTTGTCATTGCTGTGAGGCTGCATCACGGAGAGCTCAGTGACTGTGGGCTCCGGCCAGTGTTTCTCTTTCAGGAACTAGTTGTGTGACTGAGGTGGCCAGGGGTCCGGGAGATGGACGTTCAAATGCTGGCTGTGCTTGGGATCGGGTCTTGGGTCCAGCATCTGTATGGCAAGGCACACTGTGATAATTTGGTGCGTCCGTGTCTCAGTGCCTTGGATGTGTGCCTTGGAGGAGTTTGGTCAGTGGTCACTACTGTCACGTGGCCATGTCCTGGTGCTTCCAAACTTGTCCTGTAATGAACCTCTCCAGGCTGTGTTTTGGAAATGTGTCTTGAGGCTGGCCAAATAGCCCAACAGATTAAAGTGCCTGCAAGCAGGCTCAGGGGCTGGGGATTTGATCCCTGGGCCTGCCGTGCTGGCCCTATGCCTGGGGTGCACTGAGAAAGCAATTGAGACTGGGCCTGTAATCCCAGCTTTTGGAAGGCTGTAAACAGGCAGATGACTTAGTGAGACCCTGAACACACTGTAAACCCTTCCCTAAAATACAAAAAGAAGAAGAAGAAGAAGAAGAAGAAGAAGAAGAAGAAGAAGAAGAAGAAGAAGAAGAAGAAGGAAAGAAAAGAAAAAAAGAAAAGTATCTTACCTCAATTTTCTTGGGGAGGGCCTTGCAGGTTTTACCTTTATTTTTGTGTTTCTAACTTTTATTTTTTTCCATAATTTTATTGATAAACAGATAGCAATGAGACTGTTTCAAATCAAATTGGTAGGACAGTTTCAATAATTAACATATTGCATACATTCTTCCTAGTGGCTAATTGCTGTACAAGATGCGGACATGACACTCTATTTACAAACACCATTAGAACAAATCCCTCTATTCATTAATAGAATGTAACTATATAACAATCCTAATCACTTTGAATACACAGATACAAAATGGACATACATCTGTATACCCTTTTTTGTTAAGTTCTGTTATTTGAATATTATAGGTGTGTAAACTCAGCAAAATATTCTAAAAGAGTTCAATAGTCCGTAATAGTATTGGGTCTTCTGCTTCACCGGCAATGGCAGAAATTGTTGACCCGAGTCCCCTCCAGCTCAACATAACACCATGGCTTTACTTCTTATACTTCGTTTTTATACTTTTCTGCTGGATGGTTAGGACCAAGGTAAAGCAGGACCTATGCAACAAGAGTTGTAGCTTTTGGGTCTGATAAGGTCAGTGAAATCCCCTCAGGATTTATCCTGAGATCCTGTACCTCAGATTGTAGAACCTTTGTCAGTGTCAGCCATGTGGATGAGTCACAGCCATTGCTTGGCCAATGTGCTCTCTGTAAAAGCCTGAGAGAATGTTTTCTCTCCATGTGACTCTCCTTAGGCACACTCTATATTATCGATCACTTTCCTCTTTGGCCCCATAATCTCCTTGATCAGAAAATTTGGGACACTGCCGAGTTAGGTTTTACCTTTAGAAAGTTCCAGTAATTATTATCATCAAACGAGCTTGAGAAGGATTGCTGGGAGGTGCTGCAGTCTTCTTTCCTCTAATGATTGTCCTTCCAGGGCGGGTCTTAGCTCCCAAGTGCCGTGAATTCTACAGGACTACACCTGTCTTCCACAGGGTCTCTCCGGGCCACTGTGGGATGAGGGAATGTGCGTGGAGAGGGCAAGGTGAACGCCCCATGTCAGGGATGGTGAGCGGCTGCTGAGTCCCAGCAGGCAACAGGAGGCCTGGGAGACAATAGGCAACTTGGCAGCGCGAAGAAACAGAAGAATTGTCCCCCCCCCATGCTAGGGCTCAGAGGGAGGAGGGCTCTCCCAAGGGAGTTGGATGCTGCAGACCCAGATGGTCCCAGGCACAGCAGCCAGGCAGTGAGCCCCCAAAACCTGCCTTTACTGTGGGAGCCCAGGGGAGCTGGGGCAGACTCAGGTAGAGGCAGGGTAAGGGTAGATGTGGTGGTTCGTCATGTGGTCCTAGTGAGGGAGAGATGGCTCTCTGGTTTGCAAAGGGGACCTGGAAGGCCAGCAGTCTTAAAGGTGCTTGGTTCTGCAGTTTCCCATGCGTCAATGTGCAGTTAGGGATGCGCACTGAACTTGTCTTTTAGTGTCTGCGTCTACCTCCCCAGCTCCTCACCTGCATCTCCAGAAACAAGCAGCCTGGTTGAGAGGCACCTGGGCTGACCCAAGGGCTCTTCCCCAGACCAGACGCACTGCTCTGTCCTGACAGCTGCGGGTGCCCTCAGTTGTAGGTGTGGATAATTAAGGTAATGAGCACTTCTCCAGTAGCTGCTAAGAGCCTCGTTAATCTACACATGTTGCCACGGGCAAAGCATGGCGTTGAGGGTGGGAGGGCCAACAAAAATAACTTCAGAAACTCATTAATCAGACGCAGTGAAGCAGGCAGTTCAGAACGGGGAGTTCTTTCCTGCAGTGGTCAGAGGATTAGAATTGTTTTTTTCTTCTCAGACATGAAAGGGACTTGTTAAGCAATATTTGGGAACATCTAGGTTATTGTGCTGGAATTTATGACTGAAGTGGTTGATGCGAATGGACTCTGTCCAAAGGCTCCAGTTGGTGGATCCTCTACTGGCTAGATAGGCTCAGGTGGGTGCTCAAGGTTTCTAAACCCAGAGGAAGGAAACAATGATATCACACAGAGAGACCTAGCCAGTGACGCTGAGGTGGCTTGTGCTTCCAGCCGACCTTTTACTCCTTGATGTTTTCCAGTTACCCTGAGTCCACTGGAGATATGAGACTTCTTGCTGGTGCGCCTCCTCTAGCCCTAGCCTCTTCCACCATGGTGGCCTTGGAGTACACATTCCAGATAGCAAAATAGCAACATGGGATAGAATTTGACCCACAGTGGACTTCACATGCACAGGAAATGAAGTTGTATGAAGTTAAGCTGAGGAGAGTCCTCGGTCAATCTTGTTACTGCAGCAGAAGCTGCTCCATCCTAACCCATACAACATGCGCGTCAGGCCCCACACACCGCCCTGTTGAGGGTGGTGACTAAAGTAGTTGTTTCCCATGTGCTCAGGACAGGAAGCCTGCATCTCAGTGTGGCCTTCTGTGCAACAGTTCACCAGCAACCTGGGGTCTGGGTGCTGCGTGGACTCTAAGGCCCTTGAGCAAGTGTTCATTCAAGAGCTGATTAGAGGATCTGTGGAGCCTCACAAGAGAATGTTGAGAGCATAGTCCCTGCCCTTGTCACCGTGCAAGGCAGTGACACTGGCTCAGAGGATGGTAGAGATACCCTAATTTTTTCTTTGTATTTTCATAAGAGTCTACAGGGTCTCACTATGTAGATCTGACTCATAGTGATCTGCCTGTGTTCAGCCTCCCAAGAGCTGGGATTACAAGCACGCACCACCACGCCAAGTGTCAATCACTGTCTCAGTGCACCTAGGGAGTAGGGCCGGCATGGAATGCTGGGGATCGAACCCTGGCTGCTGTATCTGCCTAAGCAGGGGCTTGAATCTGCTGAGCTATTTGGCCAGCCCTGAGATACCCTAATTTTTATGTTTGTGGGTACCATGAAGTGGGTGCCTGAGTATCTGGACTGACAGATTTGAAATGCAATTTAACTTGTATATGACTATGTGTATACATAGATTTGAACTACACAATGGCAGGATTTAGAGGTGAAGTCAAGAGTGTCTTGAAAATTGCCATGAACGGGAGAGCTGAGAGCAGAGTAAAAGGATAAATCCATGACAATAGGAGGGAAGGTTGGGGAGGGGCTTTGGGCTTGAATGTGGACAGTCCTGAATTCTGTGCTTAAGAGTTCAGGCACTGGGGAGCTATGAAGAGTATTTGAGAGACAGAGTGACATTATTTGGCATAGGTTTTTTTGGTTGTTTGTTTGCTTTAGGTATGTTTTGCTTTTTTCCCTAATGCCAGGCTCCTGTCTCTTTTCTCTCTGGCTGCCCTTTGAAAGGCACGTTGTGAGAAGCATGGTCATTTCATGAAAGCCCAGGTAGCAACCCATGGTTTCACTTATTTAACCCTCATGAGAACTGACTGAGGAGATTTAGCTGGACTCACTTCAAAGTGGAAGAAATGGAGGCTCGGGAGGTTATACGATTTCTTCTAAGACAAGCATTCTTTGTCTTTCTTGACAGTGTGGTGCGGGAATGGGAAGCCTCACAAGTGCTACAGTCGTTGCCCACTAGGAAGAAGGCCACATAGGTGAGACTTTCAGGAAAGTGTAGAACCACGAGCAATCCTCACCTGAAGGCCATGGCACTGGTGGGCTTTTTACTCAGGTGTGGCAGCGAGCCAGTCTGGGCTGAGAGCTCGAGGTGAACACGAGCTGTCTAAACCTCTGCATTATCGGGCCATGTCTTCATTTGCCCAGGTTTAGAAAGCAGAATACCACTGAGTGGGTGGCTCAAACAACAGCCACTTAGTCCTCATACTTGTGGAGGCTGCAAGTGTGAGATCAAAGTGCTGGCTGATTTCATTCCCGGTGAGGGTTCTCGGCCCAGCTGTGTCCTCACATGCCTTTCCTTGGGGCACGTGTGCATGAAGGAGCTGAGGGCAGGTGAGGCAGGAGGTGGAGAAGGAGGTGAAGAGAGACATCTTCTTAGACCAATCCTACTGGGTTAGGGCTCCGTCCTATGACCTCCTTGAACCTAATTGCACCCTGAAAGTTCTCTCTCCAGATACCACTGCACTTCCAGTCCAGCACTTCAGGATACGAGCCTTGAGGGACCCAACTCGGCACACAGCAGCTGTTGTCCACCCCTTCTTCTGAGAAGCCCTTCCTTCTTGATTCCTGTGGCACTGCATGCTTGTTCCTTTCTGCCTCAGTGTTCTGTGCTCCCTGCTTTAGCCTCTCACGTCCCTCAGCATCATGTGGCCTTGACCGTGTCTCGCTGCTGTGCGCTGCACATTGTGTCCATTTTCCTGAGCAGTCTCAAGCGCTTATGGCCGGAAGACAACTGAATTGCCTCCGTACTTCCCCAGTGATGAGCGCAGGCTTGGCCTTCTCCTGGGAGCTAGGCTTGTACGTCTGACTGCCAGCTGACACCACCTTCTCAAGAACAGCCCAGGGAGCCTGGAGCCGGCACACTCCCATGCTTCTCACACCCACTCTGTGAGTGGTGCTTGCATCTGCACGAAGCTGTGCCAAAGACTGGCTTGAGCTTCTCCCATTCCTGCACCTCTCCCTTTCCATTCCATCATCCAAGCTCCAAGAGATTTCTACCCTCCATTTTTCACTCCTATGAGGAATCCTCTTCTTCCTCTCCTCCCATGCCACTCTTGCAATCTAGGTCCCATCTCTGATTTTTGGGTTGTCCTGATAGCCTCCTTGCTATTGTTTCCTTGTACTCTGCCTGGGATGTTGAGTTTTGCCTTGCCTTTCTCCGCTTTCTACTGTCTGCTGCCACTGGGTAAGTTCAGGATGCTTCTCTTTTCTGGCCACTCAAGGAGTCTGCTTTGGTGCCCTCAGGCAACTCTACTACTTCTTTAGTATCCTTCTTCCCACCCCCATGTTGTCTTTAAGACCAGACAATACCAAACCTGTCCACCTTCCTGGCCATGTCACGTTCCCTCTCTTTGTATACACCGTTCTTTGTGTTCTTCCACTTCGGGTGTCTCTTCCTTCTTGACCCATCATCCTGTTTGGATCGCGTAGTTCTTATGTGCTCCAACATATATTATTGTGAATGGATCGCAAGCCCACTTTCTCTACTAAACTGTTATGTCCTTGAACGGAGGCACTAAATTTTAAACCTTGTAGCTCCTGTATCCAAGCATGTCTACAGGTCAAGAATGTGGTGTTTAAGTGTTTGCTGGGGTGGAATGACTGAATGATGTCACTGGCAAGATGTTAGTGCTTTACATGTTTCACTTTCAGTAACCCTGTAGGTGGGTGTTAGATCCCTTGAAAAAACAGGCTGGGAGTTCACTCTCATCTCATAGTGAGTGAGGGTTAGAGTCAGGATTCAACCCTAGATCTGCCTGGCCACATGCCATATTTATTAATGCATCTCAAGCATCCTCCTGATTTCTGGAAATCTCTTCTTCACCAACAACATATTCCTCTGGAGTTCTACTGAGGAGGCTGTGAAAGAGGAGGAGTGGGGAGATAAAAAGGAAGTATAGGCGGTCTGGATTCAGCTGAACAAGCTCCATATCCTTCTATAAAGTTGAGCACAAGCTCTTCAGTGTTGGCATTGATTTGGTTTTTTTTTTTTTTTTTTTTTTTTTTTTTTTTTTTTTTTTTTTTTTTTTTTTTTTTTGTGGAACTGGGGATTGAATTCAGGCCTTTGCACTTGCCAGGCAAGCCCTTATTCTACTGAGCCGTCTCCCTGGCCCCTCATTGTTGACACTGAAAAGAGAAACTTCACCAAGTGGGAGATGGTGGCGCTCTTAAGCCATAACTGCAGCGTCAGGAGACTGACTTCCTTCTATGCTCAATCTCAGAGGACATGTGGTTGATTTTTCAAGAAGGGCGACTGGGCATCTCCTTCCAGGACTTGTGGGGAAACTGAAGGCCACAAGTCCAGGTGACCGACTGGGCATTAGAGACCTCTGTTGTAACAGAAGTCACACCAACTCCTAGATGTTACCTGTGCAATGTGTCTGAAGTTGTTGGTGCTCCAGATCCTGCTTAAAATTCCTGGTATCTTTTTAAAAACCCAGACACTCATGAAACTTGTTTTACAGAATAATAAAAAGTAAAAAAACATTAGCCACAGGAGTAGCAGTAATGTTAATGTTGCTAGGGGCAACTAGGGACACAGGATTTTTCAATTAGGATTTCAAAGGCCATGTTTTCCTTCTCCGCATCTTTTGGTGTCTGGTGCTCTCCTCAGGAGAAACTGTGCTCTTGGAAGTGGAGTTAAGGGTCAGAAGCCAAAGGACAGCCTCCCGACACAGCCTGGGTGTGTCTGTCTCCTTTGGCTCCGGCACTGGGGCCAGAGACTGACTAAGTAGAGACATGAGTTTAAACAGTGAGCTCAGAGGTGGAGTGAGAGAATCCAGAGCACAAACATGCCAACTGATGACACAACTGACAAAGCTCCAGAAATTAGCAGAAAGCTAGTTCCTTCAATTGGAGACAGAGTGACAACAATTGTCCTAGCTTAGAGACATTCGAGACCACTGACTGAGTCCCAGTCTAAAAGGAAGCCATTAGTTTAGGGCACTTTGGAGAGCCACTGACGCACACCGATAGAGAAAAGAGGTCCACCCTTTAATGGATATGTGGAGAAATCCTCAAAAGAGTAGAGGCATAGACCACTGAAATACAATGGAATGGTTTTTCCATCTTGGTTTTTCCCAGATGAGATGGAATCTCCATTGTTCTTAGGCTAGGTGTGTCATTGGTAGTCTCATTTCCTGAAGATGTTTTTGTGAGGGCCAGGGAGATGGCTCAGTGGAATAAGTGCTTCCTTGGCAAGCGCAAGGGTCTGAGTTCAATCCCTGGTTCTGCCAAAAATAAAATAAAATAAAATAAAATAAAATAAAAAGATATTTTTGTGCATCTTTACTGGGGACCAAAGAACACCAGACAGTGTGTCTTTGGTGACATTTATCTCTAGGTTTTTTTTTTTTTTAATTTAGTATAGAATCTACAGGGTCACACTACACAGATTGTACAGTGATTTTCCTGTTTTCAGCCTCCCAGGCTCTGGGACTACAGGCGCCTGCCACCATGCCCAATCTCAATCGCTATCTCAGTGCATCCTGGGGGCGGGGCGGGGCTGGCATGGCACCCTGGGGATCGAACCCCAGCTGCTACGCTCTGCCTTAGCAGGCACTTTAGTCTGCTGAGCTATCAGGCTGGCCCTTATCTCTGGGAATCTTGCTTGCTTATTTCTTTGGACAGGTAGATCTCCATCACTAGGCGAAAGGAAAAATGTCCCTTTGCTTTCCAAGTGAGACACAAGAAAACTGTGCTTGCGTTTCCCACAGGCCCACAGTTTGTGCTCCAGGGAGGTGATAACGCTTGTGACATCTGCACTGTCCATCTCTCCAACCTGCACTCTTCGCCTGAGCTGGAGTAGAACTAGGGATTTCCACACGTCCATTTATATGGTCTGTGGGCTCATCTTGTTCTCATCCTTGGTTGAGCTGACAACCAGGACATCTCTAGGCTCAAATCTAAGCATCAAAGGCACGGGAGACTCTCCCATTAGCAGGAGAGTTGGAAGCGACGTGGGACATGTAAGGCACTGCATTGTGCGGGGGGACCCAGTCACTTGGGCGGTGGCTGGTGTCTTTCTCTTGTGCTCTAGCAGCTTATCTCAGTGAGATGAGGTAACGCTGAATGAGGGGATCTCACAGAGTTCCTTCAACAGGTCCTCCCCACAGGCTGAGCAGAAGTCTGGCCGGGGTGAGCCTGTGGCGTGCTCTTCCATGTGGGCAGTGTGATGCAGGACTTGAGCTCATATTTTAGTTTTTCTCCTTTTATCTTTGTACTTTTTGACAGATTGTTGCTTTTGGCTTCGGTTTCCTTGCCTTTAAAGTGGGAAGATGACAGAAAGAGACCAGGGAAGGCTGCGTGTAGTTGTGTGCGTGCAGGGCCTGGCCTGGCCCTGCACACAGCTGCCTCCCTTTCATTCCCTCTCTGCTCTCAGGGCTTGTTTTCCCTTCTCTGTGAAGCTGCGTAGAGGCCAAGTGTGGAAAAAGCTGAGGGCAGCTACAGAGACCACACCACCTCTTTTCCTCAGTGGAGAATCAGGGGCTGGGAGGTTGAGCTTTCCTCCCAGTATCTTGGCCCAGAGGCCTAGACTTTGTTTTTCTTGGTTTATGGGAATTGAACCCAGGGCTTTCGCCCTGAGCTATATCCCCAACCTTTTATAATTTTTCTTTTTAAATTTTGAGGCAAAATCTTGCTAAGCTGTTAAGTTGCCCAGGCTGGGTTCAAACTGGAGATTCTCCTGCCTCAGCCTCCCACGGTGCTGGGATTACAGCTGTGCAACACCATGCCCAGCTTTGCCCTGTTATGGAGTGAGCATTTCATGCTGTGATGCTTCCGTTGAGATTTTGCAAGCTGCTGATAGCCTGGTGAGTGAGATAACTGTGCTAAATGCGGAAAGATCAGCCAAGGTATCATTTTCTTATGAACAAGCACAGTTATATGTGGTATAGTGGCGGCGGCGGGGGTTTCAGGGAATTTCTGAAAAGCCTCTGACTCATGGCTTCCTGGGGTCATTGTTGCATAAAAGAATCCTCTGATCGTTCTCCAGGGCTTGGCCATCTCTGTGATTACTGCAAAGTATGTTGTGAAGATATTTTCTTGAAGGGTGCTTACCAGATAGCTAAAAGTGAGGCGGCAGCCTTTTGAGGACGAAGCTGGTTGGGGGAGGGGAGACTCAACAGCTCGTGACTTCTAGGCCACGTTAACCAAGATGTGGCCCTGACCCTGCGTCTTCGAGGTGGTTACGGTAGAGCTCCCGCGTAACCTCAGGGACTTCTGGCGGGTTGAGTGTGCATTTGCCACTGAAGTTGCCGTACCCAGGGAGATCTGAGGACACCGTATTCCTTGCACTCACCGTTCTGTGGAGCTTGGGTTCTGTTTGTTTTTTTTAAACACATTTCCTCTTTGCTCAGAGAATACTCACCTGTGGTGCTTGTGGCTGCACTTACTTGGACATGTCTGGTGGATGACAGTCCTTCTGTGACGCCTGGAGTGTGCTGTGAATTATCCTACTTTTGCTATTATTGTGCATCGCTCTGGCATGTCAGCCTTTTTAGGAAGCAAAAGCATCACTCTATTTATAGCATTTTGTTTTCGGTAGTGATATTTGTACTTACATGATACTGTATAGTACTTTTTGATCACTGAAAATGAATGCTAGGGGAGGGGCTGATTTTTTTTTTTTTTTTTGTGGCCGGCCCACCCCGCCCTGGGGGTGAGGCTGGTGCAGCATGTGGTGCCGGGGATTGAAACCCCGGTCCCTGCACTTGCCTAAGCAGGTGCTTTAGACTGCTGAGTTATCTCTCTGGCCCTGCATTTTTTTAATTTTTTCTAAATGGGAAATGGGTTTTAGGGAAATTTAGCTCAGGAGCATAGGAATGTATGGACTACCCTGCCGAGAAACAGTGATGATACATTGGTTCATAGTCTACGATGGCAGAAATGCACTGACTACTTTATCAAAAGACGTCATGTGATATAAAGAGCTCAATCAAATGACCCCTCTGACCTGGAAGAGCAACACAGGAAGAGGCAGCTCTGGGAACCACACGGATGTTGACTATGGGTAATACCCCTCCATTACGCAGGCGACCGCTGTCTGTGGCATTGGCTGTCTTGCTGGTTTAGTTGTACCTGGGACACCTTCCAACTAACTGAAACAACCTGACTTGGTGACAGTCACTACGGTGAACACAAGTGCTTACAAGGCGCCAAGGCTTCCACTCCTGATTTTGTATCTCTCGGATGATTCTGAACCCCACTGAGGGGACTGGATGTGCATCCCATGTCACAACTGCGAACAACATTTTTCATGGCACGTGGTCCCTAGAGGGACTGGCTGCACAGGGATGGGAAGAGTGCCGAAGGCAGGGCTCTGAATCTGTGTGTTAGCTCAACGTCTGGGGTGCTATTTATCTCATCCCCGTTTGGTAAGAGCTCCCTTTAGAGCATGCTTTTTCTTTTCTTTCTTTCTTTCTTTTCCTTTTTATATTTCTTTCTTTCTTTTTTGTTTACAGTAATGCTCTGTGGGATTTTGGGGCGTGCACCTGTGTTCCTACTTCGGATGAAGAATCTGAGAGGCACTGTTTCATTCAAGGACCTGGTGTGAGCGAGGAGTCCCTTGCAGTGACCGACGAGATCCGTGGGCTGTTCGTCCAGGCCTTGTTCCTCTGGGCTGTGGCACCTTTCATGAAGGCAGACGGCTTAGAGCATCTTGGCTGTGCGGATCCTATCAGGTTAGCAGGCAGCAAGTATAATCTGCTTCTTTAAACCTACGCATTTGCTTTAGGACACTGCAGTTAGGACACTATAGTTAGTTACTAGGTAGAGCAAGCCCCTATGTAAAGGTCCAAAACACTGCAATAAGTTAAAAAATAATTAACATCCCATAGCTACAATATCACGTGTTTATTGTTGACACTTCACTAAACACACATGCGTGACATCACTCACTGATTACCTGATACATTTTCATTGGTACACATTCACAGTACATGGTAGTGATGCTCCTTGTGTGGAGTTGATGGGTGTACACACCACGTCTAAGTTTCTTTTCCTTGTCTTTTCTTTTGTGATACCAGAGATTAAACTCGGGACTTTGTGCTTGACAGGCAGATGAATAAGCCACTGAGCCATCTCCCTGGCCCTTAATTCCTTTTTCTATCCCCTTGCTCTCCCCTCTCTCTTTCCTGTCTCCATCTCTGGGTGGCCTTGGGGCCTGAGAATGCATTTTGCTCGTTCTCTTTGTCATTTTGTATAGCACTGTCCTCTGACCTTTGATGTAGAACTTTGGTGCAGTTATAACCTTAGCACCTGCCAAAATTCTTACCCAAGAGGGATTATATGGTTAAGGCAGTTATAGTTTTGTATTTATAGAACTACAATTAAGAACACTAATAATGGGTAGTGATATTTAGCCGTTGACAAACTTTTGTAACTAATGGGTTTGTATTTTAGACAGAGTAAGCATTATGTCTGTATATCTAAGCAGGTATTAAATTGGGAATTTGTATTTAAGTTAGTTGCCTAAGTTCTGTCTGATCACGTCCCCTTGATTTACCTGAGGTCTTCCAGGCAGACTAGTTCACCCCGGTTACCTTTTGCCCCCTCTCTCAGTCAAGAGAGAAAGAGGGAGGATGCTCTCATAGATCTGGGTCTAGCAAAGTATCTCAGCTTACTGGGTCCAGATCTAGGAAGTGTGAACTTGTTCTGATGTGCCTGGCTTGGGTCTGGCTGCTGTGCTCAGCTTTTTCCTGCTGCCGCCTGTGGAAGGGAACCCACTGTGCCGCTCTGGAAAGATGCTCCGCTCCTGGATTAGCTGGGTGGTTCTGGCCCCTAGCCTCTTTGCAGGGACTTCAGCTGCAGGGTTTCACACCAGGCCTGTATGCCAGGCTTGGACTGGGTCTGGAGGGGTCCCAAGAGCAGGGCAGAAGGAACCATATTTAGGCCAAAATGCATGAAGCAAATAGTACAAAATAAAACATCTGATTTCTTTCACTTAACATTATAATCTCAAGGAAAATCCATTCACAAATGACTCAAGTTTATCTTTCTTTACAACAAAGTGGTACTCTGTTGTGCATAAACTTTACTTCTTTGTCTGTTCATCTATTGACAGGAGGATAGGCTGTTTCCAAGGATTAGTGATTATGAATTGTGCTATTATAAACATGGGTCTGCTTGTATCACTGTAATATGAAGAATTTAACTCTCATGAGAAGCGATCACACTGATTTCCGTAATGGTTGACCTAACTTTCGTTCCCACCAACAAGGTAGGAGCATTCCTATCTTACCACAGCCTCGCTAGCATGTTATTTGATTTTTGATGAAGGACATTCTTTCTGGAGTGAGATGGAATCTCAGCATCATTTTAATTGGCCTTTCTCTAATAGCCGGTGATGCTGAACATTTCTTCATGCATTTATTGGCCACTGGTACTACTTCACCTGTGTTGCGTCTCTTCATCTCGCTTTGCCGGTTTCTGATGGGGTCTTCCATCTTGGGGTGAGCTAACTTTTTTGAGTTCTTTACATCTTCTAGATATTTGTCCTTACCATCCAAGTTATTACCACATGCTTTTGTATTATTTGCTTCTCATTTTTGGTATAGAATTCTGTTTTCTTAGAAATTTTTATGATTATGTTATTTTGTATGAAGTTTCACTTATGATGATCTTTTGTTCAGGATTTTTAAAAATGTATTTGGTTGTTATAGGGTCTCACTACACAGCTCGGACTCATGATGATCCTCCTGCTTCAAGCCTCCCCAGTGCTGGGATTACAGGCATGTGTCACTATGCCCAGACTCTGTGGCCAGCTCAGTTGGCCCTGTGGGTCAGGGTCTGCGAGGCATGTGGTGCCAGGGATTGAACTGCAGTCCCTTCACTTGCCTGAGCTTGCCTAAGCAGGCATTTTAATCTGCTGAACTATCTTGCTGGCCTCAGGAAACATTTTTAATGCTTATGTAATGTTGGTGTACAGGATGTCTGTCAGTAAGTTGTGGTTAGAATTTGTCCCCTAAAGTTCATGTATCAGGAATTTAATCCCTGGTGCAATAGCTGAGAGGCTGGACGAGTGGGACTCGAGCAAGGCCTTAGAGTCCTTGTGAATGCACTAATGTGCATCGTGTGAGTATCATGGAAGGGACTTTGTTATAAAACTGAGTTTGGCCCTCAGTGCTTGTCCAGTCTCTTTCTCTCTGTCTGTTTCTGTCTCTCTGTCTCTTTTCCTCTGTCTCTCTGTCTGCCTTGTCTCTCTGTCCTCCTCCTGCTTCCTACCACGGAATCATTCTATAAAAAGATCCTGCAGCATTTTCATCTTGGACTTCCCAGAACTCCAGATCTATGAAGAATAAATTTCTGTTCATTATAAATTACCTAGTCTGTTATGTTGTATTATAGCATAAAACAGAAAATAGACCTCTGATATCAAATATTTAGATTATTTATTTTGGTTAATGTAAATTACATAAGCAATGAATTTATAGATCCTTTTAACATAATTTTATATAATTGTCCTTATGAGTTCCTTTGGAGGGATTCTTCGCAGTTTGCTGAATGAACAGGAGTGAACATCTTGATAACTCTCTGGGTATCATTACAGCCTCAGTTTTGAACCTAGTCCGTCACTCCTGAGCTACGGCCTCCCTCTTCTTGGCCTTCTTTCTCACTTTTATCATCCTATGTCTCTGTTATTTTGGGCCATAATCTTCCAACAAAAATGGCCTGGATGTTTTTGGGGTTATCTTCACTCTCCTGTTGGGGAACTAGACAGGAAGGAGAAGCGGGTACTTTGGGAACTCCCTCTGCCACTCTACCCAAGAAAAATCGTTGAGATGTCCCCCCATCTGAGTGCTTTGTTATGTGCTGGGCACTGTTTTAAGTGTTTTAAAGCAAAACATTTGGTCCTCTGGCAGACTTCTGACATTCTCTCCCAAGACCCTGCCCCAGTTTCACCTTGGCATGGGAGCCATAGAGGGTGCAGCGCCCCCTCGTCCAGGCCGGCACCTCATTGCCCAGGCAGGTGGCCCCAGAAGCCCAGATCCTCCTCACAGTCTGCCACTTTCCTTCTTGCCACAGGTCCTCATTTGCTCAGTAGTCACTTAATGGCTCTGTGCCCTAATAGTTCTCTCTATCCGTTTTCCCATCTGCAGAATGGGGGCTGGGTGTCTGGGCTGACAGGGTGTTGTGAGCATTAATGAATGTTTTGAGGCACGTTAAGATCTGGAGATAAACAAACCTCAAGAACTACAAAGTGCTAATGAGCCCAGGGTGGAGCAACTGGCTCGAAGAGGACGCAGCTCTCTTTCCCACCAGGAGGAATCAGCTTCTGATCTCTGGTGGACAAATGTCTTCCAGCCACTTCTTGATGGGCAAATGTCTTCCAGCCACTTCCTGATGGGCAGAGACTGGATTCTGAAGGGGGTCTGCGCTCCGACAGGCAGCTTTTAGGGCAGTGGACGCTGAGATGGAGGCCCCGGCCAACCCGGAGTCACTCCCAAGTTCGCCTGCCGTGAGCGCATCGCCTGATGTGGTGGCTGGGCACTTTCTAGACCAGTATTTGCCTAACGTGTGATGGTTACTACGGGTCACGCGCCTTGCTTAGATGGCCCATGGATGGCCTTGTAATAACTTTCCACTGTTTTGCATGCATTTTCTGTCTGCAACAGTGGTACTGGGTTTTTTGTTCATAATAAGGGTAATTATCACCTACTGAGTGCTTTGTTATGTGCTGGGCACAAGTTTTAAAGCAAAACATTTGGCCCTCACAACAACAGCCTTATGATTAGATACTCCTTTTTTTTTTCCCCCCCTTTGGCGGTACCAGGCATCAAACTCAGGACCTTGTGCTTGCCAGGCAGGCGCTTACACCACTGAGCGATAGCCCCGGCCCCCTGATTAGGTACTCTTACCACCCCTTTGCACAAGGCAGGTATTCAGATCCACAGACTTTTCTCCCCAGAGACTTTAGGAGGCCTTAAAAAGCCACCTCCTCCCCCACCCCCTGGTGCTAAGTAGCACAGGTGGGATTTCTATTAGGCAATTTTGGCCTAGGGCCCAGGTTCCTACTAACCAGCCGGACATATTTCATTTAAATATGTGTGCATTTGTGGTGCTGGTGTAAAGGACAGTTATCTCTCAGTGCCCAAGAGGAGAATTTCAGCACAGATACAAAAGACCAGGAATGCTCAAATCCCCTGTGTAAAATAGTGTAGTATTTGCATATGACTGATACACAGCAGGGAGAGGTGAACTTAATAACAATAGATTTATTTAAAGTTGTAAGGGGACAGTGGCAGGAGTAAATGACATGTATAGAATGAAGTGAACATGTTGAAATGCACTGAGGACACACAGGGCAGGGGGCAGCTGGCATAAAGAATGGAAGCACAGTGGTCCTCAAGAGTCCCCAAATCCAGATTTACTAAATGGCCCTGACCCTCTGTGGGGTGGAGACAGGAACCATGCTTCCAGCACATTCCTCAGGGCATACTGCTGTGACACATGTGTATCCTAGAGCTGTGACACATCCCTCTCACACCCCAGCCCTTACCCAGGTTCAGGACAAACAGTGACGTCAACAATAAGAACACCAGCACCAGTGGCAGCTGCTGCTGTCCGGCTGCGTGCTCCTCTCAGCCTGTCACTGTTGTGGCCTTGTACCAGGGAAAGGACGGAGGGCTGTGGGTAGGGAGCCTCCTGTGTCCGGGCTTTGCTGTGTTTGTGCCCTGTCCTTACCTGGAGATGGATGTGACTACACCCAGTTTACAGGGGAGTGACTTAGTGATGTGGGGGAGGGGGCCAGGCCGGGTGTTCATGGTGTGTGGGTATTATCCTCAAAGATGAGAGATTTTAGGGCAATTCTCAGTATTTTGGTGAAAAGCTTCCTGGAATTTGCCCATTTAATGGAGGAAGAGAGGGCTGAAGGGAGCTGAGTGTCTTGTCTGCCACCCCTGAGGGGAGAAGCCAGGATCCCAGTCCAAGTCTGTGTTGTTCATGGGAAGCTACGATGCCCAGAACTCTGTGCAGCGCACGGTCACACTCGTGTTCCTTGCGCCTTGGCCCCCTGTGGTCACTGAGCTCTCCGCTACAGGCGGCCTTGCATGTCTGAGGTCTGCGTCAGGGATTCCACACCCACATCCACCCCCTTGGATTCAACTAACAATCAAAAATATTTGGAAAGAATGCCTCTGTAGTGAATGTGTACAGACTTTTTTCTTGTCATGATTCCCTAAATGGAACACGGACTAGTTCCAGTGCGTTGTATTATGTATAATAGGTAACATAGAGATGATTTAAAATGTGCAGAGGGGGCCCATCGGTTTTAAATGCATTCTATGCTGTTTTCTATGAGGTTCCTGACACCCACAGTGCCCCTTCCTCCTAGGGACACTGATGGGTGATCATGTCTTATAAATGCTCAAAAAGTCGTTATTGACCTAAAAATGGTGGTTTCCTGGCAATGAAGTGTTTATTGTACAGCTAAAATAGCAATAGCTGCTGTTATGCAGATTATAGCAACGCCGGTGACAATGGTGGCTAATTTACTTGGGGTCACTGCTGGTGTTCTAGTCTAAGAGATGAACTCTAGATCTTGTCACCAACATCCCTCGAACCTGAGTAGCCTAAGGTTAAATATTTATTTTATGCTTTAATGTATTCATATGGCTTATTGGGTGTCTTTCCCCCGAATAGTGATTTGGCCACTTTCATTAGGTGAAGTCATATTAAACAAGCAACTTCTTCTTCTTCTTCTTCTTCTTCTTCTTCTTCTTCTTCTTCTTCTTCTTCTTCTTCTTCTTCTTCTTCTTTCCATAGTTTTATTGAGAAACAAATAGCAAAGAGACAGTTTCAAATCAAATTGGTAGGACAGTTTCAATAATTAACACAGTGCATACATTCTTCCTAGTGGTTAATTGCTGTACAAGATACGGACATGATATCCTATCTACAAACACCATTAGAACAAATCCCTCTATTCATTAAGAGAATGTAACTATATATCTATCCTAACCACTTTGAATACACAGATGCAAAATGGACATT
>NW_004524638.1:7228897-7242693 GCF_000260255.1 Octodon degus | reverse complement strand
GTGTAAACTCAGCAAAATATTCTAAAGAGTTCAGTAGCCCGTAATAGTATTGGGTCTTCCGCTTGATTGGCAATGTCAGGAATTTAAACAAGCAACTTCTGAAGTCATTATGGAAGAGGAAGAGAAAGTGTAGCAATAGCTTCGTGGGTTGGGTGACCACTCTCTCAGCCAGAGTCCTCCTAACTTGCCTGCAAGGAGCACCAAGACGTGTTGTCTCCTGTGCCTGGGAAAAAGAGGAAATGGGACTGGTGAGCACCTCGCCAGCTTCTGCTACTCTGTGACCTGCGCAAGGAGACCTTTGCGTTGATTGGAAGTCGATCTGGTAACTCAGAACTGTTGTGAGAGCTGTGGAACCGGAAGAGGGCGGACAGCTCCAACCAGGGTCAACAGCAGGGGCAAAGCACCAGCATGCTGAGCGCATCGCTGCTGCTGGGGATCTTGACCCCACCAGGGCTTTGAAAAGTGTCCCCTCCTTCCTGACTCTTTCTACCAGCACCAGAGTTCCAGGCAGGCGGACTCTTAGGTTCCTTCCTACCGGTGTTCTACATTCAGTATTAGCACTGAGCGAGTGCTAATTCTCTTCATTCCGTGCGCCTCCGAAGTGGGAGATAGGTCGGGACTTCCCCAAGCAGGGAAATTCTTCTCTCTTCAGATTGTTGGGAAGAAGAGCTAGAGGGGGAGAGGGAGAGGGAGAGAGAGAAGGAGAGGGAGAGAAAGAGAGGAAGAGGGAGAGAGAGAGGATGAGAGTCTCATAGCCTATTAAAATTCACAGAGCTTTTTTGTTGTCCAAATTTACATGATGGGATTGAGAGCAGCACACTGCTGGGAACTGACCAAGCCAGTCCCGGAGCACGCCTGGAACTGCGTGCACTCACTTGGTTGTTCCTTCCTGTCCCATTTCTGCACTGAGTCTGCTCTACATTCACTTCGCTCTGGCCCGAGTTTAGTTCCAGGGACACAGTGGGGCATATGACCAGGTGACATGATTCCTGTCCTAAAGGAGCTGTTAGACTAACGTCTCCAAGGACTGAGTCTCAAAAAGCGGGGGGCAAGACTGAAAAGCAGGGACAGCCATGCCTGGGAACTGTACCAGGGCAGGCAGGAACTGACGGAGAGTGCATTTGTCCCGAGTCTTGAAGGAAGGGGGGTGGGGGGAGGGGGCAGAGCCACCTGCTCAGGTCTCACCAGGGGTCCCTCAAGGCCTGAGGAATCCACGGGATTCTTGGAAGTGGAAGGTCGCATGCGGAGGCCTCCCTTCGCTCCTTGGCAGCTTGTGCGAAGCAGAGGGAGACACAGTAGCTCAGGCCAATGAAGACACTGGAGGCCAGAGGAGCCCGCGTTTGCTACTTGCAATCTAGGTGACATAGGTGCCGAGTCACCTTCCTTTTCCATTTAGAAAAAGCTTCTTTCCGGTGTCAGCAGTGGAGACTCAGAGGCAGCACGCTAAGATGAAAGCGCCCATTGTGTCGCAGGACGCAGCAGGCGTGCACCTGGCTGTAGCTGTGGTCAGAATAGACAGAGCACACAGCCGAGGAAGGACTTGCGTGGGGGTGAAGGGGGCGGGCTGTATCTGCAGCCTCTGGGGGATCATATCTGGGCCCCGTCCTCTGTCATAACTCCGTGTTTCTGTACAGGCGCAAGTGGCTCAAATTCACGAGGCCTCAGTCTCTGCCTCTGCGGAAATGTCAAAATAATCGCAGCACGTCCTGGGTGGTTTGGAGAATTAAATGCGCCGATGCACGCAAGGCCTGGCGCTTGGTAACAGCACCGTGAAACGGTTTCTGTCCACCTGGGCCTGCACAGTGACGGTATCAGAGTCACCTCTTCGTCACTG
Organism: Octodon degus; assembly: GCF_000260255.1. Taxonomy (NCBI): domain Eukaryota; kingdom Metazoa; phylum Chordata; class Mammalia; order Rodentia; family Octodontidae; genus Octodon; species Octodon degus. The sequence continues at coordinate 7,240,859 of NW_004524638.1, read as the reverse complement.
TAGAATTAAGCAAGATGCCTAAGTGCGAAATGTGCAGCAGGGCACAGGGCGCGCAGCAGGCCGCCCTCAGATGCCCTTGACCCCCAAGGCGAGGCCACGGACCCTGGCCCCACCACGGTTTCCGGCGGGGGTTTGTTTGATTAAAAAGGAAGCCTGGGCGTTGACAGTAGGTCCATGGACTGCGGTGGTGGTGTTCTTCTCCGTGCAAACAAAGCCTTCGAAAATAGCACAAATCAAGAACACGCTTTCAGGCTCTGCAAGGTCCATTAGGCTCTATTTGTCTCCCCCTGGTGGCCGTCACGAGCAAGCACCACTCCCTCCTTGGGGAAAGACGTGGGCAGCTTGCACCGGAGTTGCCCTCCTAGCTCGCTAGAGGATCCTGGCCAGGTCTTGCCTCAGCTGTGATTCAGCCCTGCGGAGTGATTCATGATCCGTCTCAACAGCCGTGACTTGCTCTTTGTGACATTTCCCGGGGAGTGACAATGACAAAGAAACAGCCTAGGAACCAAAGAAAGCTGGGCATTTAATCTCTCCCTCCACCCAAATCCTTTGAAACTCAGCCCTTTGGCTGCTCCTTCAGAGATATTCGCAAACATTCCTGCCTTTCTGGAGTCGTGTCAGCGACTCTGGGCCCTGTTCTACTCTGCCCAATTCATTCAACCCCTCAGTCGTAGGGCTCCATGGTAGAGTTGAAGCTAATTTTTCAGGTGAGGAAACTGAGGCACAGTGAGACTATGAACTTGCTTCCTGTAACGTGACTCATGTGTGACAGAGCCAGCTTTCTGCTCCATTTGCCACCTTGAGGGTCTGTCTACCCGTCACAGGTAATCTTGGGCCATCACCCAGTGTGAGGGGCGTCAGGGGTCTAGGACACTGTTCTCACACCTTACTGACCTGACCATAAACCTCACTTTGCAAAACGGCTTTTTAAAAGTGTGTTGTTGAGCTTGCCCTCAGTCGCTGCCAGCTGCACTGGGCAGGAGCCCAGGGGTCTGCATTGTCTGCAGTGGTGGTCACCAGGGCAACAAGCAGAGCACAGGTTTGGGGACTGAACTCTGTCTTTACTGGTCTCAGGTCCTAGGTCAATTCCTTCAATCCTGAGGCTCCACTCCCCGGTGGCACAGTAGGTCTAGGAGCCGGGTCTCATCCGGGCACTGTCAGGGTAGAGTGATTGGTTGAGGATGTCCCTGGCACCCTCAGTGTCCCTGGTGCCCTTGCTAGCCTCATATTTCTCTTCCTTTCCCACACCCCAGCCTGAAGTGACAGTGAGTGTCCTTTGCCATATGTGCCAGGTGAAATGGGACTTCAGGATAGCCACCTTCTCCTCAGCCAAGGGGGGAGGCCAACGATGATGCCGATGGGCACAAGCCTGGCACAGTCCCTCTGTACTAGAGGAGCCGTCTGGTGACAGCAGGCCTTCCGAGAGGGCCGTGCTCGACTTGGGTGGGTCTAGTTCCTGCAGGCACCACCTTCCAGCCTGGCCAGGGGCTGTGTGTGAGAAGGGCCAGCAGAAGGGAGCTGTGGCCCGGGTTTGGGGAAGCAGACTCCCGGGCTGGCAGGCAGAAGCTGGGAATAGCTCACAAGGCTGCAGGCCTTCCGCAGGCTCCAGGAGGGGCCGTGTGGGTTGCAAAGCAGAATGAAGGCTAGGGCTGGACTTCAGGGCTCTGTGGAGGTTGCATTCAGCCCCTGGGCGTCTCAGGCTGGGCCTGAAGACTGTGTGCTCAGAGGAGGCAGCAGGGCTCGCTTCTGTGTTATCTCCGAAAACGGAATCACTTCTCTTTGGCCTGACCCACCTCTCTCTGTTCCTGCTTTGAGCATGTTGATATTTTCTCACTTTCCATGTAGAAGGCCTGTCCCTCCTGTTATTCAGCACCTGCGACCTGAAATGCAGAAGCTTGGCCTTGGTAAAAACCACTATGGTGTTTCCATGTCATCCTCTGAGTCACAGGAGAGTGAAACCTGGGACGGCTGTCAGGGTTCACCGGGAGTGTCCCCACCCCCAAATGCCACTCTGTGGTCTCTGCGGATGCAGCCTCGCCTCTGCACTGCCTGAGCTTCCTCCCTTTCTGCATAGCCTACTTAGCCTTTAAGGCCAAGCTCGAAGTTCTGCTCTGAGCAACCTTTCCTGCTTCTTGCTGTGGTCCCTTACCAGCACATTCGTTATGGTGTAAGTCTAAAATGTACCCCCAAAGTCTTGTACTCAGAGGTGGGGTGCCCAGTGACTGGGTCAGCAGAGAAGGTCAGATTGTAGGGCCCCATCCTCAGTCAGCACTGGGCTGGTCCACGGAGTTTACAAGTGGCCGTGCAGCCTGGATGGAGGGTCTGGTCACTGGGGGCATGACCCAGAAGGGTATGTCCTCATCCTTGGCTTCTCCCCTCTCCTTCTCTGCTTCCTGGCTGCCTGAGGATGAACAGCTTATCCTGTCACATCGTTTCTGGCTTGGTGCCAGTTCACTGTGGATTGGCCCCTCTGAAAATGATAAGCCAGAAAAATCTTTCCTCAGGTTGTATTGGATAAGTTGTCCCAGGGACAGGAAATTCGAGTAATACAATACCCATTTGTCTACATTTTCTTGTTTACAACACTTCAAAATTCTCTGTACAGCATAGATCTCAAGTTGTCACTATCTGTCTCCTACCAGACTGTAAGATATTTGAAGGCAAGGACTACATCTTGATTCCCATGTAGCTAGGGCATCGGGCACATGACACTTTGGGAACACACTTTGTATGAGTTATTCATGATACGGCTTGATTTCTATCCTGGATCCTACCATGAACATGCGTCCCCTTCCCATGGGGACAACTGAGGGAAGATTGTGTTATATAATGACCTTAACAGAAGTTTCCACAGTCTCTCCTGGAGTGTTGTTTGTAGCAGGACTTGACTTTCTTATTTGTCTGTCCTATTGTTGAAAGACTGCTCTGTCATAATGTTAGTAAAGATGGCAAACTATACCTCTGAATTAGGTTCTGTTGTAGATGACAGAAAACTCAAAGTGACAGTGGCTTACGTAGATATTTACTCACTTCTCCTGTACATATCCACGGGCAGTTCAGTTAAGGCTGCAATGATTATTGTGCCCCACAAAGTCCTCAGGGGTTTGGGCCATTCTAACCTTGCACTTACTTTGTCTAGAGTTATCCATCTTCTTATGGCCTGGGATAGAATTTCATTAGTCATATGTGCATTCAAAATAGCATAGGGGAAGGTGGAGAGCAGGGACAGAGGGAGTAGAACAACTCCCAGAATTCATGAGAGTCTACCACATGATACTTTGTTTATATCATATTGGTGGAACTTACTCAGATGACCATATGTACATGCAATGAATTTTGGGAAATGTAGTTTTTGTTTTGAACGCCATATTCCTGGTTATGGAAGCAGTGGAAAATGAAACATGTCAATATTAGTATAGTGTCATCATGGCTTATATCTAGATGTCCCCCCACAACTTCATGCAGTCATAGGTGGGGCTTTTTCAGAGGTGGCTGGATCTAGAGTGTGTGATGATGGGATTAAGGGTATGTGATCACTGAATCAGCCCACCCATTGGTTTGGCAAATCCTAATCTCCATGGCCTAGATAGAACACAAAAGGGGCAGAAAGAAGTTGCTAAGGTCCCTTGCTTGCTTTGCTACCTAGTACTCACCATGAGCTCTTTCTCCTCCTCTGCTGTATCTGTCTACCATGCCACCCTGCTTTGGAGCCAGCCCATTAGAGACTGAAACCTCTACAGATCATTAGCCAACTAAACCTGTCCTCCTTTAACTTTGAGCATCAGGTATTTTGTCTCAGCAATGAGAATATAACTAGGACAAGTATTCTCTGCTACAATATTTGCTTAGTACTTTACATATCATTTGCATATTAGTTGCCTGGGTTGATATTCATATAGTAGACTGTGTAAGTAGCTTGTTCGAAAACACACACCAAAAGTGCCTGCAAGCAGGTACAGGGGCTGGGGTTTCGGTCCCCTGCCCGCGGTGCTGGCCCCACCCCTGGGGTGCACTGAGACAGCAATTGTGTGTGGTGTGGTGGCACATGCCTGTAATCCCAGCTCTCAGGAGGCTGTAAACAGGTGGCTCACCATGAGTCCGATCTAGTAGTGAGACCCTGAACACCCTGTAGACCCTTCCCTAAAATACAAAAGCAAAAACACACACTATGCTACTTCCCACAATGACAGAAGTTGCCTTCTTTGCAACAACCCCTTGGGCCTGTTGGGTCAACTTGAGAGAAACAGGAAGAGCCCAGACCTTTTGCTGTGCATGGGACACTTACTACCTGGTGTGTTCTGAATATGCTGCCGCTCAATGACCCTCTGGAACACAAGAGTACTCAGTGAATCTTACATCAATAAATCACAACAGGACATCTATCTTCAATTCTAACGATAGCAATGTATTCCCCATGGACGGTTACAGCTCATCTTTACATCTCTGTAGTAGACAGAGGGATGTACAGCCCACCAACCCTATTGTCCAGGAAGGATTTTTTTCTATATTTATTTTTTTTATTGTTCTTTTTACATTTTTGTTTTTGAGACAGATCTTTTTTCACTTTCTTTGTTTCTCTTTCTTTTCTTTCTTTCTTTCTTTCTTTTTTTCTTTCTTTTTTTTTTTTTTTGAAAGACAGGTCTTGCTAAGTTGGCCAGGTTGCCCTCAAACTCACGATCCTCGGGCCCCAGCCCGCACGTAGGTGGAGGTATGTGTGTTGCCGCCTCCCCCAGGTTTCAGTGCTTGGTAAGGTGCTTCACAGCATGGAGTGCATTTAGTAATCGCTGAACTTTTCGAAGCTTGGGATTATCACCCTTCTTTTACAGATGAGGAACTGAAGTCTAAAGAGGTTTAGTAACTTTCAGTAAAGGGTGGAGCTGTGTCCAGAACTACTTGCCTGGCTCCAAATGTTGCGATCCTGAGATTCTTCCCTCTTTAGTTGCTTCTTAGATAGTGATGGGTGCAAAGTGCTCTTTGGAAGGCTCCAGGAAGGACCGAGAGGGCTGATACCAGCTGTTCTGGAAGACTGGGGAATGCTAACTGTAGAACCAGTGCTATGCAGTGTGTGCACGTGTGTGCACGTGTGTGTGTGTTCACGCCTGCGCACGCCTGCCCAAAGAGTGTGGCCTGCCTCAAAGCAGGTGTCCCACCAGCTTGTCACCCCAGTGAGGACAGGGGAGCTTGAAGGCATGGAAGGGACAAAGCAGAACACGGGAGCACAGGGAACGGCCCTGTGTACTTGGAACACATCTCTGCCTCCTTTTGCGTAACTTACTGTCCATCCCGGGTACAGAATAGAAGCTCACACCTTGGTCGTGCTGACATTTCCTGGGAAAGTCACTTCACTTCTTTGCACATCCATTAACAAATCTTCAATATGCAGAAAGCAACAGAACCCAACACACGGCTGAGCTGAGGATTTAAAGTGATTACATGTAACGTTCTTGCTAAACACTGTAACATTCATGATGAGTATTTTAGAATAATTAGTTGTACTACGGGAATTAAGATACTTGGAAGAAGAATGTGGTGCTTACATGGTATTTTAAATAGTTAAAATACATCATTATTTTATTTTTATTACCACTGATTTTTAAAAATTGGATACTACAGGTTGAGATTGTAGAAATCAATTTAGTACTTCTCATTTTCACCAGTAGGTGGCGCTCATGTTGTGTTTAAATTTTGAAAAAAACCCCGATTTTAAAAAATCCATACATATTCATATTTTCTATTTTTACCAGACAGAGTAAGAAAAAAAATCTTTAAAAAGGCCATTGTCTGCGCCATGGGGAGATAATTAGGGTATGTAAAACAGCTGATACAGTAATTAATAAGAGCAGCGACTCGTGAGTCTAGAAGGGTTTTGCTGCAAACCGTGGGAGAGTAATTGACCTCACCGGCTGGGGAAGGACTGTGAGCTCGGCGCAGCCGGGAGAGGCTGTGTTCTTCCCGAAGTGGATTTAGAGCCAAATCAGGCTCTCCAGAGAGGAAGGCAGAGCTCAGTTCCGCAAGGGCGGAGCTCCCCTGTCTGTGCTCCTGCTCACTCCCAGGCCTCGGGCAAACACCCGCACGCAGTGAGGGAAGGGGCCACGCAGACTGACTTGCAGCCCAGGCCTCTGTTTCCTCACCAGCCTCGCTAACTCTGGAGACTGTGGGGCTGGCTCCATGTAATGGGGCACCTGGACGCCACCTCGTCTTGTCTGGGTGCTGTTTGCCCTTTATATGAAGCGAGCTGAGGGGTGGGTACGTGCCCTTGCGCAGATTCTCTGTGGAGATGCTGCCTGCCCGGAGCAAGGGACTGCGTGTGGGCAGGAGCAGCCTAGTCCCGCCTCTTTGGACCGACACTCTGCAGGGGTCGCTAGGGGTGAAGGTGCACGGCGTGGGGACCAGGGCCTGGCTTCTCGTCCTTTCTGGACTGGCTGCGTCATCCGAAGCAGATTCTTGGACCTTGCTGTAGCTCTCTAAGACGGGGTGCTTTGCGCGCGTAAGAGGTGGGCTGAGGTAGTCCTTAAGAACCTTGGCGAAAGAAACCTGCGTTCTGGGCACTCGTCTCTCGCACGCCCTAGAGATGCATGCACCACGCGGGCCGCGGTTCCTGTCATTTGGGTCTTATCTCTAATACATGCTGCATCTGACTCCTCACTCTCTAGATCCAGTTGGGGCCCTCACAGAAAGCACAGGCTTCTGCTTCTAACTCTGGCTGGGCTTGGCCGGTGGTGGCCCCGCAGGAGCTGCAGCACTTAGAGCTCGTGCTGCGGGGAGCAGAGCTGACTGACAACGGGCCACCCCAGGAGCTCCGAGGCCACCTCCCTGGCTGCTCCAGCTGCTGACCGAGTGTCGCAGGCGACCTGCTCCACAGAGGCTCCACGGAGCAGTGCTGGCTTTGCAGCTCCCTCCGCCTAGGTAGAAGGCTTCTCAGGACTGCAGCCTGGGGCTAGTCCTGCCTGGCCTCCCTTCTCATCTCCTGCCAGGGTCTGCAATCTTGTCTGCCCGAGGGCTCTTCTGTCATCTCCGTGTCCTCCACTGGAAATGACTCGCTTGCCCATGTCACCCTGTCTCCCTGCATTGCCTAAAGCACCTAGGAAGTAACTGGCTGCTGAGAGAATAAGTCTCAATCTCCGTGTTTCATCTATTGTCTGTCTTGAATGACATATGGGTGGGCAGGAAGTAAATGTCCAGCGCTTCAGTGAAAGCAGATTTATCATTTAACCGAAGGATCGAGGTCACAGTGAGAGTGTCTGGTCACCACAGGTAGGATCTAGGCGAGGCAGCTTTTGCTTGGCGTTGCTCAAGTTCAGGCCTAGAAGTCTTGGGTTGATAACCCAAGTGTATATTTCTCATTCACATTCCACACTAGTTGTCACCATTCCAGGGTCCTGGCTGAAGGAACAGCGCTCCAGGGAATGTGCTCATCCTATGACAAGAGGAAAAGAATGTCAGTGACACAACAGGTACAAACTCGACGCTGCGGCTCAAGGTTCTCCTGGGGGTGGCACAGGGCATCAGTGTTCACGTTTCACTGGAGGAGGTAGGTCGCAAGATCGAGAGTCAGTCCTGATGGCATTCGATAGAAAAGTGGACTCCTTCCCCCAAGGGAGTATTGACAGCAAGTCATCTAATTGGGGTTGGGATGGAAAATCCTCCGGCCTGCATAATGCTGAATAGCATTCCGCAATAACACAATATGCGGTTGAGATTTACTCGTTAAGGGATTCTGTACTTGCGAATTTGTCTACTTGGCAAAACTCATCTGTAATCCTAAAATCAACACTCACACGCTTTCTTGATCCTTTGCATACATGCACAGAACAGTGAAAATTTGACTTTCCCTGGGTGTACATTCCCAGCTGAGGGTGAACAGGCAAAACCCAGCCTTTGCTCAGCTCTTACGCTGAGATGCGTGGAGGATGGAGACCACAGAGGGCTGTGTAGTACAGCATGCGCTACTGGATGGGTATGGACACTGACTGTCCTCTTGTTAATATGCTGACCTCAGGAAAGTCACTTAACCCTTCCTGACCTTGTTCTTGCTTTATAGAATAAAAACACTAAAATCTAAAAGGATGTCATTTTTAGAAATTAAGGTTATAATCCATGTGACATATATGAGTATGTTTATTAACAGTCAAGCTTGTATCGCTGTAAAAGTATACTAGAGGCAACTAACTTATGAAGAGTGTTTACCTAGCGCCTGGTCCCAGAGGCTCTGCTCCAAGATTGGGTGTCTCCATGCTTTGGGCATCTGGTGAGGGTGCTGGATGGCAATGGTGGAGAGAATGCATCAGAGGAAACTGCTCTCATCGTGAGATAGGAAGTAGAGAAAATCTAAAAGACGGGGTGAGGGTCCCATGTTCTCTTAGGAGGGCATGCCTCCAGTGAGGTAGGGGCTTCCCACTAGCCCCAACCCTAAGATCCCATTATCTCCAGTTGCATTCCACTCGGGGTCATGCCCGCCTGGGCATATAGACCCCTGGGGACATCCTTCATCCAAGCCATCTCACCTGTCTCTGTCTCTGTCTCGCTAGAGCTATAGATGTCTGTATATAGACATCACTGTGCGTGTGCACATCTGTATGTATGTCCCATCTACATGGACACAGATGTGTGTTCAGGCGTGTGCATTTTCTCTAGGAACAAAGGCTTGGTATTTGTTAATTCATTGTCTATAATGACTTGCAGACCTTGGCTCTCACAAATCGTGAGAAACAACTGTATCTTAGGCTTCCCAGCTGCAGAGAGAGCAGCTCTCATCATCACCAGTGAACCAATGAAGAAGTAACAGCAACGCCTGAGTTGTGGAGGACAAATGCCACCTTTGCTGCTGATGAAGATCGGTGGAGCCTGCAGTCTAGGCCCCCGACGGGCTCGCTAGCCCCTACCCACAGTCTAGTCTCCTCGTGAGATGCACTTTCTCAAGTCACTGCTGCTGGAGGCCTGGCAGGGAAGCGGAAGAAAAGGACCAGTGATCCTAGCTCAACACTTTTGATGAATTATCTCTTCTTCATGGGAAAGTTGGACCAAGGATTAGCACACAGTCTAGGAAGAGCATTCTGGCCAAGAGGATTGCTCCTCATGGACAGCTGATGCAGGGGAGGGGCATTCACACCCAACACAACAGGGCAGGTCCAAAGGGCAGAGGGCCTCGAGGGTGAGCTCCATCTTCCTTTCTGTCTCGCTGAGGGCTCACTACTGTTCTGGTCCCTGATTCCCAACATGCAATCAGGAAAAGAGAATCACAGTCCCCTGTCTTTCTTTGGTTAGTTTCCCTTTATAGATTGGATAAAATTGAATGCCTCAGTCTGCAAATAAAAATCTATCCTGACTACTTAGCTCTTGGAAGAAGAAATGTGATGGAGTTGTTCCTTCAGAGGTTTGCGGGAGGAAGGTGTGATACCAGGTGTTGATGAGACCTCAGGCCACAGGGAAAGCTGACATAGGCTTCTGCCACTCTCACCTCAGCAGGCAGGTGCCAACAGAGAAGTGGGGCAAGAAGATTGACAAGTGCCATCCAAAGAGTAGGCAGGGAACAATTGATCTTTGTTCTTATCTTTTTCTCAGAGATCTTGGTAGCTTTTTAAGGCTAAGAACTAGAGCTGTTTCCTTGGAGACAAAGGCTTACTTACTAGGGCAAAGGTGGGGCACAGACTTAGATATATTCACAGGGCAAATTCCCTCTGTGTGTGTGTGTGTGTGTGTGTGTGTGTGTGTGTGTGTATGTATCATGACCCAGCACACCTGCAAGCAGTTTACAGTGAGGATATTTGGTATTTTAGGCTGAGAGTCCAAGATCAAGATGTTGGCAGGACTGTGAAGACTCTGGAGACTTGTGCAGCAGGTCCTGGTGCCCCTCTTGACTGTTGGTGGCAGCTGGCATGCCTTCATGTTCCTCGGTTTGAAGACCCATTGCTTCAACCTCTGCTTCTGTCTTCACAAGGCGTTCTCCTTTGTGAATCTGTGTTGCAATTTACCTCCTTGTAGTGACTCAGCTTTGGCTGAGGGCCCACCCTAGTCTACTGTGACATCACCCTAAGTTGATGCACCTGCCAAGATCCAATCTGTTTCTGAAAATGATCACACTCGCATATCCTAGGTGTGCATGAGCCTTTGGGTAACACGATGCACAGCACTGTGAGGCTGTCTGTGTGGAACTCATCTAAGGCCAGGCTTTGCTCACTTCTGCTATCTCTGCCTCCCCTGCTAGTGCCTGATCTGCGTCAGCGTGGATTCTCCAGAGCTTTAAGAGTTTGCAAAGACTTTTGTATCTCTTTTTTCACCCAGTTCTATCAACAACTCGAAACTATTGTTTTTCCCACAGATAGAATAAACGTAAGACACAGGGAAGTGAAATTGCTCTGTAAAGGACATAGTTTGTGTCTTCCCAGGCAGGGAGGAGTGATTTTGTCTTCGTTCTACAGTCCCCAGAGCTTAGGTAAACAAGCAAGCAGCAAGTAAACAAGGAACACACCTCCAAAAAGCAATGTGATTCTCCTTTCCAGATCTCTTTTTCCCCTAATGAAGGAAAAGGGCCCCTCTATTTTGCAGCTTAAAGTTGTCCAGCCATCTTCCCTTCCTAGTCAGTCAATTAACCACCCATCCAATCTGTCAAATAATATCGACTGCTGCTGTGTTTGAAGCAGTTTGCTAGACCTGGAGGGAGGGCTGAGCCAGAGAAATGGCTTCAGGCTTTGTGGAGTCTCCAGTCCAGCAATGAAGAAGGCAGGCTTGCACACAAATGCACAGTGACAGTCAGGAATCTGGCTTAGACTGCACAGGGGTCAGTGAGGATGCTGGGAACCTCAGGCTCCTTGCGCAGACACGAGGGCTGTGGCCCATCACAGTGAACTTCCATCCTCTCACTGGTTCACTACGTAGCTCATCTTCACATCCCTCAGGCAAGAGAGGAGAAAGGACAAGCATTGTTAAGCAGGAACAACCACCATCCAGCTTGCAGAACCCGAGACCTGTGAGTGGTCCTGCAGCGATTCCGCAGCCTGCTGGCGAAGGTCACTGTCTGCTTCAGGGTACCATGGACTGCTCTCCATGAAACCAGCTGGTGCTCCAGCCGCCAGCCCCCATGCAGCCCGCCCACCCACGCCCCCTGCCGTTTCCAGACACTAGCAGACTTGGGTAGTTGCTTTCATTCAGGGGGAAGCTCCCCGAGGCCACGGGAGAGGAAGAGAGTGCCCGGAACTGGGACCGAAGCCACCTACTTTCGGCCAGGTGCGTCAGGGCTGGGAGCCTTTGTGCATGGGCACTAAGTGACAGAGGGGATCCGCGTGCCTGCTGTGGGGAGCAGTTCACAACTTTGCCCTTGGGTGGGGCTAAGGCCTGGGAGTTGTCACAGATGAGAGAAAATGACAAAGAGCCCCTTTGAGGTTTTATGCACATTTTATACTGATGTCTTAATCTCTTACACCTTGGGAAGTACTGTGTGCATGTGTGTGCCTACGTGTGTTGAGTGTGTGTGCCTAAGTGTGAGAAGCTGTTGTCTTTGGAGCTTTGCAGGGTGATCTAGGCATGGAACTGGATTCAGAGTCGTGGAACAGGTGTGAAGCAGCCACCTACGGTGTGCTCAGCACTGTGCAGGATATGCCTCTGCGTATTATAGTTGGGGCTCTGGGTGCTTCTGTAGTTCGGTGAAGGAGGAAATACATTTCTCACTTCGCGGATGACAAAACTGAGGCCCCAGAATTCACGACAGGCTCTGCATTCACTGTGCTCATTGCTGTCTCCCTGTGTGATGTCTACAGGGGACGCCCACCTGTCCCCAGGCCTCGAGGACTCACGCTTTATTCCCCGTGCCTTCAACCTTGAGCCTGGTAGGTGCACACTAGATTTTTTAAAGTCAACTTGTTGCTGAGGTTTAGCATATACAGAAAGCACAGGACTCACGGGTGCATATAACTCGATGAATTTTTGCAAGAGGACACTCCTGTTACCAGTACACAGAACTCCCAGC
>NW_004524638.1:7226268-7227062 GCF_000260255.1 Octodon degus | reverse complement strand
TGTTCTTTAAAATCATTAGCTTTGGGCTTTTGTTGTCTTATTTGTTGTTTCCAAATTGCTAACTTCCCTCTTGTCCTTATATATTTTCTTCTACTTTTTATTCTTTTCTTTTCCTAAGTGTGTGCAAGCCTAGCTCATTAGCTTTCAGTCTTTCTTTTTTTCTAATATAATTTTAAAGGCTACACTTTTCTTCTTTTTTAAAATGTATTTGGTTATTACAAGGTCTCGCTATGAAGCTTGTACTCATAGTGATCCTCCTGTTTTCAGCCTCCCCAGCGCTGGATTACAGGCATGCGCCTCTATGCTCAGACTCTGTGGCTGGCTTAGCGTGCCTGGGGTTGGAGCTGGTGTGGCATATGGTGACGGGGATCGAACCCTGGTCCCTGCGCTTGCCTAAGCTTAGGCGCTTTAGTCTGCTGAGCTATCTTGTCAGCCCCTATACTTTTCTTCTAAGCACTGCTCTAAGCAGTTCTGCAAGTTTAATGCTGTGTTTTTATTATAATTTCATTCTAAATATTTTCTAATCTGTATTCTGACTCATTCTTTGATCTTTAGAAATATATCTTAAAATGTCTGCAGAAAGCCCACAGATGTCTTTGCTAGCTTTTTGTTTTCTAAAAAAATCTGATAGAAATACGGCAAAACATTCAGGTTTAATTTGTTATAGGTAGTGCTGGGTGTTTTGTTTTAAAGCGTAAAAACAGAATAAGAACAGAGACAAAAACAAAGCGACATAGAACAATAAAAATGGTGCAGAACTTCAGAACAAGAATAAAAAATGAACACTGGTTGCT
>NW_004524638.1:7224558-7225083 GCF_000260255.1 Octodon degus | reverse complement strand
AAAAAAAAAAAAAAAAGATCAGAAGTCATACCCCAGGAATGGACATCAAGTAATCAAATCAGAAATCTCACATTCTAGAAATGGCTATGATAATTTCTTTTTTTTTCCCTTTTCTTTTTTTATACTTGAGTACCAGGGACTTTCTTAATTAGTGCAATGAGTTAAGAAGTAGGTTTTCCTTGGTGAAATCACTGGGTTATTAATGAGCATAATGGGGGTAGAAAGGGACTCAGAATGGCAAAATGATTGCCTTTCACAGTGTATTCTCTGAGTTAAATATGTTGGAGAAAATCCTTGTATCCACAAAGATGAGCTTGAAGAATGCAGCAGCCTCCAGAGTCTGCATCATTACGCTGGGCGTACTGTGCTTGAGGCATAACAGGTCCTCTCACAGCTGGGCCGAAGAGTCTGGCCACGTGACGGCAGTTAGACGAACAAGCTAGGTGTGGGGGTGTAGCTCAGGTGAGGCGTGCTTGCCTGCCACACATGCGGGCCTAGATTCCATTTCTAGCACCAGAAAAAAGA
>NW_004524638.1:7221879-7223131 GCF_000260255.1 Octodon degus | reverse complement strand
TAATAGGCATCAATAAGAAAGAAGAAGTCAATACAAATGATATAAAAACAATATGGGCAGAAGTAATAACAGCAGAAAACTTCCCAAATACGGAGCAACAATCTGACATTCACGTAACCAAAGCATATAGAATTCCAAATAACATCAACACAATTAAAATGACACCCAGACATATAATAATCAAGATTCCAGAAATTCAGCACAGGAACAGTATACTAAAATTCACTAGAGAAAAGAAACAGATCACATTTAAAGGAAAACCCATCAGAATAATGGCAGATTTCTCTTCAAAAACCATCAAGTCAAGAAATGCATGGAGCAAAGTACTACAAGTTTTGCAAGAAAACAAATTCCAGCTGAGACTGATACACCCTGCAAAACTCTCTTTCAAGTTTAATGGAGACGTGAAATACCTCTAGGACAAAGAACAACTAAAGAATGTCATCACAACAAAGCCAACCCTACACAGTCTACTAAAAGATATTCTAGAGAGGGATCAAAATGACCACATCTCCATGAAAGGGAATGGAAAGAACCCACTAAAAAGGGCAAACAATTAAACACAGGAGAATAAAGATACAGAACAACAGTCTTTCAATTATTCTTTGTATACAGCAGCAAAATATTTCTGCCAGCACACTCTACAGATGGACTTCTCCTGCACCCTGTGGGTCATGATTCTGTCCAGGTCTACAGGGCGGATATCAAGGAAATAGCAGTAGCTCAGTCCCACAAGTGACACCTGGACGCCAGTAAGCACCATGGACACCGTCCATGTCCACCACATAGTAGAACTTTGTGCAACATCCTATCCCCAAACTGTTAGAAGTGCTGGCCATATATTTGCCATTCCAATATTTTTGTTATGTTTTATTTTTAATAATTCTCTACTCTCATGAAAACTTTTTCTTAGTTGATATTTTTGTGTATTTTATTTATTTATTTATTGATGGAACTGGAGATTGAACTCTGGCCCTTGCACTTGCCAGGGAATCGCTTATTCCACTGAGCCATCTCCCCAGCTCTTTTAAAGTATTTTTTTTTAAAACTTTTGTATATTTTAACCAAATCAAATACTATGTGAGTACTCGGAATTGATCACAGATTTGTACATATGATACACTACATTCTGGCCTCTTAGTTGGACTCACAATTTAATTTTAATTTTTGAATATTATTTTGAAGTATTTAATTTAATTTTGAATTAATATTTAATTTTCTGAATATTGTTTAATTTTAATTATTGTTTCAT
>NW_004524638.1:7220716-7221774 GCF_000260255.1 Octodon degus | reverse complement strand
AAGAATAGTATTATATTTTCTACTTGTATTAGAAACTTTAAAAAGTTTATTTCCTTTTTCCATTGACTTTATATTAATTTTTCTTCATTTTTTACACACACACAATATCTATATCTATATCTATATCTATATCTATATCTACATCTATCTATCTATCTATCTTGACATAAGATTGTTACCATTTTGTGGAAATCTTCAATGACCTTTTAAATGGGTTCACCTAGTATAATTATATTTTGTATTATCCTGCATAACTACCATTTTGAGAGCTCTTTATTTATCTAGAACCATACAGCAACTTTTCTTGCCTTCTGGATTATGGTCTTTATTATTTTCTCTATGCTATGTCTGGAGGTATTAGAATATTTTCAGTTTCTACAACTGGAAAATATTTTACTTTTAATTTTCAAAGGTATGTTTTCTAAGTATAAAATTTAATGAGGACAGATCTTTTTCTTTTTCTTCAGTCCTTTGAATAAATAAGCCTAGTTTCTTACCCACTTGCTCTTTTTTTCTAATGTGGAATAAGATGCTATTTAATTTTGTTTATCCATACCTAATATTTTTTCTATGTATATGCTTTAATTATTTTTTCTTTAAAATTAGTTTTGGACAATTTCATTTTTTGCATCTTGGTGCAATTTTATTCATATTTCTTGTGCAAAGGGTTCTTTTTTCTTGGAAATGTGGTGTTATAATTTTAACTAAATTCAGAAATTTTAAATCTTTAAATACTTATTGCCTACCACATTCTACTTTGAGAATTCTAATTATATGAATATGAGTTTCTTGATTTTAGCACAGAGTGAACTGTTATATGACCGATATGTAAACTTTTTCTTCTTCATGTTTATTTTAGATAATTTTTATTGTTATATTCATTTAAGTTTGTAAATAATTTTTGCAATGGGAAGTATATTATTAACCTCATGTTATGTATTAATTTCAGAAATATTTTTAAAAATTCACTCTGTTTACATCTATATCTTTCACATTTCAATATTTGTCTACCATTTTTAATCTGGTATATAATTATTACTGATTTTCAATAGAGTTAA
>NW_004524638.1:7205455-7208702 GCF_000260255.1 Octodon degus | reverse complement strand
GGTCCGGCCCATGCTGCGCCTGGGTTGGGACTGGTCCCACTGGCGCAGGGTAGCAGGAAGCTCTCCACACACTCACCAGACCTGGGCTAGGACTGGGTCTTGATTTTTTTTTTTTTTTGCTAATTTGATTTTTCATGTCTGTTAAAATTTGTTTTATATAGGTGTGTCCTCCTATATTGGGTAAATATACATTATGATTCTTATCTCTTTTTCTTACAATTTTACCCTAGTGAATATACAGTGACATTCTTTATCTCTTTTGATCATACTTCATTTGGAGTTCACAGTATCATCAACTAGAATAGCTACCCCTGCTTTTTTCTGGGTTCTTGTCACATGGAGTATGGTTTTCCATTCATTCTCATTTAGTCTACGAATTTCCTTTTGATTTAATTGTGTTTCTTGCTTAAAGCACATTGTTGGATTTTATTTCTTGATTCACTTTGCTAGGCTGCTTCTTTTGGTTGGTGAATGGAGGCCATTTACTTTGATCGTTATGGTGGATTGACAACTAGTAGTCAACTTGTTACACACAGTTGAATTGAACTAGCATCGCGCTGCATGTGGGAGGCTTTCCTGACAACTACTGCCAGCAGCATAAGAGGCAGAAGTGGACAAGGAGGGAGGCTATTATGGAAGCCGCTTGGAGAAGTTATTAGAGCTTTCAGAAGCTACTGGTTCTCTTGGATTATTCTCCTGGAGGAGCTTGTTGTGTTGGATTTCTGGGTTAACTTGGCTGTTCTTTTTGGAGCAGGAGTTCAGAACCTCATTGTCACTGAGAGTGGCCATGGTTCACTTTTGGGGAGCTCTTGTCCTTAACTTGAGCATTGCTACCTTTCTCCAGAGAAGAGGATGGTACACAGCTCAGTTTCCAGAAGAAGACTGTCATGTTTGATTTACTGATGGGAACTCAGTTTCCTCATTGCTGGAGGTTTTGGCACCTCACTGTTGCTGAGAACAGCAGTGATACTTTTCAGGACAGCTCGGGTTCTTACTTTGCCTATTGCTTCCTGGCTCTGATGCAGAGCCCTAACCTGCTAGCACAGATCCTTTATCCTGCTGGCATAGACTTTCAAACTTCCACCAGTGACCTTGGGGCCTTCTGAGCAGAGATCTGTGAAGCGCGTCTGCATGAGACATTGTTGTGGGCTCTAGTCCTCCAGCTGGACTTGTGGGAGACATTGTTATGTGCTCCAGGTCTTCAGCTGAACTCATGCAGCACATTATATTCGGCTGGATTCTTTGGTCTGTAGTATGTGGACAGATTTCTTTCACTCCTGGCATACGATTCTTTGGGTGACTCATTATAAAATAATCATAAAATATGTGTCCTGTATTCTATTGTTCTTCCTTCAAAAGCCCCAAGCTGTGATAACTGATATATTTTGGCTGATCTTTTTCATGTTATTTGCCTGTTGTACATTCCCTGCTTCTGCTGTATGTTTAATTGCTCTGTGTGGGGGTTACTTTCTGTTGTTGCTTGTGAAGCTGTGTTCTTTTTTGTTTCTTTCTAGAATATCTCTCAATATTGTTTGTAGGGTTGATTTGGTGGTCGTGAATTTCTTCAGTTGTTCCTTGTCATGGAAGTATCTTACCTCTCTGTTACAGTTGATAGTTTTTCAGGGTGCATGAATTGGACTTGGAAGTTGTTTTCTTTCAGGACCTGAAATACTTCACTCCAAGTTCCTGACTTGATGATTTGTGTTGAGAAATCTGCCGTGATTTTGATGGGCTCTCTTTTTTAGGTGATCTGTTTCTTTAATTTCTTTTAATATTTTATTTTTTTTGCTGAATTTCTGGGATCTTGATTATTATGTGTCTAGTTTAGATTGATTTGGTTGATGCCAATTGGAGTTCTGTATGCCTCACTTAACTTCATGTCAGGTTATTTTCTGGGAAATTTTCTGCTGCTACATTTGCAAATTGTCTTTTTATGTCATTTGTGTTAACTCCTGCTGTTTTGTTGACACCTATCTGTCTTGTGTTGTTTTTCTTTGGCTTATCTTGTAGCTGCTGAATTGTTATTTCCTGGTTCCTTGTTGTTTTTAAGAGATCTTTCCTTTCATAGTCACTAGCTGCAATGCTGTTTTGAAGGTCTGAAAGTCTATCTTCAGTTTCATTTAAGCAGTTTTGCCAGCTTTCAGTGGAATTCTTACTTTCCCAGATATCTGTTTGAATCTTGTTAATGTGTTCTAATTTTTTGCTGTATTGTTTATTCAATGTTTCCTACATTTTTCTATTCTCTGGCATTTTTTTCTTTTAAACCATGTCTTCTTTAGATGTGCTGGGCAATTCTTTCATGGTTGTTGTCATTTTCTCCCCCCAACCCCAGGAGAATACTTGTGATCTGATTTCTTCTATAGCCAAATGGAGTTGATTTTTTTTTTTCACTTTGGTTGCTATCATTTCAGAAATTTCATGTGTGTGACTTCCAAGTCCTTCAATGTTCTTGTCTCCTAGACTTGTTTTTGCTGGATTGGAGGTCTGGGGTTGCCTTTTGCACCTTTGTTTTGACCTTTTGGAAGCTCCAGTGTTTACCTGGGCTCAGCAGTGATGGTAGGGAGGCCAGGCTCAGGTCAGCAAGGCCTGCAACAGTGTGCACTGGGGTAGGCTCACCAAAGTGACTGCTGTCTGGAGTTCAGCATGTCTTCTGGGACACTGGTGGGAGTTGTGAGCTGCAGCTCAGAATCATGGGGCAGGGGGCACTCTGCAGCTCAGCAGTGCTCCTCCAGTAGTGTGGTGGTGCCAGGCACTGCTCACCAGGGCTTGCAGCTCATGACTCTCCTAAATAGACCAAATGCCAGCCCATGGAGTATGGTTAAGTGAATGTCAAGAATCAAAATTATTACATGTGGACTATCAAATCAGAGTGTAATGAAACTGGAAATCAGTGGAGAAAGAATCCACAGCTATTATGCCAACATGTGGAAGTTAAGTAGTACATCTTGAATAATTAATCGGCCAGAAAAGAAATCCAGGAAAAAAATTAGACAGTTTCTAGAATCAAATACTATTGCCAGAAAAACATAGAGGTGTCTGTGGGAAACCCTGAGATCAGCCCTAACAGGGTGTTTATGACTTTGAATCCCTACTTCAGAATGAAAGGAAAGCACAGACAAATTAGCCCAGTGCTGCACATCAAAACCGTAGAAGAGCAGGAGCTATACAAGGCCAAAGCTAGTGCAGGGAGGAAATCGAGACCAAAAATTTTACAAGGAATCAGTGAATCAAGGAACTGGTGCTTTTT
>NW_004524638.1:7200456-7205355 GCF_000260255.1 Octodon degus | reverse complement strand
GGGAGCACCCAACTATATAAAGTTAATGGACATGATTTTGTCCAAGTTAATGGACATTGGATATTAGATTTTTCAAATCTTAATGGACATGAAAAATCTAATATCCAATACCACAATCTTAACAGGAGACCTTAACACCCCCTTATCCCAAAAAGATAGGTCAACCAGACAAAAATTAGCAAAGAAATAACGGAACTGAACCAGAGCTTGAAACAAATGGACTTGGTAAACATATACAGAGTGTTCTACCCAAACACAGCTGAATACACATTTTTCTCAGCTGCACATGGGTCATTTTCTAAAATTAACCACATACTGGTCCATAGGTCATGCTTAAGTATATGGAAGAAACCAGAAATTATCCCATGCACATTATCTGACCACAGTGCAATGAAACTGGAAATAAATAACAAAATAGATAGAAGTCCTTTGTTGGAGGGAGAGTCAACTGAAATTCTTTTGCCAATTTGTGGTTTTCTTATACTCTGTTGTAGATTTCTTTTGATGTATAGAAACTTAAAAAAATAATATCTAACTTGTTGATTTTTGAAGTATTTTCCATGTAGTTTGCTTTTGGTTCAGGAACTCCATGCCCACCCCTATGTCTTCTAGATTTCCACCTACTTTTCTTCCAGTAGATGTGGGGTTTCTGTTTTAGTATTTAAATCTTTGATCCATTTTGACTTTAATTTAGTGTATGGTATTAGATATGGGTGTAATTTTGGTCTTTGGCATGTGGACAACCAGTTTTTGCAGCACCATTTATTAAAGAGGCTATCTTCCTTCTAGTGAACACATTTGGTCCCTTTGTCAAAGATAGGGTAGCTGAGCATGCTTGTATTTGTGTCTGCATCTTCTAATCTGCTCCATTGATTCTCAGGTATGATTTTTAGCCAGTACCATGAGGACTTTATCACAGTAGCTTTGCAGTATAATTTCAAGTCAGGGATTGTAACACCTCTTGCCTTTCCTTTGTTTTAGGGATTGCTTTTACTATTCTAGGTCCCTTCTGCTTCCAGGTTAATTTTAAGAATATTTTCTCTAAATCTGTAAGGCAAACTAATGGTCTATTCATTAGGATTACATTGAATCTGGACGAAAATTTTGGGAGTATGGTCATTTTCACAATGTTTGTTCTTCCTATCCAGATTCAAAGAATGAAATCATCTTTGGTCTCTATTTTAGAGTAATATAATTTTCACTATATAAACCTTTTCCTTCCTTTTTCAGATTTATATCTAAATATTTCATTTTTGGGGATGTTATTTATTTACTTTTTGGTGCTTTAAACAATTTATTTAACTGAAATGGACTTAAATTTGTTTCTGAAGTGACTTCCATGTATTTTGATGCATTTTTCCCCATGATGATTTACAGGATCTTCAAGCCAATATAAATATTTTATAATATTTTAAT
This sequence comes from Octodon degus, assembly GCF_000260255.1. Taxonomy (NCBI): domain Eukaryota; kingdom Metazoa; phylum Chordata; class Mammalia; order Rodentia; family Octodontidae; genus Octodon; species Octodon degus. Next base: position 7,203,939 of record NW_004524638.1, on the reverse strand, counting down.
ATTTGGGTATACACCTGTATAATATCTCAGCAATATCTTTTCACAAGAAAAACACTGAAGAGTAAAGACTAGACACAATTACTAGGTACAGTGAAAATCTGCTGCAAATATTTCTGAGGCAAGAAGTCACCACATACCTGTTCAACTAAGAAAACCACCCTTACAACCCAGGATGATTTTATTTTTACATAGGACCTAGAACACTTAAGCTGCCAATTAAGTACTGAATGACAGAGCAATATGCCCAGTTTATGCCATGAATTCATAAGGAATAGGTTCCAACAGCACAGGTTCCTTTCTGTTGCTCCTCACAAAGTGTGCTTCTCTGGTAGGGGCAGGCTGGCGCTTCAGTTTAACCCAGGTACCTTTCTCTTTGGTTTCCTTCTTTTCTTCTGATCATTTCCCTTGACATGCTTCAGGAAGCTATCATGACTTTTTGAATGTTTAATGTGATCAATATGCACATTAATTCTCTTGGCAAGTATCTTGGCTTTAACTTACTTGTTTACAACAATGCAACAGCATGCTGGGTAATGTTGTAGACTCTTCCTATTTTGCAATGGTAACATTTGTGAGGCATTCCTTTTTGAACAGTACTCATTCCCTTGATGTCTATAACATCAGATTTTTTGTAGATTTGCATGTATGTGGCCAAAGGAACAACCCCATGTTTTCTAAAAGGCCTGGAAAACATATACTGGGTTCCCCTCCTCTTGCTCTTTGTGTTAGTCATTTTGGCCAAATTACTGGTGGTTCCAGCCGAAAGGAAGGGCATGGATGTCGTTGTGAAAGGGTTGGTTTCCCTAATTTCTCTCAGTACATTCCTTGTTTGTGTGCAGAAATACTATTGATTTTCAAGTGTTAACTTTGTATCTTGCTACTTGATTGAATTTGGTTATTAAATCTAAAAGTCTCAGTGGAGTCTTTGGGGTCTCCTATGTAGAGTAGCATGTCATCTGTGAATAATAATTTCATTTTTTCCTTTTCAGTCATTATTCCTTTTATTTCTCTCTCTCTCTCTTTTCTACTTGCTCTTGCTAATGTTTCTAGAACTACATTGAATAGGAGTGGTGACAGTGGACATCCTTGTCTTATTCCTGATTTTAAAGTGAAATGCTTCTATTTTTCCTTTTAGTATGAGTTTGGCTGTTTGTTTTTCATATATGGCTTTTATCAAGTTGAGGTAAAGATCATCTATTTTAATTTTCTGTAGATTTGTTTTTAATCATGAGTGAGTGTTGGACCAAGCCTTTTCTGCATTTATTGAGATGATCAGGGGGCCTTGGAGATAGCTCAGTAGAATAAGCACTTGCCTGGCAAATGCAGGGTCCTGAGTTCAATCTCCAGTTCTTCAAATAAAAGAGAGAGAGAGATGATCATGTGATTTTTGTCTTTGGCTCTGTTAATGCAGTGTATTACACTGATTTGCATATTTCAAACCATCCCTGCTTTCTTGGGGTGAATCACACTTGGTCATGACGTACAATCTTGATGATTTGATGCATTATGTTTGCTAGTATTTTTTTTTTTCTGTTTGCTAGTATTTTATTGAGAATTTTGCATCTATGTTCATGAGGAAAGCTGGTCTGTAATTCTCTTTTTTGGTTTGGTCTTTCTCTGGTTTTGGTTTCAGGCTAATACTTGCCTCCCAGAATGAGTATGAGAGAATTGCTTCTCTTTCAATTTTATTGAAGATTTGGAGAAGAGTTGTCATTAAATCTTCTCTAAATTTCTTGCAGAATTCAGCTGTGAATCCATCACAACTTGGGCTTTTATTTGTTGGTAGGTTTTGACTATGTTTACAACCTATTGACTAATATGGAGAATTTTTTTATGTATTGAGCACAGGGTCTCACTACATAGATCATACTTTAGTGATCCTTCCTATCTTTCAGCCTCCTAAGTACCAGATTACAAGAGCGCACCACCATGCCCAGTCTCATTCACCATTTCAGTAGGCCCCAGGGCGGGGCTAGTATGGCAGGCTGGTGATCGAATCCCTGGCCCCGAGGTCTGCCTAAGCAGGTGCTTTAATTGCTGAGCTATCTGGCTGGCCCCTGACTGATATGGAGTTTTTCAGAATATTTATGGGCTGGGGAGATAGCTCAGTAGAATAAGCACTTGCCTGGCAAGCACAAGGGCCTGAGTTCAGTCCCCAGTTCCAAAAAAAAAAAAAAAGAATTTTTATATCTTATTGATTCAGCTTTGGTAATTCATGTGTATCTATGAATCTATCTGTTTCTTCTGTGTTTTCCATCCTGTGAGAGTAAAGATTTCTCAAAGTAGGTATTGCCGATCTTTTGAACTCCTATAGTGTCTGTAGCAATCTAGCTCTTTTCATTCCTCATTGCATGAATTTGAATTTTGTCTTTCCTTTTTTGATAAGATTGGATAGGAGTTTGCCAATTTTATTTATTCTTTCAAAGAACCAACTTCTCAATTCATTAATTCTTTATATTGTTTTCTTTGTCTCCATTGCATTAATTTCTGCTCTGATCTTTGTAATTTCCTCCCATCTTTGGGCTCTGAGCTTCACTTGCTCTTCTGTTTATGGGAGTATGAGGTGCAGTGGAAGCTTGTTTATTTGGGCCTGTTCTGTTTTCCTGATGTGAGACTTTACCACTATAAATGTCCCTCTTATGATTGCTTTCATTGCATCCCATAGGTTCCAGTAAGTTGAATATGCATTTTCATTTGATTGTAAATATTGTTTAATTTCTTTCTTAAGTTTATGTGTGACCTATAGATTTTTCAAGAGGGTGTTAATTTTCATGTTTATGGAGTTTTTGTGATTTCTTTTGCCAATAATTTCCAGTTTCACTACACTGTGGTCAGATAATACACATGCGATAATTTCAATTCCTTTGCATCTACTTCAGCGTGTTCTGTGTGCTAGCATATGGTCTATTTTGGAGAATGTCCATGTGCAGGTGAGAAGAATGCATATTTTGATATTTGGTGGACCACTCTGTAAAGATTTACTGAGTCGGTGCTGGTGAGATGGCTCAGTGGTCTAAAGACCTACTTAAAACAAGCTTAGCAAAGCGCAGAGACCGTGGTTCAATCCCCCAGCACCACATGCCAGCCAGCCCCGGCCCCTGGTGGGCTAAGCTGGCCACACACACACACACACACGCACACACACAAATAATTAAATAAAATTTAAAAAAAAAGATTTGCTGAGTCAACTTTCTTAGCAAGTTTGGTTTATTTCTGTTATTTCTTTGTAGATATTTTATTTAATTGATCTCTTTGTGACAATGAGGTGTTAAAGTCCCTCGTTATAGTTGTGTTATTGCTAATTTGATTTTCTTTCAAAGTTTTATTGATAAACAGATAGCAATGAGACAGTTTCAAATCAAATCAGAAGTACAGTTTCAACAAATAATACACTGCATATATTCTTCTTAGTGGTTAATTGCAGTACAAGATGCGGAGTTGAGATCCTGTTTACAAACACCATTAGAACAAATCATTCTATTC
>NW_004524638.1:7180605-7187743 GCF_000260255.1 Octodon degus | reverse complement strand
GTTGTGGGGATCGAACCACAGCAACCTGAGCCTGACTGCTTTGTTGAAGCAGCCACTGAAAGAACTGAGCTAAGGGGCAGGCCCCCAGGAAAAGATTTCATAAATACAACTTGAATTATACAAGAAATAATAACAAGAATCAACAAGCGGGAAATTATGTCAGACTAAAAAGCTGTACAGCAAAAGAATATTATCAACAGAGTGAAGAAACAACCTACAGAGTGGGAAGAATTTTTCAGCTGCTTTCCAGACAGAAGACTAATATCTAAAGTATATACGGAACTCAAAAATTAAAAAAAAAAATAAAACCACACAAAATTAAAGACCCAGTCAAGAAATGGGCAAGAGAAGTGAACAGATTTTTCACAGGTAAAGAAATCCAAATGGTCAAAAAATATATGAAATAAATTTCAAGATTTCTGCCCAATAGAGAAATGCAAACTAAAATAGCACTACGATTTCATCTGATTCCATAAAGAATGGCAATCATAAATAAATCAAGCAATAATAAATGCTAGCTTTAAATGGGAACAAATATTTAAAAATAGGCTCAGCCCCAGTTTCCAGAGGACTGCTTCTCATTGTGATTTATCTCTAAATCATTTTTCCAGGCTGCCATTATTTATGGAGATATGCCAACCAAAGCCCTAAAAAGAAGGTCTTTACCTAAGTGTGGTCCAAGGATCAGAAGCAAAATGAGAAAAACTGTCATAGATAGACATCTGCAGCAAAGAAGATGGAAATCTTGGCCTGCCTTCTTCTCCTACTGTTGTAAATTTATACTTAGTTCCAAAGAATGCCATCTACTCTCTATCTATGCTCAAACTTGTCCTGACAGGAAATAGTTAAAATTGCTTTCAACAATCTGTCCCATTAGAGGCAACAACCACGTGTGGCTATCAAAACAGCAGTTTCGGCCATCAGCTGTAACTATCAGACAACAGCGAGTAGCTGGATATTCCATTCAGATAAACTGTTAACCTTGAACTCATTTTAAAAGACTATTTGCTTTCATAGATGTAAAAGGTTTTTATTCATTCAAGTTCTTAGTACAAGAGATCTCTGTTAATCGACCTGCAAAAAGTTCTGACTAGTCTACGTATAGTCATAAACTTAAAAATCTCTAAAGGAGTTATTATAATTCAACTTGGCCAAATCTATCTGAGTACACTCTTGTCTATTAACAATAGCCTTATTTGTGCTTGTTTTTTTGTCTGTTTAATTTGTGACTGATTACAATACTTAAAGCTGTTTGTATTTGAGCTTAACAATTTTTCCTTTCTTTGCCCTTTTGGATTTTTAAAGTATTTGTCTACAACTTAAATTGGCTTACAAATGTCATTAGAGTTAGGGGCATGCTTCAACCCATGTGGCTAACTTACTCAAATGATGTCAAAAGTGGTTTAAAAGATACAGTACAAATTATTGTCCTTACAGCGATTAACCACTAAGAAGAATATATGCAGTGTATTATTTGTTGAAAAATAAAAAAAAAAACAAAGAACAAAAAAAACAAAAACAAAAAAAAAACAAATTATTGTCTTGTGCAAAAGCTTGAGAATCCCTCTTGGTCAAAAATAATGTGTCAATTATAGTCATTTTTCATAAGTCTTCAAAACTTTGTTAAAGTAATTCAATGAGGATAGTTTAACCTTAGGAAACCTGTTGGACAGGAGTCCCCTTGGTGAATAATGAAGCAGCTACCTGGGAATATTTTCTTCCAAAATTTTCACTAATGAAACCCCAATAAATGTTGCTAAATAAATGTTGTGATATGTTGTTTACATTATCTATTATCAAAAGGTACAGTTTTCTGAGGCAAAAACACTAAGGTCATTAAAAGATGTTGCTGTTATAAAACTAAATTAAGGGAGAAAAGAGTTCACTTGGCTGAAATTATTGCTAATTTCACAGAGTACTAAATGTATTTGTGCCTTCTGGATGTACAGGTTTTCTAATATGTAAAATCAAGGTCATTTATGGTTTTTCCTTTAGGCTCAAATATCTGCCTTTCCTTTCTGCTCCAGCTGCTTATAATAAGAGATACACATGAAGCTAACATGAGATTGCCAGCCTAATGGTAGATTTTTAAAAAAATCTTATGTGGTGTATGTTATGTGTGTTGCTAAACTTAGGGATACTCAGACACCGAATAATCTAAACAACATCACACACTAAAATTAGAAGTTAGACATCATAAACTTCTCAGGTATATTTATAGACCCATATATTCTCCTTGAATGGCATCCTGTTAAAGGATAACAAATTACTGTTTTGTGATCAGATACAGTTTAACTAAAAAGGCTATTCTATTTTAAGTGGACATTTAAGTATGTTACAGAGATAATGTCATCATGTTCATCATGCTGAAATACTATGTATGGCTCAGTAAAACAATATAACTGCTATCTCTTAACATTCTGTAGGTATTCAAATACTAAAACAACCATGGTTGGTAAGAAATAACAGTCCTCTGGCAGTACTTTATATTTTGAAGTGTGATATTCAGATAAAATTATAGTAGTTAAACTCATTACCCCCACCACAATACTAATGTGATAGATATTCTCTTCTTGGTGTTCAATAACTAAAGGTTTAGAGGCCAGAGCTAGAAAGATAACTTGGCTAAGAGGACAACTAATATTTTATCCCTAACCCTCCAACTCAATAAGGGCACAAGGCATAAAGAAATCTTTCTATGACACCCCACAATTTTTGGGATGTCCCTCCAGAGCAGGGAGATTTCTGGGACCCAGAGGACAGGGACAAGAATCAGCGTGTACAGTGTGCCAACCTAAAGGGAAATGTCACAGAAAGCGATTGGTGAAGCAAGACCATGACTCAGCCTGATGGCTGACACTGACAGAGGAGTTTAGAAAGTCTATACATAGTTACAAAGTAGTGCCTGAGGAGAATTAATTGACCTTGATAGACAGCAAGAAGTTAATATACATTAACACAGGTCTCACTTTTACTTGGTCTTAAACACCCAAAAGAAAAGTAGAACCAAAAAATGTATAAAAACAATGTCATAGTAATAGACTAGATACAAAAAGTGTTGCCAATTGCTGACCCCTCTGGCAGTTGCCAGCTACAACAGTAGCTGACTAGTGCTGTGGGTCATTAATAGTACTACAGTAAAATCTATGAAAGTTTGACAAGAATCTTTAAATTCTTTAGATAAAATTGTTTTTCAAAACTACAAACCTTGGGAGCTCAGTTGAGCTGGTTGGCTCAGAGGGGCCCAGACATGTGGCACAGAGGTGGCAGGAAGGGACTTGTGTGAACTGCTCAGCCCACAGGACTCCAGGCATGTGGCAGGGAGGTTCCCAGACAGAACTTAGGGGAACTACTTTACATACAAATTCCCAAATTAAGAACTGTTTTATTACATAACTATAGTCTTTGCTCCTCCTATGATCTAAAGTAAAATCATTAGTTATCGAAGTTGGTCAATTTCTAAATTTAAGTTGCTGTTATTATTATTACTAATTGTACTACTGCAACTAGGATACCATATCTACCTTAACCACAGGTTATCCCTTGGGTAATAATATCAGAAAGTGTGGTGGTAATAACCTCACCAAAGCCTTATACCAAAAGACGGAGGACAGTGCCAAACAGAAACGAATATCCTACTCTCAGTCAATTGAAAAGGCAGGATCTTGGGGGCAGACACAAGCCAAGAATCTCTGACACACAGAAGTTATCTCTGAAGAACAGACTTGTTATGGAGAGGCTCTGATTGCAGTGCTATAACTAACTACTGTCAAAATTTCACAAAAAGTAGCACAGATATCAAAATAAAGAGCTCCTTCTGAGGTTGAAAATTACAGAAAGGAGGAACAAAATGCAATCTCAGGCATGAGTCCACCCAGAATAAATCCATCAGACATCACCATAGAAGAACTGAAATGATAGGGACTGGAGTAGGGAAACACCCGCAGGAGGGTAGAGAGAAAATCAGATCAGAAATAATCGCTCATGTAAAAAAAAAATGATACCTATAATGAAAGAATTGCTGATCATATCTAAAGAAGACATTGATAAAAAATAGAGGAACATAGAAAAATGTTAGAAATCTTGAAGATGCAAATAAAGGAAAGACATAGAATGAATCAAGCAGATTCAATGAGATGTCCAGGATATTAAAAACTCCATTAAAAGCTGGCAAAACCATTTGAATGAAACTGAAGGAAGACTTTCAGACCTTGAAGACATTATTGCAGCTAGCAACCAAGAAAGGAGAGATCTCTTGAAACCAACAAGGTACCATGAAATAATAATTCAACAGCTATAAGTTGATAGAAAGAAGAACAACATAGGATTAATAGGTGTCAATGAAAAAGGAATCAATGCAAATGACATAAAAAAGAATATTTGCAGGAGTAATAGCAGAAACTTCCCAAACATAGGGAAAGAATATGAAATACAGTTAAGTGAGGCATATAGAACTCCAAATAATATCAACCAAAATCAGTCTATACCCATACACATAATAATCAAGATTATAGAAATTCAGCACAAGAACAACATACTAAAAGCTGCAAGAGAAAAGAAATTGATCACATCTAAAGGAAAACCTACCAGAATCACAGCCAATTTCTCAACACAGCCATCAAATCAAGAAGCGCATGGAGGTATTTCAAGTCCTAAAAGAAAATAACTTGTAGCCAAGATTGATATATCCTGCAAAACTCTCATTCAAAATTAATGGAGAAATAAAATACTTGTATGATTAAAAAAACCCAACAACAACTAAAGACATGCAGAGCCACCAGACCAACCCTACAAACAGCACTGAAAGATATTCTAGAAAGAGATCAAAATGACCACAATTCCAAGAATAAAAATAGAAAGAACCCACCAAACAGGTGCCACGATGCCCACTTTCAATTGCCATCTCAGCGTGCCTTAGGGATGGGGCCAGCATGGCTTGTGGTGCCAGGGATTGAACTCTAGCCCCTGCGCTCTGCCTAAGCAGGCAATTTAGCCTGCTGAGCTATCTGGCCAGCCACCAACATCCATTCATAATAAAAACCTGAAAGGAAATAAGAATAGAAGCGCCTTATTTCAATGTGATAAAACACACTTATGACAATCAAAAGGCCAGTATTATATTGAATGGGGGAAAAGCAGAAAGCTTTCCATCTAAAATCAAGAACAAGACAAGGATATCCACTATCAGTATTACTATTCCTGTTAAAAATCATCCTCAAGCCATTAACCAGAGCAATTAGACAAGAGCAAGAAATAAAACAGATATGGTACAGAAAAGGAAGAAGTTGCATCGTCATTATTTGCAGTGCATATGAAACTCTACATAGAAGCCCTCCAAATTCCACCAAAATGCTCCTATATAACCAAATTCAGCAATGTAGCAAGATACAATTTCAATACACAAAAATGCATTGTGTTCCAAACACAAATAATGAATCCATCAAGAAAGAAATTAGGATTCAATACCATTCACAATAAAATCAAGATAAATTAAATATTTAGGAATTAATCTAACCAAGGAAGTGAAAGAACTTTGCAATGAAAACTATAGAATTCTGAAAAAGGAGACTGAAGAGGACATCTGAAAATGGAAAGATATTTTCTGTTCCCAGATAGGCAGAACTAATATAGTAAAAATGCCTATACTTTCAAAACTGATATACAGATTTAATGCAATCCCAATCAAAGTGCTGACAGCTTGTCTCATGGAACTGGAGAAAGCAATCTTAAAATTCATATGAAACCCGAAGAGACTTAGATGGCAAAAGCAATCCTGGGCAATGAGACAAAAGTGAAAAGCATGACAGTTAAAGACTTCAAGTTATGTCACAAAGTTACAGTGATAAAACATGATGGGGGCAAAACGTTGGACTATAGATTAACAGAATCGAATAGAGGAGGAAGAAATTCTCTAGGTGCATTCAACCCTCCTTGATCCTTGACAAAGGAGCCAAAAACACGTACTGGAAGAAAGGTATCCTCTTTATCAAATGATGCTGGGGAAACGAGCTATCCACATAGAGCTGGTGGAGTCTAGCCTCATACTTCTCTCCACGTGCTAAGCTAAAATCAATATGGATTAAATACCTAAATGTTAAAACATAAACACTAGTCTCCTAGAAAAGAAAACAGGTAAAACTCTAGATGACATAGGTGGTGGCAAGGACTTTCTGAACAGCACCTCAACTACGCAAGAAATAATACTAAGAATCACCAAATGGGATCGTATCAAATAAAAAAGCTTCTCTCCAGTGAAGGAAACAATGAACAGAGTGAAGAGACACCTAGAGAATGGGAAAAAATTGTACCATGGATTCCTTGGACTGAGGACTAATATTTAGAATACATAACAAACAAAGAAAAAACAGACTCTCCAAAATAAAACTATCTGTCAAAAAAAAATGGGTAACTGAAATAAACAGACATTGCTCAGAAGAAGAAATACAGATGGCAATAAATGCATGAAAAAATGGTCAAAAATGGTCTAGTGCTGCACGTTAGAGAGATGCAAATGAAAGCAACACATATATCTCATCTCACTACAGAAAGAATGACTGTCATCAAGAAATCAAATAAGAATAAATGCTTATGAGTTTGCTTGGAAAAAAGAACCCTACTATACTGTTGATGGGAATGTAAACTAGAACACCATTATGGAAATCAGTAGGAAGATTCCTCAAAAAACTAAAAGTAGGAATCACATCAACCCAGATTGGTATCTTCCTACAAGTTAAAGATGTCTATTACAATGATACATGCATATGCATGCATACAGCCCCACAGTTCACATCGCTAAGTCTTGCAATCAATCTGCATGCCCATCAGTAGATGAATAGATAAAATGTGGTATCAATATGGAATGCAGAACTACTTTGCCATTAAGAAGGATAAAATTGAGTCACTCATAGAAAAATTGATGCCCCTTGAGACTATCATGGAGAGTGAAATAAATCAGATAGACAAACTTAAATATTGCATCATCTCTTATATGAGAAACCAAAGCTATAAATAAAGACAAAATAAAAGATAAATAATAGAAAGGAGAGAGAGAGAGAGAGAGAGAGAGAGAGAGAGAGAGAGAGAGAGAGAGAGAGAGAACATGATTCTTTTGCAAAAGGGAAGTGGACCAAGAGGTGGA
>NW_004524638.1:7179193-7180505 GCF_000260255.1 Octodon degus | reverse complement strand
ATGCCCCTTGAGACTATCATGGAGAGTGAAATAAAACAGAGAGACAAACTTAAATAGTGCATGAGAGAGTAAAAGAGAAACCAAGGCAAAAAGTGAAAAAAAAACAAAAGATAAATAATAGAAAAGAGAGAGAGAGAGAGAGAGAGAGAGAGAGAGAGAGAGAGAGATTGAGAGAGAGAGATTGAGATTCTTTTGCAAAAGGGAAGTGGACCAAGAGGTGGAGGGAGGAGAATGCAGGGGAGAAAGGGAATAAAAAGAATGACAATGTGCTTTGTGCATGTGCCAGCTCCCCCAAGAGAGACATGTGACCATTGTATACTGCAAGCATGGAGTAATGAAAACAGAAAAATTGAAAAAACTTGAACTCTAGCTACAGAAAGGTACAAACCCTACTTAGTCATTTCTTGAGGACAGACTGATGGTACCAGCACGACCTCTGCTCTCCCTGCATTTTTTCCCCTAATACATGAGACTTTCTTGCTCTAACTCTTTGCATCTCATCTTCCTATTGTGAGTTGCAGTGGTTTGGTAGGTTGACCCATGTGGTTGAGATTTATGAAATGGCTGTGTTTCTAAACATATTTTCTCTGCGACGCTAAGCAGTCACATTTCGTAAGTAACTCCTCTTAACATGATTGGTTTGAAGTTACAAACTAGGCCTATATACTTTAATTTCATAGCATAAGATTTGACAACATGAGATTTGATACATTAACCTCTGCCAGAAACATGTCAGAATAGCCTAGATCCTGATTTAAAATATATGCATTTAGTCTTGAGAAAAACATTAATCGTTGTCTTGCAGAAATTAAGCAAAGTTAACTAAAAAAAAATTTAGCCATCACAAGCATGTTGTGGGCTAGGCGTGGTAGGGAACTTGTAGGACTGCAGCTTCACCAGCCTTTTCCCTTCAACTGGGATCAGTTCGGACCCCTTCTTATTCACGAGAAGGAGCCCAAGAGTTGCACGTATGTAGCCCTGCTTGCAGCATACAGATGTTAGCTGTTGGCTCACAGCGCCCCGGTGGCGCAGCAAAGCACATGCCCAACATGTCACTGTCTCACACAGAGAGTGGTATCTGCAACTCCACCCAGTGCAGCACCTCCTTCCTTAGTTTAAAACCTATGGATCTGTTCCCTGTGACTTGCCCAAGGTGTCTTATCTTGGATGTGGCCAGGAAAAATTCCAGGCCTGTGATACCAGATGGCATTTTTTTATTTTTTATTTTTATTTTTACCAATGAGCAAAGGAAGAGGCTCAGATGCTTACCTTGGCTAAAAAAGGTCAAAAATTAAAAAAAAAAAAAAAAAAA
>NW_004524638.1:7152682-7178350 GCF_000260255.1 Octodon degus | reverse complement strand
AAATTAAAAATTCTTTTCCATAATTTTATTGAGAAATACATAGTAATGAGACAGTTTCAAATCAAATTGGTAGGACAGTTCCAAAAATTAACACATTGCATACTGCCTTCCTAGTGGTTATTTGTTGTACAAGATGCAGACATGATATCCTATTTACAAACACTATTAGAACAAATCCTTTTATTTCTTGAATTAAGAGAATGTAGCTCTATATCTGTCTTAACCATTTTGAATACACAGATACAAAATGGTCATTCATCTATATCCCCTTTTTTTTCTCTTTGAGTTTGAGAAAGTTCAGGCTATGCCACTCAAAATATGTGCATTTGGAGTATTGATCAGTGTGAGTCCAACGCTCATGCTAACCAGACGCAGGGAGAGCCTTTCTTCTCCAAACCCCTCTTCTGCCTGAGTTCAGAGCCACAGCTGTCATCACTGCGATCCTGGGTGATTCAGCAATGAAGAAGACTCCTATCCCAGAAGAGGAACCGGAAGTCACGTCACAGCTGACACGGTGCACAGCCGCATCCCACCCATCCTCTGAAGGGCCCATTTATTTTCTCCCCGACACTTCCTGGAGCCCCTCCACTCTGCTGTGGCGGGCACACGACTCACATTTTTTAGAGCATTCACTTTTTCCTCGAGGTTCCCCTACGTGTGTAACATGTCTCTTCTGCTACTTTCCCTCCGGTCAGCTAATTTCATAGATGTGGTTATGGGGCCCTCATGGGAGGGGCGGATCTTTCCACCCCAGGAAGCTGTGAGGCTTTCTTTTGTCGGAAAGGAGAGTTTCGTTGCACCTCATGGAAGCACAGCACAGAGCAACAGAGCTGGAAGAGGCATTAGGCTGCTCGTTTTATTTAAATAACTTATTTATCCATGCAGTCAGATACATAGGGACGTACACATTTCTACTCACGGAAGAGGATTTTCAGCAAATAACAAGTCTTCCTTTGGTGTCTTCTAGAATAAGCATTCTACCTGGCAACGGCATTCCGGCTCTCCTGGGAAATGCAGTTTATCTGCAGGGTAGGCCTCGGGAAACTGCTTACTCTGGTCCTCTCACCGCGAGTGAGCTCTTCCAGTGATGGTCTGCCCCGAGCTCATCACCCCTCCACCTGGCCCCTGTTTTACCGATCAGTGGATTTATTTGCTCTTATGTTTTCTTTCCTGCTGGATGGCTGACATCCTGCGGCTGTGATCCTGAGCTGGGAAGTGTCCACTGGCCTGGCGGGTTATTCCAGGCGCGTCGGAATGATTGACATGGAGGTCAACCACCTAAACACTGGATTCCCGGGGGGGGCGGGGGGAACGAAGGCAAAAGTGGGAGGAAGCCCCGTGTGTGGAAGACTCTGGGCTTTGCCGAGGACTTGGGTTGTCGGCCTTTCATCGCCCTCCAGCCTTGTCAGCCTTCTGCTACGCACGCGCACCAGTGCCTGAGCAGAGCTTCCTGGTCTTAGGTTCAGCTTCAGCTCGGGCATGTGGGAGGCTGCTGTGGATTCTCCCACCTCCCATCTGTGCCTCTTCTACTCGGCTTCTGTATGTCCACTTGCTGAAGTTCTTTGCATAATTTTACATCTATTTTTACATTGATTCTGTCCCCCCTAGGGAATCCTAACTAGTACAGAGGCATCTTTTTTATTTCTACATCCAAGAACTAGACACACAGTAGATAGTCAATAAATGTGTATCTTTTTTTTGGGGGGGAAGGGTCTACAGGGTGTTCAGGGTCTCACTACTAGATTGGACTTGTAGTGATCTGCCTGTTTACAGCCTCCCAAGGGCTGGGATTACAAGCATATGCCACCACGCCCGGTCTCAACTGCCATCTCAGCGTGTCCCAGGGTGGGGCTAGCACCTATTTTTGCATCTGTTTCTAAAACATTCCAGGCAGGAGCAAGCAGTAGGACTTTTATATTGCCCCACTCCTGTGCCTGAACAAATGTGTATCTTCACTTATTCATTCAACAGAAACTTTGGGGTCCCTACTCTATGTGTCAGGCACTATTTATTTTATTTTTATTTTTTTTCCTTTATGAATTTGGTACAGGGTCTCACTATGCAGGCCAGACTCATAGTGGTCCTCCTGTTTTCAGCCTCCCCAGTGCCAGCTCTTGGTCTTGGTCTAGGTCTCGTGGCCAGCACGGGGGCCCGGGGGGTGGGGCTGTCACTGGCATGTGGTGGCAGCTCTGTCCCTGAGCTTGTCTAAGCAGGCACTTGCTCTGCTGAGCCATGTTGCGGCCCTCAGACACTATTCAGAACAGTGAACAGAACAGAAGAAAAGCTCTTCCATCCAGAGCCTTCTGGGGTCAGACGTGAGAGACAAAATAAAAAAAGTGAGCAAGTTACACAGAAGATTAGAAAGTGAAATGCTATGGACAAAAGTAAACCCAGGAACGATCCCCCAGGAATGGGCATGTGGTCATAACCAAGGAGATCTGTAAATCCTGAAAGGCCAAGGCAAGAGAGCCACGTTGTTGTCTGGAGGTGGAGTGGGGCAGTATAAATGTCCTACTGCCTGCTCCCGTCTGGAATGGCCTTTTTTTCTCCGAATGCCTTGAGGGCAGGTTTGGCTGGCTTGAGTTGTGGGGATCTAACCACAGCAACCTGAGCTTGACTGCTTGGTTGAAGCAGCAACTTAAAGAACTGAGCTAAGGGGCAGGCCCCTGGAATGTCTTAGAAATGACATGAAGGCCAGCGTGGCTGGAGCTGAGCATGCAAGGAAAAGAAAATAATTTGATTGCATTAATTTGAAAGATGCAGAGGCCCCTCCCCTTGCTCCTTGGTGACTCATGTCTACATGTTTTGGGGTCCCATAGCACAGGTGGTTACACAGGAGCTCTGGGACTGCACCCTAATCCCTGTCCGAGGGACCATCACAGGCCCCTGCGGGTGGGTGAAGGCCCACAGGCACACCAGCACGCCGGACTTGCTTTCTTGCCCGAGGTGTGTCTTCATGGCCTGTCCTGGATAATCATAAGAGCAGGATAAGACCCTACCAGGCACTGCGTCCAGGGAGCTGCTGGGCTGCCCACGACTTTGAAGCTGCTCCTGTTGCTGCTCTGGCAGGAGGTTTTCTTTCTCTGAAACCTTTTCGCAGTTGACAAGGTCTGGCCCCAGGTGCATTCCAGAATACAAGGCTTTGCTAACGTGCTTAGACAGCCACTTTCTTCCAAAGCGCGTGACTGCCCAAGGGGCTGAAATTCATTTGTAGAGCACTTTATGTTTGCAGAATACTGCTCTGACATGTTCTCACTTATTTCTCTCAACAGCTCAGTGAGACGGGAGCGCATTCTCAGGTGCACGGCACATCTGCAGCAGGAGGAAGAAGGGCCTGCTGGTTTCTGGGTGGTTGTTACCATGGTTGCTGAGGTTGTCATTGTCAGCATTGCGTTTGTGGATCATGAGATACAGAGGCGGATAAAAGCACAGTTCCTGATCGCAAGAAATGTATAATACAGTTACGTAGATGAATCGATCTGTCCATCCATTCATCCATCCATTTTTATGTTCCCTCACATAATTCCTTGACTTTGCAAGCCTGTATTGAATTCTTATTATACCCCAGATAATTACTTGAGATCCATATGCATACCCCAAAATTATGAACAGTGGCCACTGCCTGTGAGAAATATACAATCTACTTGGCTGTATAAAATTATTCATTCATTCCTTCATTTACATATTTATTCAATAATGCTTTCATTCTGAAAACCTTTATTGGGCTCCTATTGCATTTCAAAAATTATTGAGGATTCAAATGTACACTCTTTGCACTGGGGCAGTGTTAGCAGAAGGTTTCACAGAGAAGGGAAAGTTTACTTAGTCATCCAGGAGGTACAGGTTTGAGTATGGAAAGCAAAATTGACAAAGCCTGCATGGCTCAGGCCAAAGGAGCTCAAGGCGTGAAGAGGAAGAGGGAAGGCAGGGCAGGGCTGTCCAGGAGAACCTCCTGTGGCGGGGATGTAGGAAGTGAGGGCTGGAGTGGCTGGAGGTGGGGTGGGTTGGACTAGACGAGGGTGTGTTTGTCATGCTACAATGCAAGGTGCTTTTTTATCTGATCAGTTATAAGGTGTGTGTGTGTGTGTGTGTGTGTGTGTGTGTGTGTGTGTTTCATGATTAGCTGAAGGGTTTTCCCGATCATCTGAGTACAACGTAGAAATGACACCTAGCAAGATCAACTGAACCTGCAGTGTGAGGGCGCTAGACCAGAGCAACACCTGTAGAATGAACCGAGTGAGTAGTAAAGTCACACGCATGGTGACGAGGCAAATGCCTCTTCCCACAGGTGGAAGGAGTTTCTTTCCATGTGGATTAGCTCACCTTTGAGCAACAGCCCCAGCCTATGCTCTGTCCTGTCTCGGCAGACATGAGGGGGATCTGGGGCCTGCAGCGGTCCGTGAAGCAGACTGCATGATTCTGTCAAATTCTGGACTTCAGGATTAGGACTCCTACTTACTCTAATGTGTAATTCTCCTGTGTCAGTATTTATCAGGAAAAACATGCTGCACTGGTTCTCTGTAAGTCGACGCTTTTGTTTTATTTCTCAATCAATTCATACTTGGGCAGGGAGGAGAGGGTCATACAGGACCTCCTCAGAGAGCCCAGAACACAGCCGGATGCTGACCAGCACACTGCTGGCCTACTGAATGGATGTCAACTGCCACTTACTTGTAGATTACTTGATGTGTGGTCAAGATAAAGCTCTGCTTCTAGAGTTCAGGGGTCTACATCAGCCTCCCTGATAAATTGAGAGAAGGTATTCCTGATACAGAAGGGTCGGGACACTCTTAACCTTAGTCCCTCAGAGAGGATGGGGTGAAGAGTTTGGGAGCCAGCAGTGTTCAGAGGGAAGTGGAGGTGATAATGTTAGGAAGGAGGGCGTACAGTGGGGGCACCTACGGCACAGCGAGTGTGACTCACAGTGAGAGTGGCTCTACCGTTGACGTCTGAATCTCCCAGGTGCTCAGTGCAGTATGCTTTTCCTCTTGGGATGGAAATGATGGCAGGCACTGTCTCTTCCCTCTATCCTCCTCCTCCTCATATGCAGCAGCTTCTTGAAGCATTAAGCACAAGAAGAAGTTGGGAAAACAGCCTCGATTCTGGCCTCGACATCTTCAAGCTGCTGAAAGCGAGCCAGCAGACCATCTAAGACGTGAGCAAGTGGGAACCCTGGTTGTTTAAACTGGGAGGTTCATCAGGCTGTCTGATGAGCAGAATTCCTGCAGCCTTAACTGATACAGAAAGGTCCTGATACCATTAACTCCTGCCCTCTGGAGAGACCAGGGTGAAGACTGCGGCTGGGGGTCACCAGTGGTCAGATGATGTCACTGGCGGGATGAACTGAGGGAGAAGCGAAGAGTTAGGAATGACTGATTTGCAGAGCCAGAAAACCAGGCTAATGAGCAAAGGAGGTCATTGCTGGTAAGAAGCAACAGCTGGTAGGAGGCTGTCTCTCTGGGCTTTACATCTTCATCTATCTCTTGTTTGCTGAAGGACGCCTTTTGCTTGGGCCCTGGTGGCAATTTAAAAAGCAGTCCTTTGGGGATGGGGCTGTGTGAGTTCTCGGGACCCTCATGTAGCATTTCAGCCATTTCAGCTGAACCACCAGGCAGCGGTTTCACATCCAGGGCTTGTAGGGTTCTCCTCTGAGCATAGAGCAGAAATGGCAAGTTGACATTTGGTCTTAAAGGGTCCAAGAGGTAGCTGTGTGGTCCCTCAAAGTCTTTGGAAACAGACACAAGTTCTGTTTTTGACTTTGCAAATGTCATTCAAGACTGGTAAAATTAAGCAGGCTTCAGGGACCCCAAAGTTTCTTTTCCTGAATCACTGCCAGCCTCCTTCCCTCCTTGGTGCAGAGGGAGTTTGATGACATAACCAGAAGGAAGGTGGCTGCAGAACCTCCCAGTTATCCAGGGACGACAGCAACCCGGTGGCCAGAGACCAGCCAGGCTGCCAACACCCTGGCTGCATTTTCTGAAACCTGAGGGCGATTCAGGAGCCTGCTGTGTGGAGGAGGACGGTGTTCATCTGTGTTAGCTTGCTGCTCGTGGGGAAGTGTGACAGTCATGGGACATTTGACTCTACTCTTTTTTTTTTAACTTTGTTTTTGTTACCTTTCTTTTAAGACAAGGTCTTGTTATATAGTTCAGCCTGTTCTTGAACTTACTACATAGCCCAGGCTTTGCAATGATCCTTCTGCTTCAGTTTTTCTTTCTTTCTTTTTTTTTTTTTTTTAATGTATTTAGTACAGGATCTACAAGGTCTACAGGGTCTCAGTACGCAGATTGGACTCTTAGTGATCCACCTGTTTTCAGTCTCCCAAGTGCTGGGATTACAGGTGTGCACCACCACGCCCAGTCTCAAACACCATCTCAGTGTGCTCCAGGGGTGGGCCAGCACAGCAGGCCGGGGATACAATCTCAGCCGCTATGCTCTGCCTAAGGAGACACTTTAGTCTGCTGAGCTAGTCTCTGTCATGTCCAGCTCTTTTATTTTTTTAATAAATAAAGACATGTTTCCTTTCTAGAGTTCCCTGTACAATTCCTTCAGAGACAAGCTGGGGTCTCACATTCCAGCCCGGCTCTGGAATTGCTCAACATTCAATGTTGTAAGTCCCCTCTCCTCCCCTTCCCTCCCCTCCCACAGTGGACAGTGTTCTGCATGGGCGGGCTCTGGAGGGGCGGCACTCTGCACAGGGATGTGGGTAGACCTCCCCTCCCTTTTTTCCCTCTCCTTTCCCCTCCTCTTTTCTCCCCTCTTGGTGCCTGGGTTCTGGAAATGAGGTTTTTTCTTTTAGTAGGACATTTTCAACAATTAATACATTGCACATTGTTATCTTCTCAGCTGTCATCCACAGCACAAGACGCAGCCGGGACATCCCGTCCAAACAGTACTACTACGAATCCTTCCTCTCACTGAACCAAGCGAAAGCAGCCGTACATCTATCCTAACTATTCTGTATATACAAATACCAAATGGTCCTTCCTCTGTATCCTCCTCTCCAGTTCAGTCCTGTCAGAGATGGGGATTCTATTGGCATTCAAATATTATAGGTGCTTGAATTCAGCAAAACAATCCAACACAATCCAGCAGTCCACAATAGTAGGGGGTTATCCACGGAAGTTGTTGACTAGAGCCTTTCACAGCTCAGCATATTAATATGGCTTTACTTTATATACCTCGTTTTTATACTTTTCTTCTGGATGGTTAAGACCAAGATAAAGCAAGACCTATATAACAAGAAATGTAACTTTTGTATCTGATAAGGTCAGTCAAGTCCCCTCAGGATTTATCCTGTAACCCTGTACTGCACTTTGTAGATCCTTTGTCAGTGTCAGCCATGTGGATGAGTCATGGCCATTGCTTGACCAGTTTATTCTCTGTGAAAGCCTGAAAGAAAGTTTTCTCTCCATGTGACTCTCCTTGGGCACACTATACATCATTGATCACATTCCTCTGTGGCTCCATAATCTCCTTGATCAGAAAATTTTGGGCACAGCCGAGTTACATGATGTTACAGTACGGGTTGTCCTATGTCCTCAGTCGTCACTGACCCTGAAAGGCTAGGGCCAAAATGTTGGCAGATCTTGCAGCCCTTTCTTTTCTCCAATTTTTGATCTGCACACTTAGGCTGTTAACCCTCCAGAAGAGAAGCTTACTATTACCCTGCAACATATGCAGTTTGGTTTACCCTAACTATCTGTCTAATTATCGAACATCTTAGGCATAACGAACAGGTATCTTCCATCAAGTTTTGATGCGTTGAAATTCAAGTCCTAACATAATATGAAGAAAAAATTTTAAAAAATAGGAATAAACACATATTTTTACATAGAAATTTAGAAATCTAACCATATACAGCATTGTAGCAGGACAGTCCTGTAACATTTTTTTTTCTTTTTCTTGTGTCTTTTTTCATTTATTATCCATTTAAAAAAGAAAAACACAAAACAAAAAAAAGCCTTTTCCTTGTGAGACAATATGGTCATAATTGGTATGTCATGACAAGGGAATTGAGTTTTGAAGTACTCATTTGAAGGGCTCAAGGCTCCATCGCTGCTCGTTTTCAATCGGGCGGCTTGTAGTTTTTCTTTGTGCCAGGAGATGGTGCTATTGAGTCCTACTTGTGCTGACAGAGACCTGGAGGGCTCCTTGACGTTCTGGGAAATCCCTGCTTGCGGGCTTCCCACTTCTTGGGTCCTGGCTGCGCTTTTCCGCGGCCCCTCCTCAGCCCTGCCAACCAGGCTTCGGTCTGTGCAGCTCTCTTCAGGGCTCAGAATGGCTTTTGTCTTGATCTCGGCAACACTTATCTTGCCTCAGCTCCCAGAGGGAGGCTGGGGACAACTGGGCCACCCCAGAGTATGAGAATGGTGGGGGCCTGAAAGCCGAACCCCTCGACCAAGGCCAGTGCAGGCTACACTGACATCGTCCCTGGCCTCGGGACTTGGTGGGATTGGTGCTCAGGCTTGGCTGACACTCCAGGGTCTCTTCTGTCCTTTAGTCGCTTCCACGCCCTGCCAGTGGAGTGACTTCTCTGTATTTGAACTTCAGATATAAGCACATCTCGGGCTGGGGTCAAGTGTCCTTTTGTCACCCTGGGTTTCCTGAGCTGCCTCTGCAAGAGCAAACCACAGTGGCCAGTCAGTGCTCAGCGTGGGCGGGCCCTGGAGGGGCGCACTCTGCACAGGGCTGCGGGTGGACCGTAACACCGCCACTTGCTTTCTTTCACTCAGCGCTGGTCAGGGTGGAGCTGTCCAGAAGGACAAAGGCCGTGAGCAGGTGTAACCACACCAGGAGGTGTGTCACACCGGACAATCTCCCAGGTCCTGTTTTCTTGGGCCCTGTCCGCGGGACTCACCTGCTTCCTTCCCAGTAGATGCTGCTCCATCTTGGAAGGCCTCGGCCCCATGAACGCTTTCTCTCCTCAAGTCCAGCTCAGAAACCTGCCAAGGCCAGACTGACCTGCATTTCTTTGCTCTCTATAAGGACAGCGGTGGGGTGGCTGATATTTCCAATATGTATAGCAGAGAACACATGAATACCACTGTTTTGGGCAGGGACTAATTCTGTGGGAGGGAGTCCCTGCTAAGGGGGCGAGCTAACTACTCCTGAGCTCCCTGTCTTCTGTCTTCTGACATTACTGTCCTTGAATGTGCCAGCCTCAGATTTGTAAGAAATCAGCCTGGGCTCTTTATCAATTATCCAGTCTCAGGTCTTTCATGACAACAGCACAAAACAGTGTAAGAGACGTACCCATACGTATACATTACATATGCATGGTGCAGATTTTACACTATCATACAAGCTTTAGACAGTTTGAGAAGCACTTAGACCCTCACTTTCCAGTAATAGATGATTCCTGCTGATCATTACAAGCTAAGAAACATGCTAAGCATTCCATGACTTGCTGAACTTGCGCTCCTGTTCATTTCAGAGATCTGCAGTGGGGTCCTGGGGAGGAGAAGCAGGAGGAAAAGCCAGGCCCTGGTGCCTTCCTGAGCCCGGGACTGCTGCGGGCTGCTGGCACTGCTGTTGGCAGCCCACCCTGTCCTGTGGGGATGTCCTGGAGGTGCTCCCCAGGGACAGGAAGGCTGCAGGGTGTCTGTTGGTCACGCAGTGTCCTGGGACTCCTTGCACTGCCAGTTTGCAGCTGCTGAGGTGAGAGGCCCCGAGGGGCCCAGGAGGACACTGCAGCCGAGGTGGATGGAGGGGAGAGGATGAGCGACAGATGGGGATCCGGGGGTGCAAGGGGTGCTCCGGGACCTCGCCTGCTGCACCAGAACCCCTGCAGGGGAGCCGCCCCGCAGAGTGTCCCCCGCATGCCCCACGAGACAGCCAGCCTGAGCCTCCCTTTGAGTCCCTTTCCTTTTACTTCAGTTATTTCCTGGGACAAGGTGGCAGTGCCAGACGAGGTGGGCAAGGAGGACCAAACATGCTCCTCCTAGCAAGTTCTTCCGACCCAGCTGAGCTGAGCTGAGAGGATATGGAGGGGTGCGAACACCCAACCACAACACTGTGCCTTTAAGTGAAATTGGCTGACTTTTAATATCTAAAACTAACTGGAAAGTCATGGGGTGTTGCTAAGAGACACAAAAGGAGATTTCACACAGTGGCGTTGAAGGTAGTGCTTAGAAGTAAAGATTTAGCGTGTGCATTCCCTTCGGTTTGGCCGTGCGGACCCTGTGGGTGTGGAAGGGATGCTTGGGACCCCGCCAGCTTCACATTACATCACAAAGGGCAAATAAAGATAATGCCTATTATCTCACAGGGCAACAGAGTTAGTGGCACTTCTTGTTTGCAGAGCGGGCCTGCTGGCTTAGGCAATGTTATAAATGTATGCTACCAGCAACATCAGGGATAAAAAGTGTTTTATGGCGTTGCTCCAGTGCCCTCAGCAGCTGGCCTGGTAGCATCCTTGGGGGAGACTTCATGGTTGGGGCTGAGACTCAGAGAGCTCATGCCCGCTACACGAAGTGGTTGGTGTTGCCCAGCCCCAGGCCATTGCTCGGCGGGTATGGCAGAGTGTGGAGTCTGGGTTCTTGTCATGGCTGCCAAATGCCAAGTGGTGCTTTCATTGCTCCCAGTTCTCTCTTCTTCTCTGTGTGCAGCCCTTTGTGATAGACAGTCACAGGCTCCTCCCACTGTCGGTGGAGCCCTTCCCTCACTTCTGCTCTCTGCTCCTCTTGTGCTTTGACTTGCTCTGGCCGATGGCACGCTAGCAGAGGAGGTGCAGATGGAGGCTTGGACGGCGCTCTGTGAAGGGGACCATCTCCTGCAACTCCACCTTCACCACAAGGTCCTGCCTGAGCCAGGCTGGCAACTCCTCCCTGGGGGTAGGAATGAGCGCCACCAGCCGAGCCCACCCTGGCGCTGCCCTGCAGAGCTGGTCAGAGCACAGGATGGTTGTCCTCAGCCCCTGGTTTGGCGTATTTGGTTAGATAGCAATTTTGAACAGAAGAGAGACCAGTGCTACACCCAAGGCAGACACTGAAAATGAGGATATCTTGACTGCTGAGCCCTGGGGGCCTCAGACGCCCCTCCCCCAGCCATCCAGGCAGCGACTCTTAGTCCATGGGGGTGGGCAGAGTGGGGAGGCCCCCAGGAGCGCCTGGAGGCTCTCAAGGCTGGTGCATTCATGGTGCCCGGGGCTGGCCTCTTCCAGTCAGAGGGCTGCAGGCACCACACCCAATGAGCTCTGCAGCGCTCACAGGGATTCCCGTCTGGTCCTTTTGGTTTGCTTTCCTAGCATTTGTACTCCGGGCTCCTTGCAACTTCAAAGGGCTCTCACCCATATTCACTAATTAATTCATTACTCCTGTGAGTAAAACCTGCAGCAGGAGAGGAGCGTGGCATTAGCAGGAATACCAGAGGCTCATTATTTGAAAGAGGCTGCTCAAAGCCAAGCCTCCTCCCCCAGAGCTGGTAACCCCCTTGGAGCCGCAGGGTCCCCAGCAAGCACGGGCCAGGGAGCCCCCAGCCATCTCCCCTGTGCTGAGCCCTGAGCTGCCCTGGGCACAGTCGGGATGTAAGGCGTCCGACACACGATCTCTCGCAGAGGTCACTGGACCTTCAGCCTAATGAAGACGTGGACTTAGGAGTCATGTAGACAGAAGTGTGAATACTCTCAAGTTATAAATTGCAACTTTGGGTGAAGCAGACCCTGTACGCCTCAGTCTTTTTTCTTTTTTAGTCTTTTTATTCATCTATTTATCATGCACAGGGTCTTGCTATGCAGCTCAGACTCGCAGTGACCCTCTTGTCTCGGCCTTCCCATTGCTGGGGTTATAGGCATGTGCCTCCATGCCTTGTTCCAGTGGCCGGCTCTGCATGGTACAGGGCTGGCTTGGCATGCATTACCGGGAATTGAACCCAGGTCTTTGCGCTAGCCAAGCGGGCACTTAGACTGCTGAGCTCTCTCCCCAGACCAAGCCTTGGTTTTTGTACCTCTAAAATGGAACATTAACAGCACTTCGGGGCTCCTGAGGATAGCAGGCACTGGGTAAGTTAAAGTTTCAGTTTTTCTGTAGAAGAGGTGGTATTAGGGAAGGAGGCCTGGAGAGGGGAAGGCAAGGGCAAGAAACCACAGCAGGGAGGATGGGTACCTTATAGCCTGGCATCTGCATGCCTTGAATGCACACTGAAGCATATTAACTTGTGTAACTAGTGTGAGCTAACATTTATGATGAAAAGGCTCGGGCCGAGGCCTGGCATGAGCTGAGCTCCTCTAACGACCCCTACGCTCAGTCCCACCCAGCTCTCACTGCCAGCCTGGCACAGCCATATGAGACAATGTGGCAGAAAAGAGGGAAGATGCTTGGGGGACATCTTTATATTGGGGATGAGGTGCAGGAGAGAGGACAGGGGAGAGATATGAGAAGAGGAGGGAAACCAGGAGAAGGCAGGGCAGGCGCAGACCCAAGGGCGGGCCCCAGGAATGGGAGGAGGGAACTCGGCAGTGAGCCTTGTTCCCGACTGAGGAGTGGGGGAGTGGGATGAACAGAAACATCCCTGCAATCCCTGACAATGATTATTGAGTGTTGAGAACAAGAACAGGACTGGCCTGGCATCTGCCCTCGGCATTGCCCATGCAGTGTCGATGGGGCACCTTCTTCCTGGGCTGTCTCCAGCCAGTGCTGAACACAGCGGGCTGCTACAGTGGGCTGCTCTTCCGTGTGACTCTCCATTGGTGTGGCCAAAGCTGCCTTAGAATTGTGCTGTAATCTGAGACTTGTTCCTCAGCGCTTCTTCCTTTCTCCTCTTCTTGTGTGTCCCTAAACACTGCTTGAGAGCCCAAGGATCTCCTTGTCCCCGTCTCCTTTAGTTTTCACGGTGGCAGCCCTGGTACATCTCTCCTACTTCTAGCCACCTGTTGGAACTGGTCCCTGGGCGACCCAACCCAACACCAGCTAACACAATGCCCGCATGAGTCTCACAGTGTTCTATGCATTAAAGAAATGATGGTGACCAAGACGATCATCCTTGGCACCATACAGCTGTGCTGAAGGTGACTGAGGGCATGACAGAGAGGAAACAGATCACCAAATAAATAAACACGACAGTTTTAGATGGTGACATTTGCTGCCCAAAGAATAACAGCAAACCAAATCAGGGAAGCTACTTTAGCTCGGAGGAGTGCGTGGGCCCGTGAAACGGTGGTCTTTGATCTGAGATCAGAAAGATGAAGAGCTAGCTATTGAAGCAACAGAGTTGGGGCATTTCTGGTTGGTTCCATCAACTTAGCTTGGCTGCTGTGCCCAGATGTGGGGCCAGGCACTACTTCAGATGTTTCTGTGAAAGTGGTTTGGGATGATGCTAATATTTAAATTAGTGGACTTTGCATAAGACAGGGTAGGCACACCCAATCACTGAAGGTCTGAATAGAAAATAGCACTGACCTCCCTGAGTAAGGAAGGATTCTGACCTTGAACTTCGACCTCTGTTCTTCCTGGTCCTCAGCCCGATAGGCTTGGGACTCCAGTGGCAGCAGTGCTCTTTGGGGGCCCTTGGCCTGCCTACCCACCCTGCAGACTTCGGGCTCCCCAACCTTCAGAACTGTACGAGCCATGTCCCTACAATAAATCTCCTTCCATATCCACATACATATGCACCCTGTTGGTTCTATTTCCCTGACTAATGTGGGGCAGGAGAGTGTGTGGGGAAAAGGAAGCAGCAACTCTTAAGTAGGAGGCTAGCCTTCAAGTGAGCAAGAAGGCTGCTGCGGCGGGGGCTGAGGAGGGAGGCTGTGTGGGAGATGAGCCTGGCGAAGCCAGCAAGGGAAAGACCGCTGAATGTTAGTGGAGCCACGTGAGGAAATTGTTAGTCCAGGGGTGAGGGTGCAGACCAGGATCCCAGGGATTAGGGCCAGAGCAGGTGGTGGGAATCAGCACAGCAGGCATGGACAACTCTGAGGAGGCTCAGTGTTGCTCCAGGCATGGTGGCACAGGCTGGTCATCCCAGCCCTCTGGAAGGCTGAGGCAGGGGTACTATGAGTTCAAGCCAGCCTGGTCAACGCATGACATAGTGAGAATCTCTCTGAAAGCAATAAGTGGTAACAAGAAGTCCCAGAGGCAGCGGAAGTTTAAGGCATTGTTGCAGTTCTGCGGTGGCCCTTCCTCTCCCAAGTATACACACCCTGAAACCTAGACCACTAACTGAACTTGAAAGAGAAATTCTTTGCAGATATAATTAAAGACCTTGAGAGGAGGTCATCTCTATTATCCAGGTGGGCTCTGGCTCCAGTAATGCCTTCTTCTAAGAGACCAGAGAAGACAAAGGGACCCCCAAGGAGCCATGGGGGCTGGGCCTTGCGGGCAGAGCCAAGGAGGCCAAAGATTACTGGGGCCGCTGCAGCCTCTGGGGGAAGGTGGCTTGGCTGACAGTGTGATTCAGGATTTGTAGTCTTAGGAATCCTGGTAGAATACACCGCCTTTGCCTGGGGACACCAGGCCTGTGATAATTTGTTATGGCAACCCTCAGAAACCAGTCTAGACATGATTAGCCCCAAGTGACATCTCTCGCTCCTAGAACATAGGGGTCTTCCTCTTCTGGGGAGCTTGAAGTGCTGTGGAGTACCCCGGTAACGGCAACAATGGTCCCTCCTCAGTTGACTCTGAATATTCTCCACTTTTCCACTGTAAGAAGCTAAATGGTGTGTTGGAAATGACACTGCCCAGGAGTAGAACATTCCAGGCCTTGAAACACAGCCACATCCCCATGTGGAGGTCCTCAAGCTTCAGCGTCATTTCAGGGTTCACTTTTTGAGAACTGAAGGCTCTACTTGACGCAGAGTGCTCGCCACAGGCACTGGGACCCGGTGTGTGTTTGATGAATATCTGTTCGCTTGTCTCAATGGGCCGTATTCATCTCTGCACCCCCATAACAGTTCCTGGGTACACTAAATACACAACAAGGATTTGTTGTCTGAAATTGAGATTTGTTGTTGATAGTAGGAGTATCTATCTATTGAGTAAGTGCTGCATGTCAGGCATTCATCTCGGCATTAAAATGATATATTTATTTCATTCTCACAGCAATGCCAAGATTCAGATATTATTATCTTTGTTTTATACATGAGAAAAAAAGATGCAAAGTCACGCACGACTGGCTCCCAGATCTGATTCTTGTGCGTTCTACCACTCAGAAGGGGATGGTTCGGTCTGAGCCCTTGCTCAGCTTCCTGAGTGCTGGCCTGAATTCTGCTACCGCCTGCCTGCTTAGCACTGCAAAGCCCAGAGCCAGCGCTATCCTGGCTCCTTCTGAGCTCTCTCCACCTATGTCTGTCCTTTCCTCTCCCACGGTGGATGCAGGGTTAAAGCACAGCCCTGGAAGTGTGTCTCCTCACGGATCTGTCTGTATAACATTTAATCGCCCGTAATGACTGCAACCCTGGCGGCAGCCATCTAGTGAACTTCGAGTTGGCATTTCAATTAGCTGTACTGATCGCTGGGCTGGGGCGTTTCAGGGATTAGTGGGGAACCATCGTCGGAGTGCAGTCAGCTAAGGGACTTATTACCACAGTGCTTCTTGGGGAATAAATAACCTCATTACAGCTTCTGTTGCTCTGCTGGAGAGAAGGGAAGAAAAGCTGAGTCTCTTGGGCAGGCATTTACATGGGGAGGCCTCAGTGCCCACAGCTACAATAACAGGCAGGAGAGCCTTCCTTCCCTTTCCTTGCCCTCCTACCCGTTTCTTCTCCTTCTGTTTCTTTCCTCCCCTCGTCTCTCTCTCCTTTTGTTAAAGACTTGGGCAGAATAGTGGGAGCTTACTGGCCCCAGGCCTCACTCGTTCATGCATACAGACAGGTCACAGTGACAGTTTAACTGGGAACTTTACACCTCCCCCACATCTGCCCCCAAATGCCCACACAGGGTCTCGTGCCCCGTGAGGGCAAGTCCTTTTTTTCCTCAGTTGCTCTGTGACGTCTGCCAGGCCCTATCCTGAGGAGACATCCTTTCATGGTGCCTTTTTCCTGCTGAGTTCCTTGAGGCACTGTACTCGGTGGCCAGTGCTGCTGGGACCCTTGGTGGGAGGACAGTGCCCCTGGAACAGGACAGTGCCCCGGGAACAGCATGCTCCCTGCCGCCTATTTGGCTCAGCTGTCCTGAGGTAGGGTCACCTGGAGTCTTTGGGATGTCCAAGCCTCTAACCATGGAGGCTTGGACCTGGTGGCCCAAGGCTTAGAAACTTCGGTCCTCCGTCTCCCCCTCTCTTCTTTTCCCCATGACTTTCACTGCTATTTTCCCTGTTCTCTCCTCACTCCCAAGCATATTGTACTTCTCGTGACAGTGAAGCCAGGCCGATGCCCACACCGTGCGTGAGCTCAGCTAGCACCTGAGGCCATTTCAGAAGGAATCACTGCATTGGAAGCTGGCTTTTCATTTTGACGCACGCCACCTGCTGCACTCTCCACAAAGGTCATGGAAGGTTTTTGTAGTGTGCCCGTGTACACTATGGAAAGAATTTTGGACCTGGTGGTGGGGAAAGAACAATTTTATTTCTTTAACCATTTTAAATTGTGGGGGGTGGACTTCTTACTTAATACATTTCCGCTTTCTTCATCTGTGAGCTCCTTGGGTAAATGCAACGGCTTGAGTAAAACATTTTCCTTCTACATAATATAGATATTTTCAACCAACAATAAGGCTTAGCATACTGCTTTAAAACACTCAGTCACCTGTGGTAATGGATCCAAGCTCCTCTGCCTGCTGCGCACCGCAGAGGTCGGCTGGCACCCTCACGCTTGCTGACCCCCTCGCACCTCTTGCCTGGCTACTTTCATCTTCCTCAGCATGAGGATCTGGGAAAGGCGGAGGATGTGGCCAACAGTGCCAGGGTTACCAGCTTCCCGGCTTACTAGCGGCGTGAACTCGGCCTCTATTCCCTCATCTCCAAGGAGGTGCTGATGAGGTATGAGCGTAGGGACCCTGGCATGGATAGGGGCCGATGCCTGTGCCCCAATCCTCACTATGTTTCCCTAAGTTTGCATGCGAGTTTCCTCTCATTCAGAGGCTAGGCTTCCTGGGGAGAGGCCAGAAATGGGGAGGAATCTTCAGAAAGTTTGTGGGAGGGGCCCCAGGACCATGATAAAGACACCTGTTTGCGGGCACTGGCCGAAACACAGTCAGTGAGGAGGACACTTGAAGGAAGGAAGGAGGAGGACAGGGAACACTTACCTGGTGCTTGCAGCGAGATGCAGTGCTAAACATGGCTTTTGGCCATGTTGTTGACTCCCACTTGTCAAATGAAGAAGTTGAGCAGCAAAGTTCAGTAGGACCTGAACAGTAGGGATGGAGGCAGGCTTCAAACCCAGACTGCCGGCGGGACAGTTCAGAATGACAGTGGAGTCTACGCTATAGACCAGGTTGGGTGGCAGATGAAGACCTGGAGAGGCTGTAGACACATAGACCAAAGGGGAGGGGAAGGAAAGACGCAATGGTACATCAGCATGTGTGCACAGGCAGGCCCAGAGGCTTGGGCCAGGGTCTCTCAGGCTGGACCATGGATGTCCAGGCCTTCCCCCTGCACAACTGGCACCCCTGTAAGTATGTAGCCCTCCAGACAGGCACTCCAATGTCCTTTCAGCTGTATTTTTTAGAGTACTTCTCCCTTCCTGAATAGAATATATACTGGGTGATTCCCCAAGATTTTTCATCCATTATCAGAAAAGAAATAAAGAGCCCCTTTGCTTTGACATTAAAAAGCTTAGTAAAAAGAAATCACACAACTCCAGTGCAGTCTAGTGTAGAACTTCTGGCACAGCCCATTGCAAGCACAGATACTCTTTATTCAACGTGAAGCTTTCTCAGCCCTGATTTAGGCCACACCCTCTGCACGAGAGTGAATGTATCAGTGGGTTCCTGGCTCTTCAGAGTCAGGCCACTTGAGAATGTGTGGGAAACGTCACCACCAGCAGGGTCTCCCACCTCGTGCAGCTGCCTGGAACTTCATGGGTTTCTCTTGAGCTCTGTGCCAGGGACCTCCTGCAGCATCTCCTAGACATAGATGTTGACATCCTCTGCAGGGTCATGGTGGCCACCGCCTGGGTCCCCATCCATCAGCAGTTCCTCTCCTCCTTGAGCTTTCAATGCCCCAGTAGGTCCTCCTTGGGTTGGACATCATTTGACACAACGGTCCCCTTGAATTTGCAAAGTCAAATCTGATCCCTGCAAGTTGGTCACCACTCATCACATTACTCATACACGTGGCCTGGTGCATCCTTCTCATGTGGTTGCCAAGGGGAGAGAGTTCCAGTTGCCTGTGCAGATCCCCTGGGGGAGCAGTGAGTGCCAAGCTTTTCCAATTCTAGGCCTCACTCAGGTTAAGCTCTCCGGGGGGTCCCTTGAAAACCTACTCACTGGTTCAGCATGCAGAGAAATCTACACCCTAGTGGCAAATGATGGGTAACACACAGTGTACTGATAGGAGCTTTAAGAAACCCACCTCCAAACTCTTTAACCCCAATGCTGTGCCATCTAGAGAAGGGTGGTCAGAGAACACTGGGAGAACAGGTCGGAGGCAAGTCTGCCTGTGTGTCCTGGAGAGGCAGCTCAGTGCCTGTCTTCACAACTTGATTATTATTGTTTGTTCTCAACATTTGGTGGCTTTCTTGGAAAATCAAAATAACATGAGACATCGCACTTGCCTACTTGCCCCACAATTTGGTGGCCCCTTTGGCCTAGCAATAGGGTTACATGGCAACGCCATCCCATGGACATAGCCAGTCTATGGAGAACCCTGGTTATCCCACTGTCTTCTGGTCACTCACATTTGCAACCACCAAATTGACTGCCTATAGCCTGTTTTCTCCTAGTCCTTAATAGAGGACTTGGCCCCAAGTAGGCACTCAAGAAATAGTTTCAGTAATTGACCTAACACTTGAACACTTGGTCTGCATGTAGTTTTTGTTGTTGCTGGATCAGGAATCGAACTCATGACCTCGTACTTGCCAGGCAGGCGCTGTGCCCCTGAGCTACATCCCTGGCCCTTGTATTAGTTTTTACTCTTCACTGAGCTTGGAATTTTCTCTGGGTAGGGAACAGCCAAGTTTGACTTCACCAGAGCTGGTCCCTAGGGTAAACCTAAACAAGTATGTATTAATAGATCAACTGATTACTTTATCTATTCAATAAGCAAATACTTATCAAGTTCTATTTTATGCCAGATATTTCTCTAGATGTGATGGCATAGCAGGTAAAAAAAACAACCACCAAAACCAAAATGAAATGAAACCAAACCAAAACAAATATGACCTTTTTTCCTATTAGTGTTGTGAAAATATGTACCAAAGAATATGGTTTTGACTAGTTCAAATGTTTTTTCATTTTCCAGTGCATGAAATAGGCCTACGCAATAGAGAGGTCATTATTTAGGTAACAACTGGTAGGATGTTAAGAGTTTTTTTCTTTGTATTTTAGGGAAGGGTCTACAGGGTGTTCAGGGTCTCAGTACTAGATTGGGCTCCTAGTGATCTGCCTGTTTACAGCCTCCCAAGAGCTGGGATTACAGGCGTGCGCCACCATGCCCAGTCTCAAGTGCAGTTTCAGTGTGCCCCCGGGGTGGGGCCAACACAGCAGGCCCAGGGATTGAACTCCTGGCCCCTGTGCCTGTTTGCAGGAGCTTCAATTCGCTGAGCTATTTGGCTGACTCTGCATGTTAAGCTTTTGACAGTAGCTGCTCATAACTACAAGATGATAGCCTCAGCTCCACGTTTCACAGTTTCACTTCCTGTGCGTGGAGGAAGTAAATACACAGCGCATGTCCTGTTTGCTTCTAAGCGTGAGTGAAAGGGGGCCAGAAGCCATCTCACTTACTCATCCTTTTGTAAGATGAACTGGGGCTCTGTCACCTACACAAGTCATTGCCAAGGAGAGTGGAATCAGTGCGATCAGCTTGTGGAGGTCAACTTTCATCCTTGGGGCTGGGGAGGAGAGGCCTTGAGATGTAGGGCCCCTAATTCCTGAAGCAAAGCCTAGATTCCCTCAGCAAAGAAGAGCGTGAGTGATTGTTGTTTGGGAAAAGCACATCTTCATAACTAAGATGTCGTCATCACGGCTTCCCACGGGCCATCCGTCACCCACACCACAGAGCAGGTTCTGCTCTTCCCCTCCTGAAGAAGCGTGAAGTCCTCAGATGAGAAGTCACTGAGGGCCGACAAGCAGTACGTTGGAGAATCAGCCTTGGGGCCAGCCTTATGCTTACGTTCACTGAAGCAGAGTTCTCTTTCCCCTCTAACATCGAGATGCCAGCTTTCTAAGTTCACGCTGGCCACTGAGAGTCTACATGGAAAATGATGGGATCAAAGGCTTGAGTTCAAATCTTTACTCCACCATGTCTTAGTTCTGTGACCTCAGGCAATTTCCTAGCCCTCTCTGGTTGTCAGTTTTCTCATTTATAAAATGGGATTAACAAATCCTGTGCTACAGAGTTCCTAGAGGACCACAGCATAGGACTATAAAAAGCTCAGCATAGTGTCAGGGAGCTGTTCTCTTACACTAACTCCCATGGAGTTATCGTCAGTCATACCCAATAGTCTGTGTGTCCTTCCTCTTTCCCTCCTTGTTTTCTTCTTTGGTTTTTCATTCTGTGCCTTCTACAAAATCATTATTGATCACTTGACTAAGACATTGCCTCTAGGCACAAAACCCTTCGGCCTCCTGATTCTGAGACCAGGATATGCGAATCACAGGGCTCCTTCCCTTCTTTTGCTTCTCTGGAGGATTGGAGTTCCCGGTAGCGTCTCCTGGGATGCAGCGGCTCCCTCTGGCGGCAGTACTTGGACCCTGCACAGCATTTTCAGAGCTCGACCAGCCCTGTGTTAGGGACCTCTTCACATTTGCTCTGCCGCCCGCGGGTAGGTCTTCTGAGCCCTGAGTCGCCCGGCGTCCCTCTGGCTGTGTGCTCTCCTCAGAGGTCTGAGTTTCAGCTGTAGGGGGCTCCTCTCTAAGTTTTAATAATTGCATCCTCTACCCTTGGTTTAACACTTCCAGCCTCTGCCCTGGGTGGTCCCTGTGCACTCTCTTTTTAATCAAGTTAGTAACTTTAGGCTGTACAACAATTTTAAATTCCCCTTGTTTTACTGTTGGCGTGGGTGCTGTTGCCTGATTAGATTCTGACTTATGCTTCCGCGGAGCAGGCTCTGTCCTTGGGCACTAAGCGGAAAGCAGAAAACAGACCTGGAAATACGCACCTCGTGGAGCTTCCATGCTACTGGGAAAGACAGAGGACAGAAACGTGTGCCAAGGAAAGAGTCTTCGGAGAAGGTAAGTGATGTAGTGAGGAACACAGGAGTAGGGAGCGCGCGGGAGTCCTGGACTGGCTTTTGAAAATACCATGCTCACACGGCACCATTCATAAGAAATACCTTCTAGCCTCACACATCGGGAATTACTATTATTTTTTGTTTTGTTCGTAACACGTTCATAGTTTCAAGTTGAGCCGCTGTGAAGTCAGGCAAGAATAGAGTAAGTAGGGCTTCAAATGGATAGCACACTCGAAAAGGAAGCAAAGTGTTTCAGACGGGTGGGGTGTGTGTGTGTGTGTGTGTGTGGTTTTCTTTGAGATGATCTCATAATTGCTGAACCCAGCACCTTTCTTAGAACACGTTCAGAGGCTTGTGTTAAGTCACAGGTAGAGTGGCTCAGCAAAGAACTCCGTCTTTCAAATACAACCTCTTAGAATGGGCCTCATGTCACCGGTCTCTGAGGAATCCAATCAAGTTTGCTGGCACATACTGCTCATTTACTTTCCTGAGCACCAACGAGGCCTCTTGGACTGGACAGTCCCTCCGTCGGGGTTTTCAGGTGTATATGGTTTGCTCAGAGGAGCAGCTTTTCCTAGACCCGGGGAGGGTCTTGGGCCCTGAAGGGTGTGGTCATGTGTCATAATTACTCTACTAGGGAGAGGAAACAGGACTGACTCCCTTTGCAATGACTCCCTCAGTCTGATGCTGATGGGCGTGTGGTAGCTGTTTATGGTGCCTTCACTTCAACCTGGTAAAAATCTGGACTTGGACCGGTACTCCTCTCTTTCTTGCAGAACCGTCTTTCGTGTTGGGTGAGACACTAGGTATCAGAGCCTGAAATGAAACCAGGGATGTGGCTCCTTGGAGGCCTCTGTGGGGCTGGTGCCTTGGGGCTGCTCCCTTTGTGTGTTCATGCAAAGGAGGATTCCTCAGGACCTGATTCAGTAGAAGTCATGTAATTTTTCTCTTTGACTTTCTAAAAATATCCCCAGGCTGCAAGAAACGTTTTGATTAGTACTGAGGAGGAGAAATGGATCCACTTTTGCTTCATTCCTAGTAACAGTCCCTTTGGCACTAATTCAAAGTCAAAGTTTATTTAACACCTTTGTGAAGAGACTGATTATAGTCTAAATTATTCCCACCGCTGGGATTCCCAGATGTCAGCGAGGAAGGTGGGCAGGAAGTAGGCCGCAGGACACAGGAATGCTGGTGGGCCTTTGGTTGGTCCCTGCAACTGTCTGTGAGGGACTTGAAGTGCATTTATCTCATTTAACCCACACAGTGACTATGTGAGACAGACACATTGCTGTTCCTTTATCTTGTACAGGAGGAGACAGAAAGGTAGATATCACCTGAATTGGTTTGCGCTACTATAACAAATGATCATTGGTCAGGAAGCTTATAGATAGTGGACATTTATTTCTCAGTCTGGAGGCTGAGAAGTTCAAAATCAAGGGCTGGCATCCGGTAAGAAGCTGCATTCTGGTCCACAGATGGTGCTAACCTCATTCCTGGGGGTGCTGCCTTCTTGGCCTAATACCTCTCCAAAGCAGCACATCCCAGCACAGCACACGCAAGCGATCACCTGGGGGATGGACTCAATGTGTGGGGGATGGACTCAACATGTGGGGGATGGACTCAATGTGTGGGGGATGGACTCAACGTGTGGGGGATGGACTCAACGTGTGGGGGACGGACTCAACATGTGGGGGACGGACTCAACGTGTGGGGACCGACTCAACGTGTAGGGGACTGACTCAACGTGTGGGGGACCGACTCAACGTGTGGGGGACGGACTCAACGTGTGGGGGACGGACTCAACGTGTGGGGGACGGACTCAACGTGTGGGGGATGGACTCAATGTGTGGGGGATGGACTCAATGTGTGGGGGATGGATTCAATGGGTGGGGGATGGACTCAATGGGTGGGGGATGAACTCAATGTGTGGGGGATGGACTCAATGTGTGGGGGATGGACTCAATGTGTGGGGATAGGACTCAATGTGTGATGAAGACACAGACGTTAAGAACATAGCAGACGTGAATCATTAGGATTACACAGATATTAAGGTTAGAAATGGGACTTCAACCCTAGTCTCTGACAAAGATTTGTAAAAGATTTTTATTTTTAATTTTTTATGCATTTGGTACAGGGTCTCACTACATAGCTTGGACTCATGGTGAGCCTCCTGTTTCAGCCTCCCCAGTGCTGGGATTACAGGTGTGTGGTCTCACCATGCCTGGTCTCAGCGGCCAGCTCAGTGCACTCGGGGTCAGGGCGTGCACTGTATGTGGTGCTGGGGATGTAACCCTGGTTCCTGTGCTTGCCCAAGCAGGCATTAAGTCCACTGAGCTATCTTGCCACCCCTTGTAAGAGATCTTTAAATTAGTCAGCTGGGTAAAGTGTTTCTGAGAGATAAACCACTTTATGTCCTTTTAAATCACTTGATATTGAAGGAGGACTTGCCAGAGAGAAAGGTTATCTTTGTTTTGCATTCTTAAGAAAATGAGATAAAATCCAATCTAAACTTACTATCAAATAGGCCAAGTAGTGTCCAAAGTGGTTTCAAATATCTGATCTTATGTCATTTTCACAATATATTGTGGGCTAGAGGTTATTTCTTATTTTAAAGATAATAAAAATGATATAGAATTTCAGAATAAGATGATAGGAAATTAACAATGACTATCTTATTGCATATAGTTATTTTCAAAGTAGTTGCTCAAATTACCAGCTATAGGCACGTAAAGTTGATCAAACAATATAAGCACTAGCTGTTCCTTTCAATGCACTCATGGAAATTAGTAGCGCAATTATTTTAACTAATATCCTTTTCTCCTTTCCCCCATCCCAGTCCTTCTCTTTTGGACAGTTTCTTTCCCTTTCACAATATCTATTGTACCGTTTTGATCTTATTTATTCTTTCAATTTCCTATACTAGGGAGACACTACCTTGTTTACACGTATGAGTCTGATTTATGTCACTTATGAGGAGGGCCTCTTATTGCATCCATTTACCTATAAAAGCCTCAAGTTTAGGAGATATTAATCTTTATTCCTCTAACGACAAATCATCATTGGAGGGACAGAGATTAATATCTTTATTTACAGGCAGGGTCACTGAAGTTATTCTTGCATGAGCTCAAGCTATGAACTAGCTCCAGTTTTCCTGAAAACAGATCCCTGGTTTCAAGGGTTAATTGCTTCTGTGGCGTCAGCAGGCTACTGTTCTGGTTGTCTCCTGCCTCCTGGGGGAAGCAAACTGCTTCCCAGTGACAATGATGCAACTCTGACTGCACATGGAACCACAGCTCCCTGATGGAGGGGGTATGCAGCAGGAGCAGCACTAACTGTTGGTGGTGTCTGCTGGGCTGGCCAGCTGCGGGGCTATATCCGGGCCTGGGTTACTGGTTCTTCTTCACAGCACTTCCGTCTGGACCGGAATTTTCATCTTCACCCCTGTGCCTGGTGTCTGGGCTGGTCAGGCTGGCACAGTGGGAGCTATCCAGGCGGTCTCTCTTTTCACGTGACCTGTGCAGAGTTGGCATGAGTTTCCTCAGTGCACGGTGATTGCAGGTAGATTGGACTCTCACAGGGCAGCCGGCTTCTTCTAGGGCTGTTTCTCAGCCTTGGCTCATGTTGGGCTGGGCAATTCTTTGTTGCGAGTGAGATATTTTGTGTAATGCAGGATGTGTGACAGCAACTCTGGACTCTACCCACAGCAAAAATATCTCAGATAATCCCAAATATCCCCAGAGGGAAAGCTTTCCCTTTCCCCTTCAGAACCCAGGGCAGGGTTTTAAGGAACCCTTGCAAAAGCTACAAATCTTACAGTCTACTCTTGGGAATCCCAGAATTTTCTTTTTGCCACTTTTATCTGGTGAAGAAAGTCACTAAGCCTATTCTGATTTCAGAGGGAAAGATTAGAGTTTACATTTCAATGGGAGGAGAAGCAACTAATTTGCAGTCATTCTTTTTTCATTGTGATGCAGTATGCATAACATAACACTCACAGTTGTCATCATTGTAGGAGTGCAGTTTGGTGGGCTGAAGAATGTTACACCGATGCCTATTATGGTTTGTGGGCAGATGTCCCCCCAAAGCCTCTGGTGGTCAAGAAGGGGTGGGCTTTTTGGAGGCAGCTGACTCTAGGGTTTGTGATTAGCTCATTGCCTAGTGCTGGGATTGCTGGTGTGAGTGCAATACCCACCCTAAGGTGTAAAATATAAGGGTGGAAGATAGGTTTGCTGTTTCCCCCTTGCTCTTGTTTTTGGTATCTTCTGCTGCCATGAACTATTGCCACCCCGCCTTGGAGCCAGCTTATTAGGGACTGAAAACTTCACAAACTGTGAGCTAAATAACCCTTTCCTTTCCTTTCCTTTCCTTTCCTTTCCTTTCCTTTCCTTTCCTTTCCTTTCCTTTCCTTT
>NW_004524638.1:7147835-7151872 GCF_000260255.1 Octodon degus | reverse complement strand
TGTCATGTTGGGCCAAGAACATTGTGGCTTCCTAAGTTAGAAAATGCCATATACCAAAATTTTAAACGGAACACATTTTAATTGTTTTTTTTTTCCAATCTTCCCCTCCATCATAAAATATTTTTTTCATATCAATTATTTTTTGGGGGAAGTGAGGAGATATGGGACATAGCTGAGAATGGTAATTATATTACTAGTATTTTTGTTATGATAAACTTTGCCTTTAAACTTGGAAAAAGCCTATTAGCTTCCAAGAGGAATAAGAAATAAATTTCCAAGAAATAAAATTTCCTTCAGAGAAGTTTTGAAATCAAAAGGCTAATTTACATGAAAAGCTGTAGAGAAAGTAGTTGAAAAGTCCATTCATAAAACTTTTATTCCACTTACATGAACTTAATACATATGTTCTTAACAATTATGCTTAGGTTGTTCATGAAAATTTCTTAAGACATGAAACAAAGCTAGCCATCATCTCAAGGTATTTCCCCATTAACTATTTTTACAGCACATGCATGTTAGGCAAGTATCAAAAAAAAAAAAATCACAAAGGCAAAAAAAAAAAACCTCTAAAAAAGTTAAATACGAGGGCTTTTGCTTGTTTACTGCTACGCTCGATATGCATGAACTAATGAATGCCAAGCAATTACTGCAGCTTTACTTTTACGTTTGTTCTTAGGTTGCCTAAAACATTTAAATACAAATAAAATGTGTAGCAAAAATAATGAAAGCAAACTGCAGGTAACTTCACAAATAATGGAATGTGAACCGTTTCTGCCCTCATCCAGAGTAAATGGGTGACGACTTCGTCTGAAGGCACACCCCTGCAGCTGCAGGCACAGATGTGCACGCTGGGACTGCCCACTCCCCGCACACGGGCTCCACGCCTGGAGGACCCGCGGGGTGTCTGTCTTTGCCCCAGCCTCGGAGGTGCTCCAGGCCTTAAAGTACCCACCATAAGTACATCTGTGTCTGTAATCAGTGATCCCTTTTACTCCCCATCAGAACAAACCAATACGTAGGCAGTTTTCTTTGCTTAGACATGGAAGCAGTTTTAACACTGGCCCTTATGAAGCCACAATGTACCCAAAGTACTATGCCGAACAATTGTAACTTGTATAAAAATTCCACTTCCCCATACTGGCCATCTCAAGATGAAAACAGGTAACTCCCTAAATATTAACTGGCTCTACTCCCCTAATATTAAACATAAAACCACATGGGAAATATACAAATTCAAATAGAAGTAACATAAACCTGTCATAAACCGTAAACAAAAAACTATTTGTGGGACAGCGTGGATGACAAATGGTCTACTGTGTAAATTTTAGAATGAGGCAGACAAAAGTCGGAAGGCCAGTTAATTTTCCCCTCCTTCTCCTGCTTCAGCTTCATCTCCTTGGGCATCCGATGTCCACAATGTCAGGTTGTCTCTCAGTAATTGCATAATTAGCGTGCTGTCCTTGTATGATTCTTCGCTTAATGTATCAAGTTCAGCAAAGGCTTCATCAAAAGCTGTCTTTGTCAGAGAACAGGCTTTCTCTGGAGAGTTCAGAATCTCGTAACAGAACACGGAGAAGTTAAGGGCCAGACCCAATCTGATAGGGTGCGTTGGTTGCATTTCCTTTTTGCTGATTTCAAAAGCTTCTTGGTACGCTTGTTGTGACTGATCCACAATCCCTTTCTTATCATCACCAGCAGCAACTTCGGCCAAGTAATGGTAGTAGTCCCCCTTCATTTTCAAATAAAAGACTTTGCTCTCTGCTTGTGAAGCATTGGGGATCAAGAACTTTTCCATAGGGGCCAGGGAGATGGCTCAGTGGAATAAGTGCTTCTCTGGCAAGCGCAAGATCCTGAGTTCAATCCCCGGTTCTGAAAAAAAAAAAAAAAATTCCAAAAGAGACAGTACATGTTGCAGATATCCCTTAGCTCAGTCTCAATTTTCTCTCTGTATTCTCAAGCCATCTGCTGCTTTTTCTCAGCACCTTCCGTCTTTTGCTCGATACTTGAGGCAACCCTCCAAGATGACCTACAGGCTCCTACAACATTTTTATAAGCAACAGAGAGAAGGTTCCTCTCTTCATTAGATAATTCAGCGCCTTGCTCAGTTACAAACTTCATGCAGGCTGCCATGTCATCATATCGCTCAGCCTGCTCGGCCAGTTTGGCCTTCTGTACCAGCTCATTTTTATCCACGCCTGGGTGTTCTGTGTCCTGGGTGGGTGGCGGCGGATGGAGGGGCGCAGCAGTCTCTCAACTTTTCCTTTCTTAATTTTAGGTTTCAGGTGTATTGTCTCAGCAAACAGAGAAAAGTGATGAAAACATTGCCTGAGCAGAAGAGCGTGTCTGTTTTGGAATGTTCCTCATGTTTTCAGACTGACATGTTCTGCCCCCTTGCACTCTGATGTCCCACTTCCTCTAATCTTAGACACTGACAAGTACCACTCTATTTCTCTTTTTATGCATTTGACTATTTTAGATATCTCATTTAATGGACTCACACAGTATTTGTCCTTTTGTGACTGGATTGTTTCACTTAGTTTAATGTTTTCAAGATTCATCCATGTCATAGTGCATATTGGAACTTCTTGTCTTTTAAAAGAATGAAGAATATTAACCTCAATCTATCACCACTGTTCCAATTTTCATTGCGCTATGAGCAGTAGGGAACAAGAATTCTGGTTCGACTTAGAGTTTTCTCTTGGATCTTCTCATCTAGGCTTACAGTTCAGAGTCGTACCTCATCAATCATGGAGACACAGCTCAGGCAGCATCCCCTGGGAGTGCTTGAGATTCTGGGTTAGTTCTGCTGTGTGGTGCAGGTGTCAACTGTAATTGGGTGCTCACAAACAAAGTACTGGAGGAAAAGATTGGCTGCACACACTTGAAGTATGATTATTGTGTTGGCCATCAGGTACAAAGTAGGGGATGGGGTGGTAAAGTCTGAATGCCTGTGTCCAACACTCTCTTCCTAATTCCTGTGTTGAAAGTTACCCCCGAGGCCATGACATTAAGAGCTGGGGCCTTTGGGCAGAGCTCAGTGAAGTGAGGAGTGCCCTTATGAAGGAGGGCTGGAGAAGCTTGCTTGCTTCTTCCCTTCCAGGATGGGAGGACGAACAACTCCATCTGCCTGGAAGACACCCGGCCAGGGGTCTGCTGTGCCTTAATCTTCCCAGCCTCTAGGACAATGAGCAAGGCATTCTTATTATGTATAAATCTCTTTGTTGAGGATATTTTGTTGTAGCAGCTCAAGTGGACTAAGGGAAGAAACAAAAGGCCTGGCTCAAGATGCAGGGAGAGTGCAAGACCCCGAGCTACAGAGGGCAGAACTGGAAGTGAGCTTAGTGATATTTTAACTAAAATAAAGTCACTCACTTGATGACTTTTAAAGGATTTTTTCCAATTGCATTCACAC
This sequence comes from Octodon degus, assembly GCF_000260255.1. Lineage (NCBI taxonomy): Eukaryota > Metazoa > Chordata > Mammalia > Rodentia > Octodontidae > Octodon > Octodon degus. Next base: position 7,148,460 of record NW_004524638.1, on the reverse strand, counting down.
TGTCCCCATCATTTGACCTTGATCACAGTGCCGTGTGTTATGATGGGCTGCCTCGAGCATGGAGAGGCTAAGCCTCATCTGCATGCAGGACACACTGGCATAAAAGGAATGGGGAGTGGCTGAGGGTGAACTAGAGCTCAGAGCACTTACCTCCAGCCTCTCTGCTCAGTCAGCTTCATGCAGATTTTGGTGCCTCATGGTGGAAATCGTGGCCATGGATGGATCAGCTTGGAGCTTCTCTTCAGACATTATAATTCTGTAAGTAGAGCAAAATCGAACCATTATTTATATAACACATTATTCTGAGCACTTTGTGTATATAAAATCCTTGGAGAGCTTCCTGCTACCCTGCCTTGGCCTGACCTACTACTGGTCCCAGCCCAGGTGCAGCATGGGTGAGACCCTATTTGTACCCCCTTGGAATACTCTCCACCACTCCACAGCACCTCCCCGACCTGCCCACTGAGTAGGAATTTGTGCCGCGTTCCAGGAACCCGCAGACCCAGTCCTAGCCCAGGCCCGGTGAGTGTGTGGGAGAGCTTCCTGCTACCCTGCACTGGCAGGACCTACTACTGGTCCCAACCCAGGTGCAGCATGGGTGAGACCCTCTTCCACCCCCTTGGGA
>NW_004524638.1:7113407-7134208 GCF_000260255.1 Octodon degus | reverse complement strand
GGGGAGAAGTTCGGGGGAGAGAAGAATAAAGAGAAGCTTAAGCACCATCTGACTCGCGTGTGATTTCAACGAGCGCCCGACACCCAAGTGCGACTGTGAATGTTTCTGTACCCGCTGATTGTTCTGTCGCCAGAACAAGTCATGTTGTGTCACAAGTGGTCAAGCACCGGGTCTCTAATGCCTGCCTGGCACTGTTCTTGTGTGGTTACAGCAAGGAATAAAACAGGAAAAAAGAAGCTGTCTTAGTTACTCTTCTCTCATTGCTGGGACAAATACCCAACACTCAAAATGAAGGAAGGAAAGGTTTATTTAGCTCACAGTTACTGGAGGTTTCAGTCCATACTCAGCTGGGTCCAATGCAGCGCAGCACAGAGCAGAAAGCAACCTTTCATGTTGGTGGCAAAGAGCAAGAGCGAGGGAGGGGTAGCAGCAGCTCAAGCAGCTAGCTTCTCTTCCCTCCTTACATTGTAATGCAAGTTACCTGCCCCAGGGCAGGTGCAGCAACCACACCCACAGTAATCAATTACAAACTCCAGAAGCCACCCCAAGACTACATGAGGCTTTGGGGGGACACCTAGACACAAACCATAACAGAAGCCCTGGCTTAATGGCACATAAATTCTTCTGTGGAATAACAGATGATAACTAAATACATTTGTTCTGTGATATATTAGATAATGACAAATATGGTGGAAAATTGACCAAGGAAAGCAGAGTGCCAGGAGGAAGAGGGCTGCAATTTTAAGTATGGTGTGACCTTACTGAGAAGGTGACCTTGGAGGGAATGTCAGAAGTAGGTGAGGAAGAGACCCCTCTGACTGTCAAGGTCAGGAGCATTTCAAGAGGCTGTGTGAAGGCCCTGTGGCAGCAATCAGCCAAGAGTGTGAAATGACAGCAGGAAAGCCTACCCCCTGTCAAACCCTGGAGGCTAGAACTATGTGTTGTGTATCTCTGAGTCCCTTCTTGCATTACTTAACTCCTGTTGGGCACTCGGAGGGCATGAGTGTCAGTCCACAAGATTGGAACTTGAAGATGCTTCTAATACCGTTTTTTTTTTTTTTTTAATCTAGGGCTTGCTGTCCAGGGAGGGAAGTGGGCAGCCCAGCTGTTGATGCAATGTGCACTAAGCTCCCAGGGCTGGCCCTGTGACCACTTCTACTACCACTTCTACTGCACTGTCTCTGCATCCTGAGCCTGCATCCCACCTGTGCTGCCACATTGGAAAAGCACTTGCCAAGCGCCTGCCATTCCCCTACTTCTCTGGGAGCACACAGGTGAGAATTGTCCCAAAGAATAGAGCCATGTTCTCCTTCCCTTCCTGAGCCCATGCTTGTTTACTCTCTGAAGTAGTCCCTTCATTCCTCCTCCTCTTCCTCCTTTGCTTGCTTCTCTAACCTTTCATTGGCTGAGAGGCCATGGCTTCCTTCCTTCCTGTACCTTTTTTCTGGTTTCTTTGGTCCCTTTTTGTCATCTTCCCAGTTCTGACTGAACAAACAACAAACAAAAAAGGAAAAACCAATCTCAACTCAACTAAATAAACACAAAACAAAGCATCCAGGCAAGCAGGCATCAAAGAGAACAGAGCAGGGGCTGAGTGGAGACATGAAGTAGAGCACAGCAACTCCCTTTACCTGTCAGGGGCTGAGAAGAGGGAAGAAAACCTACTTGTCATTAATATTGCATTAGCCAAATTGCTGCTAGTTCTATTTCTTTTGGGACTATTGACAGCCACTGTCACCTATATCCTATTTATTTTTGTTATATGTAATACAATGGTTTGAAGTTAAGCTTGCATGCATGCTAAGCAAGCACTCCACCCTGGGGTTATGGCCCTGATCCCCCTTTATTATTTTATAAAGAACTCATACAGCCAAGATTTAGAATTGGATTTGGGATTCAAGGCCAACCCTCCATGAAACCTTGTTGAATAAATGAGTAGATTAATGAGTTGGATGTTTATACCCAGTTTATTTAGCACCTCGGAATGAAAAGCCAAGAAGAAGCAACCCAGTATTCTTCTTCGTGCTTTTCCAATGCTATGATGGATGGTATACTCTGATTTTTGTTGGCATGATGGAAACTCGCATCAACACACACAGAAAGAGTCAGAACATGGCTACCACCCATGAGACCTGGTGAGGGTTCATTTCCAGGTTGAACTAGGCTGGGCATGCCCACAGAGCTGTGCAGCATCGTCTCACGTGTGTGTCTGGAACAATGATTCAGCATGAGATCGACAGATGAATCAGTAGCCTGTGTAGAGCAGAGGGCCCTCTCCATCACTGCTGGGCCTGGTCTGCACCATGGAGGACCTGAACAGACCCGAGGCTGAGGAAGGAAGAACTCATCTTTCTTCACTGATTATGACCCAGGATCCAGAGCTGTGCATACATGTTGGCACTCATCCTGTGGTTCTTCTCTTGGGCCTGCAGGCCCTGACTTGAGCTGCATCTCCTGGTCTCTTGGTCCTCAGCTTGCAGACAGGGGATCCTGGAACTTCTCGGCTTCCATAGTTATATGGCCAGTTTCTTACTTTGGCTCCATTTCTCTGGAGAGCAGATTCACATGTATACTTTCTAGGCTTATATGTATGCATGTGAAAAACTAGTGCATCAGAATTGAAACGTGTGAGCTTTAGAGACAGGACTTGATTAAAATCCTACCTTCTCTGCTTCCTAGCTGTGTGACCTCTTGTAAGTTATTTAACCTTCCCTAACACCTTACCTGCTTTTTTGCCAAAAGGATATTAAAAACATCTAACTCACAGCTGATATTTTCAGTTGCCACTTATCATCCAAATGCCCTGTGATAATCTGTGCTCATTCTCCAAATTTGTAATTCATCTTCTAAATTGCTAGTGCTTCTTAGAATTATCTGTAGGAATTAGTTTAGAAGTGGTCATACTATGTGAAAATATTTTATTAGACATACCTGGAGAAGAGGTGTGGAGCTATGGTGACCATCTTGTGACCAGGAACAGTCAGGCTGCCTCAGGATGGCAGGGAGCATGCACAAGGCATCTGGGCCCTTTCTTAACAGCATTGCCGAGTTTATCACTCAAGGAGTCATCCTCTTCTGAATTTCTTGTAGTATTATGACTTTCCTCATGGTTTCTGACTGTCCTGGGACTTTTGTTGCTCAAGATTGAAGGAACCCTGTGTGAAATATTAATTATTGTTTGTGTTGCAGTGAAAATTAAATAAATTAGTCTCTATAAAACACTTCAAGTGCTGCTTAGCAGTTAGTAAAGAATCAATAATGGTTATCTTTAATAAACATATGACTATATCCATTATGTCTGCCTCTGAAGATGGCTTAAAGTGAAACTCATGTTTTCCTTGGTTCGTTAGAAGTTCTTGTAAGAGAGAAAAAATAAAGAAGATGAGTCCAGCTGCTGTGGCCAGAAAATCTGACAGCTTTTCCTGTATTTATGGTAAGTTCCTTAGGCTGGATTCCCAGAAGTGATATCACGGGGCACCAACATTTCAGACTTTTTCCCCACATATTACTAAATTACTGTCCTAAAGCATTGTGGTGTTCTTCACTATAGACAGCAAATATGGGCAAGTGCCTCTTGCTTTCTGTTGGCTATTTCTCTGGAGTTATTTAAAACATTTTTTTTCCTGGTAGATAAACTATGGACTCATCATTCTAATTTCATTTCTCTTGCTAGTAGTGATTTAGAAAAAAAAAAGCCTCCTAGCTAGGCATCAGAAATCTTTTGATGTTGGTTAAGATTCCAAAATGCCTACCTGTGTGATCTGTGGGAGCCTGGGACCGAAGTCTCCCCAGCTTCCTAGGAACTTGCTTCCCAATGGTCTTCTGGATCAAAGTAATTAAAAAGGCTGGAAATAATTTTGTCATTATCCTGGCATCCAGAATTTCTTGGCTATGCCTTCCAAGTCCTTTTCCTGAGTGGGAATAGAAAAAACATAGCTAAAAATATAGACAGCTTTTTATTGCAAGAGCTACCCTTAAAGTATGTGGGGGACCCAACAGGTATTTTGTTTTAAACATGAACAACTTGAATTAACACCAATTAACATGTCAGTTCCATTTTGATGACCAAATCTTGCAAGACTATCAAAAAATACAAGTATCACCCTGGCCAGTGGGAGCTGTCTCCTTCCTGGAACTGGAGTCTGGCCATGAGGCTCCTGATCAATTCAATAGGCACAGATCCTAAGGTTCCTGGGGGTGTTGGCCAATCACATTGCAGGTTTTGAAAATAGAGGGTTGGAAATTGCCCAAGAAGGGGAAAGAAATAGAACCTGGAGTCTTTTCTGCTTCAGACTTAGTGTATCTTGCCCAATAGCATTTCTTGTCTAAGATCCATTTTAGGCATCAGAGTATCTTTAGAAAAGAAGAAGGAAAGGCTCCCTTAGCTGAGCCCAGCAGGTACTGGTTGTTATCACTATGCCAACTGCTAATTACATAGTGCTTTTCCTATGTACCAGGGCCTGTGCTAAATGCTTTGTGCAGTGGGCTGGAGATGACTTGCTCAGGTAGCTTGATGTAGAGCCCTGGCTCAAAACCAGCTCTGCTAAATCCATAGCTTCAGAGTTTGGTCCCTCTCCTGTTTAATCCCATCTATCAGTTTCTCCTCCACTTGACCTTTAGGACTGCTTTTCTCCCAGAGGCTCCCAGATCTGTCTGTCTGATTCGTAAGAAGCTTTCTAACTCAAGATGGGCTCTAGACATGCCCCCCTTTTTTTGACAGCATTTTATATTACAATTATCTTCACCCTTTGAAAAAGAACTTTTCAAACAGGATTTAACTATAGTTGTAAAATATTTTGTGGCAGTAGGCTGCCTCTGAAAATGTTAAAAGCAGTGGGGTCTCACTTAGCACAAAAGACAACTCTTCCTGTGCACAGGCCTGCTTAGCAGTTTGGTTTTGAATTACTGGCCAAAAAACTTTGAAAATGCTTTTCTCTTCCATTATTTTCCTAGGGAAATGTCCAAAGAACAGGAAAGTCCCAAAGCAGCAGCTCTACATTAAAATACAATGAACTGGCAACTGTAGGCCTCTTCTGCGACTCCAGATCTTATGACTAGATGTTCATACACAGCTTTACCTCCTGGGAAATACAATGACAGGTAAATGGCAAAATGGAAAAGTTTTGAAGATTGCAATCATTTCCAAATTGCTATGTTTTTCTTTAAAATTTTAAGATGATGTTAAGGTATGCTAACTGAATCTTCTCACATTCCTTGAAATCATAATTGAAAATTATGCCAGTGAGTCAAATTTGACTTTATAGGGGTAAGATTGCATATTGTTTTGTTGTACAATTGCAAATATATGAAAATAGTTGAATTGTTAGGCCACTATTGGTCTGATGAGCTTACATTATATAAGGATCTATAAGAAATTGTTATTTTCTTATGAAAGAAATCTCATTTTATTTGCTTTGCTTTACTGAAGATGGGGTGGAAGGGAGCTGATAGCTTGGCATTCAGCTGCAGAGCCTGTCTGTGGCTTGACTATTTTACTCTGTCAATGGGATTCCTCTTGGCTCCTTATCAGGACACAATGAATTTGCATCTGGGAGGTGGTGAGAGCGCATGTGCTCCTCTGGCAATGGAAACATCTATTGTGTGACCCAGTGAGCCAGCCTGAATTCCTCTGGCCCTCTGGTCTACACTCAGTTGTCAAACTCTTACATTTTCTCCAACTTTTGACATTTCCATTTTATGTGACTCTATTGAAAGGGAATTGTGGAATCTAAGATTTAATTTAAATCCCATTTATTGTAATGCACAGGCACTGTGAGGGTTCCTGGCCTGAATCTCTCAGGACCAAAATGGCTAAATTTGGAAAAATAAAAAGATTTAGGGGGGCTATAATAAGCAAGGAGAATTGGCCCTCGTGGGGAGAGGACACCTATGGAAAAAGGGAATTTATGCATTAGCGTAGTCTACTACACTACTATTAGGAAAGAATAAAAGGGTTTTTTTTTTCTTTACTCATGCAGAATACTAAGTTAGGAACAATGCATGTAAAACATGTAAGGAGCAGGTTTCCTCTTAACCCAACAATGAGTTTCCTATAAGCTCTATTTGTCCACAGTGGAAGGGGCTACCTCAGGAAGGTTAGCAGTCCAGGCCACCATCCAAAACAAACCAGTAGCAGGCTACTGTGATGACTGGCAGGAAATCTCAGGACTGGAGAGCCTAAAATGCCATTCTATAATCACAGAAGTTATGGCTTAGATCTACATGCTCCCCTCCCCCAAGTCTCATGTGCTTCTTGATAGGTTTCAGAGGCAACAGCGATGGCTGCAGTGGTGGCAGCGCAGCAGAGAAGCAGAAATGGGGGAGGGAAAGCCTTTATTGATTCTAAACACATGGAGAGGACCGAGGACAGGGAGATGGGCAGATCCTCTGACCTGAGACAGGGAGCCTGAGACTTTATGGACATCTGCCAGGGGTGGAGTTTGAGGGAAGGAGGAGTTGTACCCAGGGCTGGAGTGGGGAAGGAGGAGGAAGTGGTCATTGAGAAGATAAGCTGTTTTAAGGGCTTCAGCCATATCAGAAGACCACCATAATTCAGCAATTCTTACTAGGGCCATAACCTATCACTTCTGTGGTAGGCAGCTGAATTAGATAGAAATATTATAGGGAGTCAGACAGGGCCAGGCCCTCAAGGAGACAAGATGGAAGACAAGGTGACTTTGCAACTTGGAAGAGACAGACACTCCCACATGGGCCACGTTTCAAGACTAAGACATAAGAGGAAACACAGCTACATACTTCCCTAGGGATGGACATCAGGGATTGATATTCTAAATAGGAGTCAATCACCTTGAAAGAGCCCACATGAGTCACTAGCCCAATTCCCGACAGGAAGAGACTGTCCTGTATTCATGCCTGCTTCCTACTTACTCCCTTCCCCATTTGGTGTTCTATTTAATTAATTATACCTGATCAATGGTTCTTGTGATCTCATTGGTTTACCATAGTTTTGTCCCATCTCATGCCAACCTAAGCGAGTTCCCATGTCTTCTCCACCACCTTAGACCCAACTCATCACATGATTTTCCTCTACAAAAGTCCCTGGAAGAGACAGCTTCCTGGAAACCACCTGCTTGGGCCCCCCTCTTCTCCCTCTCTCTGACAGGAGCTTTCTTTTCTCCAATAAATATATTCTGCTCATAACCTCTGTTTGTTCCTAAAATTCATTCTTTGGTTTTAGAGAACATGAACTCATTCCAGGTACCTTTTCAGTTGGGAAATCAGTTTTTCTCCCTGTGTCATTTGAAGGTTCCCTGTATCACTCCAAGGTGGGACTTTTCAGAGGTAACTGGGTTTAGGGTGTGTGAACGTGGATTAGTGTAGTGTCAGAATTAAAATGGTTTAGCACAGTTCTGGGTATGGATACCAGGTGGCACCAAACAATACCCTTGCAGCCTCAATGGGATAAAACGGGAACTGAAGAAGGAAGGCTCACTTTTGTTTCTTCAGAGGCGCTCCAGTTATCGTCTTCTGCTTGGACATCATCTCCTGGATTCCAGCAGAGACTCTTCAGCCATCCATTGCAGATATGGAGTCGCATAGGATTGTACAGTGAACTCCAGGCCTTTATCATTTGGATCTCCTGCCGTTTTGTGCTCTTTCGCACCCGACTCTGTAGGTGGCCATTGCAAGCCGATCTTGCCTCTCATCCATGTTTATAATCTTATATTAAGTCTATTTCTTTAGAGACTACTGACTGATACAAGTAGTAAGAGTAGAATTTTGCATCCTAGGCAAAATTATGGCAAGCCTTTTTCTGTCAGCACTATGCCACCAGTTACCCTTCTATCTCAGTGAGGTCTGGACCTCAAAGACAGGTGGTCAGGGGAACTTGGAACCCTGGGAAGAAGTTTAAGCTGAATGACCTCTCAGGTTATTTCTACTTCTAAGGCCAGTGGGCCTATGATTTAGTGACTCTGGTGGTCTTTTTGCTGAAACAAGAGAGGAAATGGAGGCCCATATTTTAATATGAGTACAGAGAACTTTCCCCCTTGCAGTTGCTCCACTGAGCTAGCTCCCCCATGAGCTTGGGACTTCCAGGTGCCTGCGCTCCCACATGCTTTATCAGGTAGCACACTGCTCCTGTTTCCTTTGTGCAAAGTCTGCCTCTCCTGCCAGAATGCCCTCCTACATGTCAGGATTTATCTCTGGGTGTGTTGTCCCTCTCTGCAGCTTCCTTCTCACTCATGATTGTTATGGGTCACTCAGAATAGGAACCAGATCAGCCAGATTGGAATTGGGGCAGCCATTTATTACTGAGCTCAGGGCCCCATCAGCTGTCATGCAGGAGAGGACCAAAAGGCAGCTAACCCAGGAACCAGGAGGGCTTTTAAAACATGAATCCACATTCACAGGTAAACAAATTCATTATCTGACAGAACAAAACGTTCAGGGTCACTGTGACCACTACCCAAACTAAATTTCCTGGGGTTTTGTTTTAGCTTCTGGTTATCTTGCACCTGAGTACCTGCAGGCAACCTTGCATAGCCTGAGGTTACAAGAAGTTAAATCCCATTTAGTTTCCTTTTGAAGTCATCTCTGTAATCTAACTTTGTTAACAGGAATTGGTGAGGTAGGAATTTTATCTAGCAAACAGCAAGAAACAGCCACTATTTACTAAACAACTTAGAACAGTGATGAGTATACATTTTTACACAACAGGAAATACAAGATTTACATTTATAGTCTAAAATGTGAGTTGACCCACTACAAGGATGTTGCTGATGCCAGAGACTTCCATGTCCTGGAAGAAATGGATGACTGTGGAGATTTATTTTGCAAAGACACCACTGACCATCAATCTAAGGGGATGTTGTAAAAAATTTCAGATGAAATGTAGTTATGACCCCTGACCAGGCACTTTAAATGGATGGATGGCACCTTCTGTGGGAAGTGTGCAAAGTGGCCTTTGCCTGTGTCATTACAAATGGTCCCGATGTGGTGAATGAGGCAGACACAGATAAGAGTTAATATATCAACAGCAGAAAGATCAAGCTGAGGCTTCGTAAAAGTGCTAAGAAGATTAACAGGAGAGTTTATCTATGTTTCAAGTAGGAAAGAATAGCAAAGATTATATATTTCTGGAGCTTGGGTCAAGTAATAATATAGAAATGTGGTAGAAGGAAATGGATGTGATAGTGCTTGTTTGTTTGGCCTTTTCTTTGTGGCCAGCCCTCGAACCTTTCTGTCCATACCCTTTTCCAGCAATTTTCTCTCTTTTTTTAATGTATTTGGTACAGGGTCTCACTACACAGCTCAGACTCATAGCGATACTCCTGTTTTCAGCCTCCCTAGTGCTGGGATTACAGGGTTGTGCCACTATACCAAAACTAGACCTTTTCTATATATTTCAATAAATTATTGACATAAAAATTATCATTCAACACTAACTTCACCTAGCCATAGTTTCTCTGGTTCAGTTGATTGGTTTAGAAATGGATTCTGCTCACTTTTGTTCAGTGAATTTTTTCCTTGAAGCTTTTGAAATTGGGACAAAAGAGATTTGTTTTAGTGACCAAGTCCATAAGGTAAAAATCTCAGATCATTCAGTGATAACATTCTCATTAGTTGACTCAGTGTCTTATGGCAGGAGTAAAGAAAACACAGAGAAGTGCAGAGAGAGGAGAGTCTGGGGTCCAGGCAGCGTCAATTCATGGCTCTAGGGTCTTCAGGCTCAGTGTATCCCTGCCTCCCTTACCTGGTTAGTTAACTGCCTTGTTTCCACAGCAGAAGCAAGTTGGAGTTGAGTATCTCAACCAGAGGGGGTCTAACAAATACACTTGTTCATCAAGAGGAATGGCAATCCATTGGAAACAACAGAGACTCACATGTGATTAAGGGAAGGAGAACCAGAGAGGACTGAGCAAAGCCTGAGAAAGGGCTGGGTGTAGGGAGTGTCCAATTGAAAATCTTCCATCAGGTTATTGAGGGAGCTTGGTATGAAGCCGCTTGGTATGAAGCAGGACTCCTTGTTAGCAATCTCTTTCAGCAATCTTGGAGCTTGTAAGAGGAGTCAGGTCATGAAAAATGGAAATATATTATTTACACAGACTCCTCAAGTTTCTTCACCTTCTTTGTATTTTAATTCTCCTACTGAAATTGTACAAAGATATGCTATCTCTGTAAAATTCACATCCTATTGTACCTTATTTCATTTTTCACATGTCACAGGATTCCATGAAAATCTAGAAAGTTCTTTGTATGCTTTACTTCTATAGAAAGGCCAGTGTTTGTCATCATCACTAAGCTGACTAATGTTATAATCAGGGCATGTTTGATAGCCTCTCTTATGACCAAGCCAGATTCAGGTAATAGCCATTAATGGCTATGTGTTTGGTACCACTCTGCACCAAATGTCGATGGATTGTCAACTGTGAATTCTGAATTACTTTACTTGACTTGGATTGAGTGTTTTTTAATATACTTGTATAATACTGTAGTCTTTTTTACCAGGATAGAAAGATGTTATCAGCTCTTTTCATCTTAATAAAAAATCTTATAAAATTTATTGTCACTTTATTGGAAACACTAGCTTAATCCAGAAGTAAAGCAGACCATTTGCACCTCTAGAAATTTCTTTTCCATATGAGAAATACACTATCTCTTTAGCACAGTAGACAGTTCCAACAGATCACTGTAATGGCATACAAATCAGATGAGGAAAGAGTTTCAGTAAAATGATCTCAAAAATAACAAATGCAGCATATATTAAGGAGTTAATTAGTAAATTGAAAAGAAACTTAATTATTCATCAAGCCTGAGACTTCAACCTCCTTAACCTTTACGCATTCTGTCTCTCTGTAGATCCCTATGTGCAGCTACCAAAGTTCATGTGGACCCAGATTCTTCCATGTGGACCTAGATTCTTCCTTGAAGCTCACTCCAAGTTCTCAGAATCTTCTTCAAGTTAGGAAACACATCACCCCTCCTCCAAAACTTTGGCTTGAAGATAGACCATAGAGAGTTCCTGACCCATGACCTCCCTTCTTACTGGCTTCCATCTTTCACTTGGATGTCATGGGACAAATTTTTAAATTTCTTTTCTTTTTATTGGATTGGGACCCCCTTATAATCAAAAATAAAATTTCAAAGATTGCAGAACAATCTATGAGTATTTGTTATGAGCCAGTGCTGAAAGAAATGATGAGAAGACCCGATGAATATAGCTTCAGCAGTCTCACTGAGATTAATCTCTCTGGAAGTGAGCCCTGAGCAAGGGAAACTTCTCACATTTATGGCGGGCCACAAACAGCTAAGGAGTGTGCATAAGTAATTTGGTGCAAACAAACTGCCATCTATATTGCCTTCTGGCACTTACCAACTCTTTTACATATCATTAGTTGGTGACTTCCCAGGTAAAGGAACAGAGAACAGACAGGGTGCTGCCTCCAGGAATCTGCTATTACCTTGTCTCCAGCTTGCCAGAGAAACAAGGAACAAGTTTCCTTAGGCTCTGTTTTTTGTTCCTTGCTTGCTCAGTACTGTAAATGTCTGACCCATATTGATACAGGGAAGTAAAACTCCCAACCTGACCTGTATGAGTTTGTGTTTTCTAAAACTAAAGAATGAATTTTAGGAACAAACGGAGGTTGAGAATAGAATATTTCTTGGGAAAGAATTCTGTCTCAGACAGGACAGAAGGGGGGCCTGAGTGGGTTGCCCAGGAAGCTGTCTCTTCCAGGTTATTTTTATAGGGCAAAACCATGTAGGGCTAAGGTAGAGAAAAAAGGGTCTCTCTTAGGTGGATGTGGGGTGGGACAAAACCATGATCAGCCAATGGGACTGCAAGCACCATTGCTCAGATAAAGTTGATTATGCCCGGGACCAAATGGGGAAGCAAGTTCATGAGTAAGAGGGAATGAATACTGGACAGGGTCTCTTTCTGTTGGGAGTTGGGCTAGTGACTCCCTTGGTGATTGATACCTATTTAGAAAATCAGTCCCAGGGGCTACTCTTTTAGCATTTGTTTGGCCTTTAGGTCTTTAGGTCTGGTTCACAGCAGGAGCATCAGTCCCTCCCATAGTCATCTTTGTCTTTTGTCTTATCTCCTTCCAGGGCCTGGCCCTGCCTGACTGTCTATAATATTTTTATCTCACTGGGCTGCTTGCAACAATACCACTACAAATATTATTAAATGAAGATGATAAAAGAATTTATAAACATTCATTTCTAGATAAAACCTACATTGCAACACTATTTTCTGGTTGCAAATTCCTGTTTTGCATATCATCTGCCCAGTGATAATAATTCTTCTTTTTATTCCTTGAAGACCTATCTTTATTTTCTTACCTCCACAGCAGACAAGGCAGATGGGCAACTTAGATTGACTACATAGATTATGTGCACAGAAATGCAAAAGATGAAAACTCATTAATTGCTTTAAAATATTGCCTGGATAATTATCCTTATTTTATGTGAGAGGAATCTGAGGTGCAGAGCAGTTGAAGTCACTGTTATTCACAGTTCATAAACAAATGGCAGAAGCAAGTTTGAACACTACAGGATCTGGTATTTTTGAAGGGGCACCATGGAATGTCGCAAGACTTTGTAAAACAGAGGAGATGAATTTGGAGAGGAGGGGCAGTGGTTTGAAAAAGACAGAAACAGAGTGAGGATGAGGTGAAAACCAACTCCCCCTCCAATGTGGTTGATGGACTCTGCTATCTTTTAAATTGGCTGGTGTCTGTATGTGAATGCCGGGTGTCCCTTCTCTCTTGTATATGTTTTCTGTGAATTTCATGGCATATACATAGTCTTGGTGTTGAGAAGCATTTCTTCTTCCTAGCTTTTGGTGTGGAAAACAGGATCTCATTAAAGGGCTCAATTTTCCATTGAGGGAATCCCTTTGGGCCCAAGCTCACAGACCCCTGGAAGTAGCAGGAAGCACAACAGGTGGTGATTTTGGAGTAAGATCTCTAAAGTCTTTTGCAGAAATTTGGAAGGGAGGGTTTGAAATTCAAGAGTTGGTGGCACTGAGAGTTTTTATTTTTATTTTTATTTTTCCCTTTTCCACAACTTCACCAAGAAACAAAGAGCAATGAGACAGTCCCAAACCAAACAGCCAGGACAGCCCCAACAATCAACACACCACACACACTCCTCCCAGTGGCCAACCGCTGCACAAGATGCGAACGTGACACCCCATCCACAAACATGACACCACTAGAACAAATCCCCCATTCACCAAGAGAATGTAACCATGTATCCATCCCAACCATCCTGAATACACAGATACAAAATGGACATTCATCTGCATTGCCTAATGTGAAGCATTTCTCTTCTTCCACATTCTCCTGTGATGTGTGGGATATTTTATTTCTTTCTGTCTCTAGCACTAGACATAGCTCTCATTTCCTAACAAACATAAGTAACTTTTTTGGACATAGATGATTGAGAGAACTGGTTTAGTACAATCTCTGGTACAGAAGTCTCACTGAAGTAGGTTCAGGGGAAAGTCTGCTAGGAATTTGGAAGTAGGAGACACAGACCACAATTGAGAAACTGGGTAGTAATAGATAAAATAGGAAGAACAATGGAACACTTGAATTATTGTTTTAAGATAGAGGATACATGGCTTACAAGTGTTGGTGGACACAAGGGACAAAGAAGTTTTGTTTTTCTAGAATGAATTGTTTCCTCTTTGATTACCTATTTATCTTTAAACAATTTATATTAAAGAGTCACTTAAGTACTAGTATCTCATCGTTTTATTTGTAATAATAATTGCTACATTACTTTGCTTCTTCAAGTCTTTCACTTCTTTCCAGACCTGCTGTAGGTAGCTTCCAGCTGACAGCATAGTGGTCCTCTTGATCTGGCTCCTGCTTACTTCTCCAGCTTTCAGAAGGGACCACGCTCTTTTACACAAATTATCTGTCTTTTGGTACTGTTCTCTCGACTTGAAGTTTTCTGTCTCCTGCATTTTCTGCTTGGACAACTTTTGTCTCTGCACAGGTAATGCCTCCAGTAGACCTGCTCCCACCCCAGCCATCTGGGTGTCCCTAGAGCATCCTGTACCTCCCTCTTTTCTCACCCCATGTCATATCATGTGATGATTTTCAACTTAGTAGCTGTCTCGATTATGAGTGTTGATGGCAGAGGGCATTGTCTTTGGTCTCTTATCCTAGTTCCTCAGCTTGCCTCTTAACAGGATTGCAGTAATTTTCTGTTAGCTATAAATAAAGCAGGAGCAAAGAACACTCAGCCATTTGTAGCACTAAGTGTTTCACAATTCTACTGCCCATTTCCCTCTTATGGCTTTAAAATATAAGTGATTTATTGTTTGATATCTTTATGTATGTTTGATTCTCAATTCTACTTTTTCCTTACATATCTGTGTGGCCCATTTCAGAGCCGTATGGAGTTCTTGGAGGCAGTTATGGTGACTACAGTGCACAATAAATAGCTTCTTCTTCTTCTTCTTTTTTTTTTTTTTTTAAAGAAAATTTCCACATAAAAACCACATCCTATCCCCATGTGTGCAGTGTCTGAGAAGCTTGGCTAGTCCCCAGGACTGGCTGTTTCCCATTTCATGTGATAATATTTAGGACAGTTACAAACTTTGGTGCAGAATACATTTAACTTCTTGGGATAAATTCTCCCAATTGATATTTCTGGTTCAAAGAATATAAATGTTTTTATGACTCCTGTTGTCACTTCTAAATTGCTTTCTGGGAAGATTATGCCACTTTATAGTGCCACTGCCATACTTATTTTCCTTCAAATTTCCTGATGGTGTTCTGCCATCTGAAAAATTGCATGGAAGAATGAATGGCTATGCTTTATTATTCTGCTAGCTCGAAAGTAGATGTTTAGAATATTTTGATATACCTTTCTATAGTTATCAAGAACGAGAGTTGTCATGTGTGTCTTATTCGTGTTTTCTTGAGTTATTTACAGATATGATGGAAGTAGTTGGAAGAAGAGGAATAGCTACTAATACTGACGAAAGCTGACATAATCAATGGACTGTAATCCAAAAAGTTTACCAAGGAACAGGAAGAGAGTTTATCTTGTAAGGAGGGAGGAATGTGATTTTTCCCAAGAGAAACACAAATGAAACAAAGATAGGCAAGGGAGAACGGACACAATAATAAGGAATAGTAACTAACATTTAATGGAGACTTTTTTAAAAAAAATTTATTTTTTGGTGGAATTGGGGATTGAACTGAGGCCCTTGCGCTTGCCAGCGGAGCACTTATTGTACTGAGCCATCTCCCCGGCCCCTAATGGAGACTTAGTGTGTCAGAGTGCCTAAAATAATTGCTTTCCATTAGTGAAAGCACCCATTTCACAGATGGAGAAAACTGAAACTGAATGAATTTAGAAGTCATGGTGGTTACAGTTGCAGAGTCCACAGCAGCCAGCATTTGGACCCAGCTGTGGAGCTCACACCCTCAGCCTCTGTGCTGTACCTCAGGGGTGCGTTGGAAGGGAGAAGAATTTTGTGCTCCTCATTCAGTGGAAGAGGAGGATGTGCATCTTTTGAGAGGGCCACAGGGAGGAGTGGGCCAGGCTACAAGATGCTAGAAGCAGCTGAACCTTGCAGTTGTACTTGGGAGGGAGGGAGGGGGGGAGGAAGGGAGAGAGAGAGAGAGAGAGAGAGAGAGAGAGAGAGAGAGAGAGAGAGAGAGAGAGGAAAGGGAAGAGAAAGAGAACAGAAGGAAGTCAAAGAGCGACCATGAGATGGAAAGCTCTCCTGTCCCTGGCTTTGCTGTCCTGGAAGGTGAAAGCCAAGCCACCGCCTTCAGGAAGTGCAAGAAGGGGAGGAAACAAAGAAGGAAGATGAGGAAGAGGAGAAGGGCAGGATGATCAGGGCTTTGGCTTTGGCTTTGGGCTTGCCTACGTCTAGAGGTGAGGTTTTTACATCCTTTGTCTTCCCCACCACTGGCCCAGATTAGCTCCTGCCAGGAGCTCCTCTAAAGCCACTGCCCCTTGGGGGCTGATTCTCCTGCCCTTTGCCCAGGCTTTTGATCGGAGGGTGCTGGGCACTAAAGTCACAGTTAGGAAGCTGTTTCTTGGGGCTTCCTGGGACTGGCTTCAAAGGTTGAAAAGCAATTTGCAGCTTTTGCATGGAAGGCCTGGGGATTTGGGGAGGGAGTGAGCTCATTGGTGGGGGAACTAATTAGGTCCTGGAGCTGTTTGGTCACCTCAGTTTTGGTCACCTTTTCAAGTTTCACTTGAAAGCCCTCCAGGATGACAGGGTGGGGAGGACGGGGACTGCTTTGTGCTCAGCGGGCAGCTGGCTGCTGCTGTAGTCATGGAGGGTTTGGGAAATGAGGTCTGGGGAGACCCATGTTTAATAATCCCTGGGAGGTTGCCAAATGGGCTCCCAGGAGTGGTGTCCCGCACTTCCAAACTGTGGTAGGTTGTGTTGAGCCCATGATGCCATGAGCACATACATTCATTTCCCTCTCTGGGATGCTTCTCTGTGTAGAGCTGCAAAGTCTTGATCACATACACTACTGCATCTTTATTAATAAAAGATATCCACTCTTATCAATGAATTAACTATTTCCATAGTGACTAATGCACTTTTCAAGAATGAAACTATAATATTCCAAGAGCAGCTCCCCCAAGGAAATGTCATAAACATCAAAAGATATTTGGATCATTTAGAAATCATGATTCTACCTGTTTTTTTTTTTCTTCCGTTTTTGAGGAGAGGAGTGAAAAGATGTGTTAAAGGCCAATTTTTAGGGATACTTTTTAGGGTCATTTGTTAATGTCTACCAGAGTATAGGTAGAACTGAAGTTAAGACCTTCTTTTCTTTTCTTTTTCTTTTTTAACCTTCATTTCTAAGGTTGCTAGATTTAGCTCTAATTTTGCCTTTATGACTTACTGGTTATGTGACTACACAGGTAAATATCACTCTCAGTTTAAGTTCCCTTGTGGAATGATTATGGAATATCCTAAGCTTGTGCTAATTAATAACTAAGCCAGGAAGGCACAAGCAAGGGCTCAGGGTAGGTTAGTTGTTATTATCATCACTTAAACATTCCTTTTGATGAGCTATTAAAGTTAATAAGGCACCACAACAGTTCAGCCAGAGGCTCTCTCTTCGTCCAGCCTCCCTTTCCACCCAGGAAGCCACAGGGAGAGGCTCTTACCTCTCCTTCCCAGGAGCTCAAGAAGTAATTTCTATTTCTATCTGCACATTTAATCTTTAATCCAGACTTTAAGCCAACAAGAATGACTGAATAATTGTTGTACAGGTTTGCTCAAATGTTGGTCTAAATTCATTGACTATTGTTTAGGCCAATGATCTCCTTCTTGTGACTTCATATTTTTATCAGCTTTGCATTTTGTGTCTTTTTTATGTTCATTGTAGTAACTGTATAGGGCCTCTTTGCAGTGTTCTAAAGCTCTAGGATTCTGTTCAAAGGCTTTTGTTGTCATGGTCCACATCCTCATAAGGGGGCATCCTGGGTGGCTTCTCTGCTTTGTGTTTCTTGGGCAACAACATAACAGACTGAATTTGCACCTAGTGAGAAGGAGGTGCAGCTGCTACATGGCTTGGTGTCATTAGATGTTGTGCATTAGTCTTGAACAAATGGGGAAGTATAATTTAAAACTTAGAACATTTACAATGTGTCACAAATTCTGCTCCTTGCTTTATGGCATTAGCATTTTTAATTAACACAGAATTCTGGCAGGGAGGCAAAAGTGGGGTCAGGTACACTTAGATTTAGATTCTGGTTCCACTCACTAGCTCTGTGACCATGCACAAGTCACATTTGGGCCTCCTCCTTACTGTCTTAAGAAGGCCAATCATGAGACCATCAAAGGGCTTTGGAGAGCGGCAATGCTAGACGCAAAGTGCAGGCCCGATGACACAAGTGTGAGCTCTTTGTCCTGACTGAAGTGCTGAGCAAGTTCTGCAGGCGTGTTTAAACCTGTAAAAACTGCCTTGCTTTGGCTCTTCTCTTTTTCCTTTTGATTTTGACTTCTCTGACCTCCTTTGTAACCTTATGTGTAATCCAACGCTCTCCGCCATCCTCTGCACCCTGGAACTCAGCTCTTTCAGGGTGCTGCAGTCTGCATTCAGGTTCAGGAGCCTTCTGTGATCTTGTTCCCAACTTCTGTTTTCTTAAAGACAAATTCTTTGTCTAAAATAAGTAAAAAAGACCAATTTCTTTATAAAAAGTTCTTAGCAAAACTCAGCCCAGGCCGACTTATAATTTTAGCACTTAAATTTAGTTCTATTATCCATTTTAAAAAATTTGTTGAGTTTTTAATTGTTGGGGTTGGGTTATTGCTTTGTTTATGTCATTAGCTAAGAGTCTCAGATTTCCTTTTCTTTTTTGAGGTTTTTAAAATATATTTGGTACAGCCTCACTATGCAGCTTGTAGTGATTCTCCCATTTTCAGCCTTCCCAGCTATGGGATCACAGGCATGCATCACAACACCGGGTCTTGGTGGTTGGCTTAGTGCACCAGGGGGTGAGGCCAGTGTGGCCTGTGGTACCAGGGCTTGAACCCCCACCCTGGTCCCTGCCCTTGCCTAAGCTGGTGCTTAATCCACTGAGCTATCTCCCCACCCCTCAGATTTCTTAAATCCTTTCATTTTTGAAAGAATATTCAATTATCCCAAGTACTGTTTCATCAAAAGCCTATACTTCACCCTTGAATTTTCCTTGAAAACTGCTAAAGATAAACTGACCACAAGTGCAGACTTAATTTCTGGATCCTGTTCTGTTCCCTGGCCTCAAGGTTTATTTTTATGCCAGCAGCATACTGCCTTGTTTACTGTACCTTTATAGTAAGTGTTCTAAATTGAGTAGTGTGGTAATCTGAAAAATGATTCTCTCACAGTTCTTAGGTCCTAATCCTGCGAACTTGTGGATGTTACTTGTATGATTAAAAAAGAGTCCTGGCAGATGGGATTCATTTGAGATTCTTAAAATAGAGAGATTTGCCAAATTTTCTGGGGTCTCTCAGTCCAATTACAATGATCCTCAGAGGGTTCCAAAGGAAACAAACAGGGAAGGAAATTAGAGAGGGAGGAAGAGGAAGAGGCAGTGGGAGAAGGGAGAACATGACCACAGAAGAGGGCAATCTGAAGGCATGTCCAGACAATGGACACAATTTGGACACAAACCAAGGAATGG
The DNA here is from genome assembly GCF_000260255.1 of Octodon degus. Taxonomy (NCBI): domain Eukaryota; kingdom Metazoa; phylum Chordata; class Mammalia; order Rodentia; family Octodontidae; genus Octodon; species Octodon degus. Next base: position 7,115,080 of record NW_004524638.1, on the reverse strand, counting down.
CAGCAGACACCATGTCTAAAGGAGCCAGGAAACAAAAACTCCCCTAGGCCAGTACACTTCCAGCTTCCATGGTGACTTCCAGGGTTAGACATGTGGACCCTCCTGTTGTCTAAGCTCCTGCGTCTGTGAGCATTTGCCGCAGAGCAATGGGAAACTCATGCAGGTAGCGCAGGCTTTCAAGCTTTCCCTGTGCTTTGGCTCTTCCTAGTTTGATTTGGATATGCGTAGATGTGAGTCTGTTTATCATGCTTGTGGTTTGTTGAGCTGTTGGGAACTGGCTAAAAATTCATGAAACTTGGGGAGTTTTTGACCAATACTTTTTCAAATATTTACCTTCTTATTTCTCCACAGCTCCTATGACATGCAGATGGTTCAAGTACAGGCATCCCCATGAGGTGGTCGTGTGGTTGCTCAGGTCATGTTTCTCTTTATCTTTTATTCTTTTATAGTTGGATAATTTCTATTGATTTGTCTTCAAGTTCACTGATTGTTTCTTCTGCTATTTTAAGTAGGCTATTGAGGCCATATGATAAAATTTTCTACTCTAGACTTTCTAATTTGTCCTTTTAAAAGTAGTTTGTATTCCTCCATTGAGTTTATTTTTAGCCATTGTCATCATACTTTTCTTCTTTTTTTTTTTAGCACCAGGGATTGAATTTTCATTGTTTCTTTAAAAATAATTTCATGCAATTATTTGAATACATATCTTTGTAGTCTGCTGAGTTCAGCAGCCTGCACCCTCAGATACAGTTTTATTTACTCCTTTCACTTGAAGATGGCTCCCAATTTCCTATTTCTTTTCATGTTGCTTGTCTTTTAAAAATGTAACAGGCACTTGAAAATATATACTAGCAGTGTAAAACCTGGTTTTATGATAATTTACCTGGACTTCAACTGGAGAATTTGTTTTCCTTGTGGTTTTCAGTCATATGTTTCTTATCAGTGTTTTATTGTTATATTTCTATTTTGTATATTTATATTTATTTACCTGTCCTCTCAGGGCTACCCCTTTCCTGTACTGTTAGTGGTAAACCAGTGATTTGGGAAGGGATTTTGCTCAAATAGCTGTAGCCTGCGAAGCCCCAATCTTGGCTAGTGGTTGTGCTTTAGGTATGGGGCATGTATCCAAAGCTCAGGTAGTTCTTAGGTCTGTCTTTCTGCACACTCGATTATTTGTGGTTTTCCCAGTTGTCAGGGGTGTGTTGAGAGCTTCTGCAGCCATGCTACAGCTCTGAGTCCTCTCCTCTTCCTGGTGAACTTCTGGCTGACTTGCTGTCCCCTCCAATCAGGTCTGTAATTGTTGCTAGCAGAGCTGTTGGATTCTCTCATTCTTAGTGGCACCTGCTTAGAGTTTTGCCTTCTGCTCCAGGTTGTTTGTCTTTGCTAGAAGAATGTTGATTTTTGAAGATATTTTTCTCATTCTAGAGAATCTTTCTTGTCAGATTGTCAGGGGAGGGGAGCCCTCCCGGTTAATATAGTCACAGACTCCTAGTATTCTTAATAAAGTTTTAGCAGTTTTTCATGAATACATGTCTCTCAATTTGCTACTTGCCTTTACTTGGTCTCTAGGATTTTGGAATAGTTTTTCTTCTTTCATCTATCTATCTATCTATCTATCTATCTATCTATCTATCTATCTATCTAATCTATCTAATCTATCTATCTATCTATCT
>NW_004524638.1:7100246-7112947 GCF_000260255.1 Octodon degus | reverse complement strand
CGCTTATTCTACTGAGCCATCTCCCCAGCCCCTATGATTGGAACTTTGTCAGAAAGAACATTTTGAGATGAGAGGCTCTTAGGAGAAAGGATGGATGCTGGGATAGCAAAAGGCACTTCCATGAACTAGCGCAGCTGCAGAGGACTGCGCCAGTGTGCTGCAAGGTTGTACACTGAGTGGGCTACATCAGCGTACAATGATTGTCTGACATTCAGAAAATTACTAATTTTCTGACATTCAGAGTGCTTCATATCTGGAAATCTTCTTATCTCAATGAAGTTCTTCAGTTGCTTGTGCTAAACTTCTTCCCAACGATCCCATGTGTCAAGGAGAGGGGCTCATTTTATTCTTCTTAGGCCAGCCAAATAGCTCAGTGGACTAATGTGCCTGCTTAAGCAGAGCTCAGTGGCAGGGGTTTAATTCCCAAAGTGCCATGCTGGCCCAACACTGGGGTTCCCTGAGACGGTGACTGAGACTCCGTGTGGTGATGAGTGCCTGTAATCCCAGCACTTTGGGAGGCTGAAAACAGGAGGATCATTATGAATCAGAGCTGTGCAGTAAATCCCTGTAGACCTTGTACTAAATACATTAAAAATTATTCTTCTTAGTGTATTCCTCAATGTCTTACATATTGTTTGACTTGCAGTAGCACTTTAGTGTGCATCTACCAGCTTGATTTAAAACAGCAGGATAATTCTGTCATGAAATGCCAATTGTGGTTCTAACTTAGTTTTCAGCCTCAAATAAATCAAGCAGCTTTTCTCACTTTATTATTTTCATCTTGTCAATGGGAATTGTAATCATCGAGCAATAAAGTTAGAATGAGTAATACCCCATTTTACCTTAGAAGTGTGATAAAGACTAATAGATAAACCTCAAAAGACTATAATTGGCAAACTTTAAATGTTCTCTGAATAAATCATAAATGTCTTCAACAATTGGTTTACAAAGGATGTTCAGTACAGATTATTCCCACACTTCACATCATTGGGATGATATTGAGCAGATGCCTAGCTTCATCATATTTTAGAAAATGCATATTGGTCTTCAGAAAGCTGTGTGCTATGTGTTGGAATGACCATTCAAAGAGAAGCCATCAGCCACAGGCTGGGTTTCAGTACCTCAAGAGAAACAAGTAGACCATAGGAGCCCATCAAATTAACATGTCTATTGCTTTTCACAGGCAGGCTGAAGGGAGGTTATTACTCTGTTGTGCTTTGTGGGTGTGTTCTCCAAGCACTGAGAAGACCCTTAGAAAGTGAGAACAAACAGTCTGGGGCAGGATACAGATTTTCAGAAGTTTCACATCAAATGGCACTTCTGTATGCTAGCAGTCCTAGCAGTTACAACTACAACAAATAATCTAAGACACAGTCAGTTGTAGACAGAAATGTGAATTAAACTGTGAATTTCTCCAGGTATCTGGAGCAGAGAGTACTGGAGTTTGGTGGAACAACCCAAACATAGATTTGGTGTCTGGATTTCACTCCAGGTCTTCCCAACCACCTGTACCTTTGAGTCTGTTTCCTCCTCTTTAAAGGCTTATTATTGACATTGCTAACACATGATTCATCTACTGAAATCAGCTAAGGCCATCTGGCCATAAATTCTCTAAATAACAAAGTGCTTACATTTTTCATCAGGAAGAACTTTCAGGATTCACTCAAGGACTGTTTGAAACTGGCTTCTCAAGAATGGACATGTGCAGAAGTAGTGAGATCCTCTGGTCAATGTCTTTGACATGCTCAAAATCCCCTGTGCAGAATGTAATTCCAAGAGATGCACATGACCTGTGAAGAGGTGTGATGACCATCTGTCTATGTCTACATAAAACAGCCTTAAAACTCTCCCTCTTCACCAATCAATAAGCAGCTTCTCCTCTCTCGTTTTCTTTTCATTCTCCTGATGCCTGTTGAACTTAGAGGCCCATATGTATGAACTCACCATTCCTGATGTTCTTCCTGGTCAACAGTGCAATAAAACTCTTTTCTTTTTTGAAAAAAATATTGGTTTCTATCAGCATCTGTATTGCATAGTATTATCATAGTATTGGCAGCTAGCTGTTCTATTTCAATGCTTTTAATAATTATCTTTTTGTATTTTCAGGGCTCAGTAAATGGATTAAAATAAATAAATAAACAAATAAGATGAACCACCTTCTGTTGGCCAGATTGAAGAATTCACGAAAAGGTGAACTGAGGCTATAGATCTGAAAGATTCTAGTCATCTTAGTTAGCCTAGTCCCTTGGAGAAATATTTTAAAGCATGGGTAACCTCTGTTCCTCCAAGCTATAGTTTGGACCCTGAACGTGAAACAGGCCAAGACATCCAGTCCTTGGCTGTCAAATCCTGTTACTGCTGTCGCCAGGCACCTTCCGAGCCTGGTGTGTGCTCCAGCTGGAGTGGGGAGGTTTCCATCTGCACAGCCGCAGGTGGCTGTATAATTAGCCACACACATTTGTAGCCCTGTAAAGCAAAGGACTAGTGATGAAGCCATCCTCAAAGTACATCTGTTGGCTGTTGCAGTGGACTGGAAAAGGTTCTGTTCTTAAAATAAATAGATAAAAACTTTAATTTTTTTTTTAAATTCTTCTGAGGTTGCTTATTTCAGTAAAGTTCCTACTGAAGCCTGAATGATTGAATCGACAGCGACACATGAGTGTGAAGTGTATTTGTAGCCTCTGTTATTCATTCAGCTGGAGACTTTTCTGTATCTTTCAGAAGCCTGCTGGAACCATTCATGTCCTTTGGTGGGGTCACTTTGCAAAGAAACAGTTATGTTTCCTCTCTCTTCTGTCTCATATTGAGAGGGATTTGAAACAATCCATTAGATTTGTCAGAGAAACACAGTAAGTTAGATTTGGCACAGCATCTGGCTTATTTTTTGCCATTACAGGCCAAGGGAGCACACATTACTCTTATACTTTTGACAATAGTACAAATAATTTCAATCAGATGCCACTCAAATAGAAATTGATTTATCATTATTAACTAAGAATGCATTGGTTCCAAAAGGAGTACCAGTGACATTGGTGATAACAGAGATAGCAGACACTCAAGGTTCTAGTAAGCCCTCTGCTTCTTCTGCACAGGTTTTGGGTTCCTTTACATGTACATGAAAGAAAATTTCGAACCAAATCCCTTGGTGATGGGGTAACACATGTGCCCAGACTGGAAAGGTGATATTTCAGTCTTCTACCTGCTACTTATTATCTTATCTCCCAACTTATTTAGAACTAGCTGAGGAAGAGATATGTTAGGTATGTTCTGAAAATTCCCCACAAGATTATTCTCATTTCTCTGATCTTCAAAACATCTCTAGTCTCAATTGAAGATCTTTGAATAGTTTTGGTTAAACTGGTAAACTGCCATTTAAAATGTCCACAGCCATAAGGATCACCATAGATGGTCCTTCCAAGGATAACTGGAGAAACATCACCTGGATTTGTGTCAGTTGTGAAAGGATAATATGGATGAATGACTATTGGTGTAAGGATTGGCAGCCAAATGGCATATGAATTGCAATTAGAATTTCATTCAAAGGTAGAAAAGGCCAAGAATGACAATACTATCTTGATCCTTAACATTTGCTAAGGCATGTTCTTAATGGCCCTTAAAACTGAGAATTAGGGGCCTGGGGATGTAGCTCAGTGGCATGACATCTACTTGATACGCTTGAGGCCTTGAGATTGATTTCAGGTACAAAACAAGATTGCAAATTAAACTATTTTGGGTATAGGTCAAGACTGGCATGTTATCTATGGATAGAGACAGAGATAGAAACCAGGTATGACCCTGGGCACATTAAGTATCTCAGAAAATCTTGTGATCCACCTAGAAGATGAGAAAATACATTTCTGTGTTTAGCGTCTTGTCTTGGATCTCCAAGCATCAAAACTTTTTAGCTCTGATTTAAAAGCTTATTGTTACAGAGATGAACCTGCCCCCCCCCCCCAACTTTCTCATAGTAAGGTGAAAACAAATCCTTAATAATTTCTTAGGAACCAGAAGAATGAGTAAAAAATAAAAGAAATGAAACTGGTTAGAATTTTGTACTTTGCAAAGTCAGGAGAGGTAATTTCTGAATGTCTTTTGCCTATAGTAGGCACTTGAAACTCAGCTCAAGATCAGGCCAACTGAGATGGGTTTGATCCTAATTTAGGATACAAAATGGGAAAAATGATTGAGAACATTTTTTGTTTTGCAGAACGAGGGATTGAACTCAGGCCCTGGAGTTTGCCAGGGAAGTGCTTATTCCACTGAGCCATCTCCTCAGCCCCAAGTCAGAAGATTTTAAACCGTGGGTATCAACCCAAAGAAACTGGTAAACACTTCTCATTTTGAAAGGGCAAAAGCTGTACTAGAGAGATCATTCTATTTTTTATCTTATTTTTTCCCCCATAATTTTATTGATAAACAAATAGCAATGAGACTGTTTCAAATCAAATTGGTAGGACAGTTTCAATAATTAACACATTGCATACATTCTTCCTAGTGGTTAATTGCTGTACAAGATGCGGACATGATATCCTTTTTACAAACACCATTAGAACAAATCACTCTATTCATTAAGAGAATGTAACTATATATCTATCCTAACCACTTTGAATACACAGATACAAAATGAACATTCATCTCTATCCCCTTTTTTTGTTAAATTCCATTATTTGAATATTATAGGTGTGTAAACTCAGCAAAATATTCTAAAAGAGTCCAGTAGTCCATAATAGTATTGGGTCTTCCATTTCACTGGCAATGTCAGAAATTGTTGACCTGAGTCCCCTACAGCTCAACATAACAGCATGGCTTTTTTTCTTATATTTCATTTTTATACTTTTCTGCTGGGTGATTAAGACCAAGGTAAAGCAAGACCTGTGCAACTAATCAAGAGAGGGAATGGAGAGGAGCTAAGAAACATGAATAAGTCAAGCCATACAGTTATATGTAGAAGATGGGCAAGGCAATGATCCTGAGAATCTTCAGAAAATTTTTGAATCTAGCAGTTAATTGGAAAGATTCTCACCCTGACTAACTGTATATACTGATACCTGTGAACTAAGCTACTGCACTGCAGTTGGTAATTTGTAATAGTAGTTTCATGCTTGGAGTGCCTGTCATTCTGGTCTTCTGAATATGGGCTGCTTGTCATGACATGCAGTTGCTGCTATGATGTCTCTAAGGTAGATGGCTGTTCAAGAAGAAGGGGGTGGTGAATGAAATCAAGGGACAGGAAAAGGAATATTGTGGGACTGTCCTGCTTCAAGGTTGTATATGGTGAGATTTTTGGACTTATGTGTAAACATAAGAAGTATATAATTCTTTATGCCTATTTTTGAAATATATTCTAATTTTTAAATGTTTTTTATTATATTCTGTAGGGACTTAAAGTTCAACATATCAATACGAGATCATTCTTTTAAAAACTTTGTTCTTTTGAAACTGTCTAGCTCTGTACCTGCTTCATGGCTTTGTAATTACTTTCATGACCCCTGTGACCATGAGAGGGTAACTGAATATACAGGAAACCTGACTGTACCAAACTTTGTGGTCATTAATCAAGTCTTGTAACTGATGGTCATTAATCCAGCCCTATAACCCATGATCTCACCCTGCTAACTAGTCAGAGCTGCCATGCTGTTGTGTCCCACTTTTGTACCTTCTTTGAATTTCTTACTTGAACACCATACAAAAGCCCTAGACCACCAGAGATCAGGGCTTGGCATTCTGGGAATGATCCGGATCAGTGTCCATCAATGTACGTAAATATGTCTCCAAATCCTAGATTTCATTTTGGTGTTTCTGTTTTGCCTTTGTAATAGTTTGATATTGTGTTCCTGGTTCTGATTTGCTGTTTTCTAATCCTTTTGGTTGATGGTGGCCAGAAAAATCTTCCTGAAATCCTATTTTTGTGTTCAGAAATCAAGAAGAGCGGCTTAGTGTTTCCAAGAGAGTGCCAGGGTCTTGCCTGGCATTCAAAGGCTGTCATACTCCCTTGGCAGTCTCTACAGTGAGCCAATGTGCGCAAAGGCATATATTGCAACTTATTGGATTTTTTTTAAGATGCAGTTCTCAAACTCTGGTATGCTTGGGATTTATTTAAGCATCTTGTTGAAAACACTAACTCTACTGTCCTCTTTTTGTGGAGTAGTCTCCTTGTGCTTAGATCTGCTTGCCTAAGGCCTAAGTTTCTTTCTGGAGCAAATTGGTTTTAGCTCACCAGTAGCTCAACCTAGAAAAGGAATGTAAAAGAAAGACTACATTTTTGGTGTGGAAAATAAATAGGCTAAAGCAGAATGTTTGGAAACAAATTCAGTTTTGCAGGTTATGTTTAAATGACCAAGTACTGCCCTAATATAGCTCTCAGAGAGACACCACAGCTCAGACTCAGTAATTCTCCTGTCTCAGTCTCTCCAGTGCTGGGATTACAGGCATGTGCTACCTTGCCCAGTTTTGGTGGCTGGCTTGGTAAGGGGCTGGCATGGTATGTGGTACTGGGGATTTAACCCAGGTCCTTGCACTTTCCAGGCAGGTATTTAGACCACCAAGCTATCTCCCTGGCCCCCATCACTGGTTTCATACATACCTTAACTGGCTGACTCCTCTGTCTCATCCATGTTCCTGCTACTTGTTCTTCCAAAAAAACAACTTGCTCTTGAATCCCATATCAGCAACTGCTTCTCTTGGAAGGATCCACACTATCATAGACTTCTAGTCTATATTTCCCTTTACAACTCCTCTCAGAACTGGTCTAGCTTTTCCCAAATGTTTACAGATCTAGGTGACAAAATAGTTATATCATCTCAGTTTTCATAAACCATGCTGTCACTGTATGACATAAGAAATGTGACAATGGCAATAACATGCTACATCTTAGTCACTCTAATGTATAAACTAATACAACCATCAGACACATTCCATGTCTCTGATATTAAATGATGGCTGAATTATTGATAATCAGCCCCACAATTCTTTGAATCAAATATTAATACAGCAATATCTTGCCTGTGGTAGCTGGATTATGTTTGAATGATTTCATCTTTCAGAAACCCGACCACATCTTTCACCACACACAAGATGAATTGGGTGCATTTCAAAAAGATGACGTGAGGAGATGGAATGTTTAAATATTGGCTGCTGTGTTCTATCCGAGTTGACACATGGCAAGTATTCCATAGGATGGGTGTCAAGCACCAAGAAGGATTTGAATTGTCTGAGACTTTCATTAGAGTCTATTATAGAATTTATTTTTGTTGACATAGTTCACAATGGCTTTGAAATGGGAGACACAGAACACAGGTATGGCAGTTCCAGAATGGCTTTTCCATTTGTGTGCTCTGCACATGGTATCTGGTTGGAAGGATTTCAGCCTGTGTAATCTCACCCTCTGGATTCTGTAGCACTTTCAATCTGTAGAGCTCTTATAACTCTTAAATGTACTAGGTGTCGCACATTTATTAGGGCATGTCTTCTGTTTTATTATTTTTCTTGAAGTTGTGGAACACATTATGGTTAACCTTGATATGTTCTGTTTCCTGGGACCTTATGTTGTACCCACTCTTGCATCCCTAGCATTTAGTAGGCAATGTGACACAGCAGGTGCACCATCAAGGCTTATGGAATGACAACCATTGGTACGAATGCGCACAGTACTGAATCCTCAGACACAAAGGACCTGTGTGTCTCACTAAAGTTTGGTATTTGTAGGATCCTTATTTTTTTCCAAAAGTGGAGATTGAACCTAAAGCTTATGCACTGAGATGCATGCCCAGCTCTTTTTACTTTTCCTTGTGACTTTGAGGTGCAGTTCTTTCCAAGTTGCTAAATTGCATAGGCTGGCTTCAAATTTGCAGTCCCTCTGCATCACCCTCCCAGAATGCTAGGATTACAGAAGTGCACTGCCAGGACTGGTTGAGAGTTGCTTTTTAAAAATATATATATTCTCATCAACTCTTTCTGAATCAGATATATTCTCTTGAGAACATATGCTAAGAAACAGTTTGGAAGATGTTGTAACCATGAACTCTTATTAGTTTATTAATAATTTATTAACATTAATTATAGTACAGTCATTCAACAAGGAGTACCTTGTCATTCAATGAGTGTTTATGGAACATTTAAAATTTTAGCTCTAAACACCTTGATCCTTATTTCCCCATGCACTTAATGAACTATAAGTCACTGATAAGTGTCATAGCAGTTACAAAATATTATTAATTGTGCTGTAAAAATGGGACTCATTTGGAATTCCGATTTCTTTTGAAACCAGAAAAGGAAATGTTGGGCAACAAAGACAAGGCAGGAGGAATAACAATTCCTGACTTGAAATTACACTAGAAAGCTACTGTGATAAAATCAGCATGATATTGGCAACAAAATAGACCTGAGGATCAATAGAATAGATTAGAAGACACTGAAGCCTCTGCAAACACACTCAAGACACCTGATCTTTGACAAAGGGGCCAAACATGCTTACTGGAAGAAAGATAGCCTCTTTAACAAATGGTGTTGGAAAAACTGGCTCTCTACATGCTGAAAACTAAAGCTTGACCCAAGTCTATCACCATGCACTAAGCTAAAGTCAAAATGGATTAAAGATCTAAACATTAAAACAGAAACACTAAGTCTCCTGGAAGAGAAAGTAGGAAGAACTCTTGAAGACATAGGGGTAGGCAAAGAGTTCAAGAACAGAAAATCAAATCGCATGGTAATAGTTGAAAGAATTAACAACTGGGACCTACTCTTATTGAGAAATTTTTGCACATCAAAATAAATTACCAACAAAGTGAAAAGACAACACACAAATTGGGAAAAATATCTTAACTAATAAGCACTCAGACAAAGGTCTTCTCTCTAGAAATTATAAAGAACTAAGAACCATTAGAGCCCCAAAATTTAAAGACCCAATCCAGAAATGGGCATCTGAGATGAACAAACACTTCTCAGAGGATGAAATTAAAGAAGCAAATAAATATATGAAAAAATGCTCCACACCACAAGCCATCCGTGAAATCCAAATTAAAACAACACTGAGATACCATCTCACTCCAGAAAGAATGGCTATCATTAAAAAAAAAATGAACTAACAACAAATGTTGGAGAGACTGTGGGGACAAAGGAACTCTTCTCCACCACTGGTAGTAATGTAGACTGGTACAACCATTATGGAAATCAGTATGGAGACTCCTTAAAAAACTAGGACTGGAAATCCCATTCAAACCAACTATCCCCCTACTGGGAGTTTTCCTGGAGGAACTGAAAACGTCATATCATAATGATATATGTTCACCTATGTTTATGGCAGCACAATTTGTGATAGCCAAATCTTGGAAACAATCAAGATGCCCATCACCTGAGGAATGGTTGAAAAAGATACGGTATTTTTGTACAATGAAGTATTACTCAGCTATAAAGAATGGTAATTTCAAAGTACATTTAAGTGGATGCCACTTGAAGATACACTCATAAGTGAAATAAACTAGAACCATATATATATAAATTTCATATAGTCTCCTTAGTGTAAGAACTCAAAAGAAGAAATGCAAATGAAAAGGTATGACACAATTAAAAGGAAAGCAAAAACTTGAGGATTAGACAATGAAGAGAGGGCAAGGAGAAAAGCTAGGAAACATGAAAGGGGCAAAGCCATATATTTATACACACAAGATGGGTAAGGCAATGATCCTGAGAAATATCAGCAAATTTTTGAAACTAGCAGCTAATTGGTAGGATTCTCTGACTATATATGCTGATATATATGCTTACCTGTGAACTAAGTAACTGCACTGAAGATAGCAATGTGTAATAGTAGGTTCATGCTTGGAATGCCTGTCATTCTGGTCCTCTAAATACATACTGCTTGTCATGATATACCAATTATTGTCATACTGTCTCTCAAGTAAATGCTTGTTTAAAAAAAGGTAATAAATGAAAAATAGGGACAAGAAAAAAAGTCACAGGACTGTCCTTCTACAAGGCTGTATATGATTAGATTTCTAAATTTCTGTGTAAAAATATGTGCTTATTCATATTTTTAAAAATATTTTTTATTTTTAAATTTTTTTCTTCACATTCTGTAGCGACTTAAAGTTTATCATATCAATACTTGGTGGAAAATACCTGTTCCATGTTATGCCTAAGATGTTTGATATTCAGATAGTTAGGTTAAACTCAACTGCATATGTTATAGGGTAATAATAAATTTCTCTTCTGGAGGGTTAACAAACTAAGTTTGCAGACCAAAAATTAGAGAAAAAGAAGGGTTGCAAGGTCAGCCAAAATTTTGGCCCTGGCCTTTCAAGGTCAGTGAAGACTGAGGACGTAGGAGAACCTATACTGTAACATCATGTAACTCAGTTGTGTCCCATATTTTCTGATCAAGGAGATTATGGGGCCACAGAGGAATGTGATTGATGATGTAGAGTGTGCCTAAAGAGAGTGACATGGAAAGAAAACATACTCTCAGGCTTTCACAAAGAGCAAATTGGTCCAGCAATGGCTATGACTTATCCACATGGCTGACACTGACAAAGGATCTACAAACTGTGATACAGGGTTTCAGGGAATCCTGAGGGAACTTGACTGACCTTGTCAGATACAAAAGTTACATTTCTTGTTATATAGGTCTTGCATTATCTTGGTCTTAACCATCCAGCAGAAAGGTATAAAAACGAGGTATAAGGGGTGAAGCCATGTTGGTATGCTGGGCTGTAAAGGGCTCCGGTCAACATTATCTGACATTGCCAGTCCTGCGGATGACCCACTACTATTATGGGCTACTGGACTTTATTGGAACATTTAGCTGAATTCATGTACCTACACTATTTGCATGACAGTGGAATACCATTGTCTGACAAAACTAAACAACAAAAGGGGATACAAATGAATGACAATTTCATATCTGTATATTCAAAATAGGAGAGATATACAGTTAACATTCTCTCAATTCAATGAATAAGAAAATTTGTTCTAATAGTTTTTATGGAGGAGATGTCATGTGTGCAGCTTGTACAATGAACAACCACTGAGACAACAATGTGAAACTATTTATTATTTAAACTGTCTTGCTGATCAGCTTTGAAACTGTCTTATTGCTATTTGTTTCTCAATAAAATTATTAAAGAAGGAATTCCCGTTTCTAATCAAATGTTTTGCTTAAATTCTATATAAAATAGAAAATTAAAAAAAACACTCATCAACATCCACTGTTTTTATACTGTGTACTTGTACCAACTACACATTGATCTATATAGATATTTGCTGGGAAATATAGTCTATTATTTTATTTTTCAGATGAGAAAATCTACTTGAGTTCAATAGTAGGCAGATTTGGGATCTGAGGTCAGCAAGTCTGACTCCAAAGCTTGCTTGCTTGCTTGCTTTCTTTCTTTCTTTCTTTCTTGCTTGCTTGCTTGCTTGCTTGCTTGCTTGCTTGCTTGCTTGCTTGCTTTCTTTCTTTTTTTCTTGTATTTAGTACAGGCTCTACAGGGTCTCACTACACAGATTGGACTCATAGTTATTCTGCTGTTTTCAGCCTCCCAAGCGCTGGGCTTATAGGCGCACACCACCATGCCCAGTCTCAGTCGCTGTTTCAGTGCGCCCCAGGGGCAGAGCTGGCATGGCACTCTGGGGATTGAACCCTGGTCCCTGAATCTGCCTAAGCAGGCTGAAGCCTTTTTCTTAACCATTGTTTTTTCTATTTGATTTCCCTGTTTACAATGGCTGCCAAAATGTTGGTAGTTTTTTTCCCCCCACCTGGTACTGGGGACCGAACTTGGGACCTTGCACACACCAGGCAGACACTTTTTATGCCACTGAGCCATCTCCCCAGCCTAAAATGTTTAAAGATAAATCTATTACAGAATTTTGCATTTACATTTAACTTAATTTTTTTTTGTTTTTATTTTTATCTACCTGTATTTTCCTGTTGCTGGTTTTGAAATTTCAAATTTTCCTTCCTTATTGTTGTATATGTATGGGTACAGTTACAGCTGTGACTATAATGCCAATTCAATGTTCAGGTTTTTAAGGGGAAGTTTTTGAGAAATCCAGCTACTAGGCAGAGGGTCTGGCTAAGTGAAGTGACTTATTCTACTTCACAGAGCTAATGGGTGGCCACCTGTGACTGGAGCCCAGCTCTCCTGACCACCAGTCCGAGGTGTCTCTCTCCTGTATCTCTGTCTTATATCATCAGCACTCATTTCTCAACCACTTCTCTTGTCATCTTCTCTTCTTCACTAATAAAAAAGATGTAATGTAAAATATCAGAAAGAGTCAGAGATCCATGTTACCCTAAGCAAATTATCCAACTTTTATGAGCTTTATTTTCTTTATGAATATAAATACTTTAATATCTGAGATGCCTTTTGTATATGGATGTAAATACTAACACTTGTAATGTATTGAACAAGTTCATATATCTAAAATCAGAACTTTCATGAACATTAAAATTATTGATTTAAAATTTTGTTAAAAGCAGGCCAAATAGCTCAGCAGGTTAAAACACCTGCAAGCAGGCACAAGGGCTGGGGCCTTAATCCCCAGGCCTGCTATGCCAGCCCTGCCCCCGGGGCACACTGACATGGCAATTGAGACTGGGCATGGTGGTGTGCTCCTGTAATCCCAGCTCTTGAGAGGCTATAAATAGGAGGATCACTATGAGTCCGATCTAGTAGTGAGACCCTAGACACCCTGTAGACTCTTCC
>NW_004524638.1:7094654-7099556 GCF_000260255.1 Octodon degus | reverse complement strand
TTTCAACCTATCTAATCATGTATGCCTGTGAAGACAGCCATTTACTGTTATCAAACAGACATGTATATTTTGTTATTATTAAACTGGTGGTTGTGTTGCTTCGTAAGTGAAAATATAAAAAAAGAAGAGTTTTGTTACTTAAGTATATTAACTATGTTATATATTTTATATGAGACTCAAGACAGTTTGTTTTCACACGTGGAGCCCAGGCAAGCCACAAGGTTAAACACTCAGTCTCTAGACATCCTACAATATTATACAGGGAAAGTAGTAATCTTATCAGATTCAAAAGAAAAAGAGTATTTTTAGTGATAAGATTTCAACATCTAGGCTTGAGAGCAATTGATGCCAGAGCATAATCTCTTCTGCCTCCCCTAAGGCCACTTGAACACACGCATTACCAGTAGGGATAAACTTATGCGAATACAAGTAGGAATAAATTGTAGAGCTACAATTTCCATATTTGCAATTTGATGTCTTCCTCCATGAAATGTACATATTTTTATTTTCTTTATGTTGTACTTTTTTACTTTTCAAATGTAAGATAAAATTTATATATATAAATTATATATGGTTAGATTACTTTTCACAAATGGGTATACTAAGCAACTGACACCAAAGTTAATTCATAGAATATTTTATTACCATTCAAAGTTTCCTTGTGCCCTGTATTAGTCAGTGGTTTGTAAGAGACAGTGGTCTGCAAGAAAGCAGATTTAATGCAGGGCTCATAAATTTACAAGATTGCCTTATAATATTTGCCTACTACATCAGCTGTGGAAGAGAGCAATGATCTGTCTGCGTGCTGGAGACCCTGCGGGGAGTCTCCAGTCAAGAGCTTGGAGCCCACGATAATGTCTCTGCAAATTTGTGTATGTGCCAAAAGATGGAAGGGTCTGTGCCAGAAGGCAGAGGGATCTGCACTGGGGCCAGGAATGACACTCAAATCAGAATGGCAGACTGAAGCTTCAACCTGAAGTGAACAGCAGTCACTCCCATAACAGGAAGGATCTAAGCTTCTCTACCAGGGACAGTAGAGTTCTTATTAGGAAAACCATCTCCAACAATCTTCTCCAGAAAAATCAGCAGTGAAACTTCTCCTCTTGTGTTCTTCTTCTACACCTGTTCTGAGAACAATCCTCAGGTGGGTCTTCCATGGCCAGAACCATGCTGATTTAATCCTACTTGGTGTTGCCATTGAAGTTGACCATTAATCAATCCATCACAATCCATCCTTTGATCCAACTGAGAAACAGTTCTAGTCTCCAGTGGTAAATCTGTAAAGAATTAGTATATCTTGATCCATTCAGATTTACATTAACATAACAAATATATATATATGTATACATATATAATCTTACTGTACTCATTTCCACACTAGAAACAAATATTCAAAGGGTCCTCAAACTTTGAAGTTAAAACCGCAATGCCTGACTAAATAACTTGATTACAAACAGGTATCTAAAAAGCTACAACTATACATACTTTATTCTGACTTTCTGTCTCTTTCATTCTAAAATCTTATTTATTTTATTAACAATATATACTCTTGAAAATTAATTTGTTTACTTATTTCCATATACCAATAGAGTATATTTACATTAAGATATAGCTTAAAATTTTAAAACCATCTTGGTTTTCATTTTGTACATGATTTAGCAATATTAAAATAACATAATCATCATATTACTACATTGAGATCGTATTAGGAAAGAACTATTACAATCACAACCTTTGTTTTCCATTAACTTCAACAACAGAGCACAGCAACAATAGTAAGTGATCAAAGGATCTCTTGCACTCCAAATACACTCTTCCTTTTTGGTAAAAGGCCTCAGGGAATTTTTCCATTGTTCTGTTGTTTCTCCACAACAATGTTTGCTCCTCTGTGTCATCCAGGCAACCTGCAGCTCCTCTGGAGCCTCCACATTGGTGTAGGAAACCATTCAGACTAAGTCCAAGCTCAGGGCATGTAGGAACCCTTCCAGAAAGCTCTGACTGAGGACATGACCTTGTTGTCAGCATGGCACACATCCAGGCTAAATCACAGAACCACAGCATAGCAGTGGACAACTACGTGTGCACCAATGATGCTAGCATGTAAGAATGTAAATAGGTGATAACAACATGTATTAAATATATGCAGTAAAGATGTAGATGGCTCTTGTGCTCTGCTCTGCTCCATGCTGTCTGCTGTCGTTGCTGATGTCTTACATACATGCATCCTTTAACCTTGGGACCTCACCCTCAAAAATCTTCTGTGGGCTCCCAAGTGAGTCAACATCTGGCCAAATGCTTCGAATCACCCTGCTGGCTTTCTGCTCTCATTCTCAGCATAGACCCAGCCAAAAGCCCTCAATGCTAACCATGCTATCCTCCCAACTCTAGACTGCACTGACCTTTGTCTGCCACCTAGGCAATGTCTCAAACACAAGCAAAATGTAGACCAACTTCCTGCCAAAGCACAGTACACACTTCCTGGGATCCAGAAGGCAAATACATTTTTCAACAGAAGCTGTCCGAGCCTCAGTTCACCAGTGGTATTTCTATCAGTACTCTGGCTTTCTGCGTTCTGACTTCCATATGCTTTAGACCTTTCCAGGGCTGCCTCTTTGGCCCTTTTCTTAAAACCTTTCCAACTTAATTCCAAAGATTCCTAAGCCATATGGCTAGGCAGCACCACAGCAGTGACCCCAATCTTCTCTTCTGATTTTGTGGCAGTCAGGGTGTGTAAGTCTGCACTATGACTGTGGCCCTGATCCCAGGCAACCTGGATCTGAATTTAAAAATGCTAAACTTTAAAAGAATTGAACAAACAGTACCCTATAGGATGTATTATTTTCTATTCGTATTCTTCTGTTCAGCATAATGGTTTTAGATTCATTTAAGTTGAACTTGTCAGCAATTCATTACTTGGGATTGCTGACTTAAGTAGTGATAATATACATACAGTACAATTTATTCATCTATTTACCAGACAGAAGTCTGGGATGTTGGTAGCTTTTGGAGGAAACAAATGGAGCTGCTGCACACACTTGCTTTTGTTCTCTGTGGGTATATATGTAGTTATATTTCTTGTGTTTAGAAACTTGAATTGCTAGATTCTACAGGAAGTGTATATTTAAATTACCTGCCAATGTAGGAAGATCCAGTGGCTCTACATTTCAATAACCTTGGTATTTAAAAAAATTTCAACCATTGTACATGGTGTGTAGTTGATTGTCATAACCTTATTATGAATGCCCCTGAAAACTAATAATCCTAAAACCTTCTTTTATGTTTGCTGCCCTTTCACATAGTTTTGTTGATGAATGTCAAAATCTGTTCTCTTACCTACTGAAAAAAAGGTGTGTGCTTTTTTAAGAGTTTTAGATTTATTTATTTATTTTTAAATTTGTGTGTGTGTGTGTGTGTGTGTGTGTGTGGCCAGGGGGCGGGGCTGGCTGGCATGTGGTGCTGGGGGATTGAACCACGGTCCCTGTGCTTTGCTAAGCTTGTTCTAAGTAGGTGTTTTAGACCACTGAGCCATCTCACCAGCCCGAGTTTTAGAATTTTAAAATATCTTTCGGATGTAAGTGCTTTGCCAGATAGGGATTTCACACTGTTTCTTATGTTGAAAAACAGAAGTTTGAAGTACGTTGAAATTGAATTTGTGCATTTTAAGTTAACTGATCTCTAGTATTTGGACTATTATTAATCTCACATGGCTTAATATTCCTTCTTGTTGATTAATTAATTTATTTATTTTGTGGAACAGGGGATTGAACTCAGGTCCTTGTGCTTGCCAGGGAAGCACTTATTCCTCTGAGCCATCTCCCTGGCCCCTTGTTGTTTTATTTTTAATCTCTAAAAGTTTCATTTTTATAACACCTATTTTGCCCTGATTATGTTCATCTTTTTCATTGGATCTTTAAACACTTTAAGAAGCATTTATTTTTTTGGTACTGCGTCTCGAACTCAGGACCTTGCACTTGCCAGACAGGTGCTTATGCTGCTGAGCTATCTCCCTATACCAAGAAGCATCCTTATTAATTCTTCTAATTTTATTATTGCTGCCATTTTGCCTCTTATTCTATTGCCTAATATATGCCCAGCTTCTAGATTCATCCATAGTAATTATACATATTTAAGTTTATTGGAACATTTCAGAATACGTACACAGCGTGCAATAATCAGAGCAAGGTAATTGGTGTATTTATTGCTTCTGATATATATGATTTCATTGTGTGGGGGCACATTCAGGCTCCTCTCTATTAGTTGTTTTGAAATATACAATTAATCATTGACAACCACCTTTCTGTGCTGTAGAACATTAGAAATTGTTTCTTATCCAACTGAACACCTATATTCTGTCCTTCCCTCTTTCTCCCACCCTTCCTGGGCAAGGTAAGTACTAGTCTATTCTCTACTTCATTGAGATGAAACTTCTAGCTTAAAGTATAAATTGGGGGTGCAAGTACTTCCTCAAATAAATGATTTTGTCTTTTCCCCACTCAGTATGATCTTTTTCATCTTTCTTTCTTTGTTTCGCCTCCCTCCTTCCCTTCCCTTCTTCTTTCCCTCATTCCCTCCTTCCTTCCTTCCTCTTTTCTTCCTTTCCTCTTTTCTTCTCTCTCTTCTCCTCTTATGTTCTTCTTTTCTTCTGTTTCTTACTGGGAATTGAATTTAGGAGCTCAGCCACAGCAGGCAAGTGCTCTACCATTGATCTACATCCTCCACCGTTTTTACCTTTTATTTTAAAACAGCATCTTGTTAAGAGGCCTAGGTGGGGCTTAAATTTGTGCTCCTCTTGCCTTAGCCTGGGATTTCTGGCACATGCTATGTAGTATTTCCAATTTTTTCTCCTGGCCAGGAGAAAATACTCATATTAATATTTTGTAGACCTTAGTGAATAGAAGAAAA
>NW_004524638.1:7087689-7093639 GCF_000260255.1 Octodon degus | reverse complement strand
AGTCATCTTGCTCCAAGGCAGGGGCAACATGGCAGAGGAGAGACAGCTCATAGCATAGCAGGCAGGAAGCAGTGCCATGGTCAAGAGGAGATCCCTTTCAGGCCACACTCACAGTGAGCCATCTCCTCCCACTGGCGCTCACCTCTTAATGTCACACCTAGCTACAAAGCCCTCATTTATTAACTTAGTGTTACACATCCATGACTCAGTCACCAACCCAGAGCCCCACCTATGTATGCCTGAGGCTTTGGGGGGACATCTGCAAATAAACCATAATAGGTATGTTAATGTTATTTTCTCTTATTGTCCCTTGAGCCATAGGGATGGTGATGGCTTATTACTATTGCTAATGTCTGGGTGCCTCTGCATTATTAAGTGGTTCCCTTAATTCTACCAATGGTCATACATTCTTTTTCATTAAATCTTTTTGAGTGCAATTCCATTTCTTCCTGAGATACTGAAATCACAATTATCACAAAATCCTCATAGCTTGCTGTTACTAAGGCCTGAGATTTGAACTTAGAGCCAACAGGGCTCTTGCACTGTCTGCTAAGTGTTGTGGAATCTTTGTGTGTTACTCCTTCTCTTAGAAATGCTAGAGTTACCATGGTTACCCACCCTTCAATGGGTGAACTTTTATGCATCTAATGATCAGCTTCTGACTACCCAACTAATCACTCTGGTTCAGAAGTAAGAGATTAAACAGGTGGCAGGATTCTCTTAGTTTTAGACTTGTCTTCCTTTTTAAAATTACTTCTCAGCCCAGAGTAATAGTTACTAGTCTTAACTCCTCAGGTAGGCAAGCAGAAAACCACTAAGATCTTACAAACTGAAAATAAGGGATAAAGAACCTAAAATGAGAGGATCAGGAAAATCCAACAAAAATCTTAATTGACTTTATTTGCAAAGCAGCATCAAGTAAATTAAACTTATTTCTCATATCTCTGTAAATATTTGACTGTGTCCAAGTTCAGATACCTTCCATACAGTGGTGGTGGTGGCAGCGGCTTCTCTTTTCTGGGGACATGTTATGTCTGAATTGTTGGCCCATGTGGAAGTAGGAAAAGTTGTATCCACTTCTACTTCAGAGTTCCTATCACTATTTCCTTATTAGCCTTCACTGTAGTACTGATCTGATATCTTCCAGAATGCATGAAGCCAGCACTGAGCCATCTTGGTTACTTGTGTTTGGGAATTATTTTCTAATGTAAGTGACTGAGCGCTGTTCTTCTCCTCTCTGTGGCAATTTGTCTGTGGGCTCTCTTCCAGAAAGGGAGATTAAGAAAGCTAGCTTAGCCTTCTGATTTGAGTATGATGGTGGATGGATGAAAGGTATGGATGAAATTTTCTTAGAGGATAGTCATGGTGCCTCCTCATAAAGGCTGATCTGTAGTCCATTGCCTATATATATTTTTTTATCTTCTTAGTTCTAGGAGTAGAATTGCTATGATGGCAAGAATCTTACTTTTCAAGAATATTGTGATGCTGTGCTACATTATTGGCCTTTTAAAAATTTATACCTTCTTGCATTCATGTCCCTAACTGTGAATTTTCTCTGCTTAACCAAGAGAAGTGATGTACTGGCCCTAAATCTTAAGAAAGCCTAGAAAAAAATTTTACTTTTCTTTTCTTTTCTTGGAGCCTTTAGCTACTGTGCAAGAAATCTGATTACTGTTCTAGAGACACCACATAAAGCAATCACATGGAAGCCACATAAGAATGAAGAGAACATGGCCCTCTATAGAGAGCACATGGGAGAGGAATTTAATGATCCCAGAGGCTCTAACTGAGCCCAGGCCTCAGCTGGTCACTATCTGAATGCAACTACACGAATGCCTGTTAACTAGATGAGCTAGAGAATCACTTATCTGTGCTTAGACTGACACATGTAAATATCCAACATGCCTAAAGCCAAGCAGAGTGGACACACACACACACACACACATACACACACACACACACACACACACACACACAGTATAACTTGTATCCATAATCTTTTTAAAATTTATTTTGAGAAGCAAATAGCAATGAGACAGTTTCAAAACCGATTACTAGCACAGTTTCAATACTTAATGCATTGCATATTGTTGTCTTCATAGTGATTGTTCACAGTACAAGATGCAGACATGATCTTCTGTCCAAACACCATTAGTACACATCTTTCTTCTCTTTGAATTAAGAGAAAGTAGCTGTATATTTATCATAACTATTTTGTATATACAGATACAAAATGATGCTTCATTTTTATCCCTTTTTTGGGTTTAGTTTTGTCAGAGATGGGTATTCCATTTCCATTTAAATATAGTAGGTACACAAATTCAGCAAAATAATCCAATATAGTCCAGTAGTCCATAATGGCAGTGGGTTATCTGCAGGACTGGCAATGTCAGAAGTTGTTGATTTGAGCCTTTTATAGCTCAGCATATTAATATGGCTTTACTTTTTATACCTCGTTTTTATACTTTTCTCCTGGATGGTTAAGATCAAGATAAAACAAGACCTATGTAACAATAAATGTAACCTTTGTATCTAACAAGGTCAGTAAAATCCCCTTAGGATTTATCCTGAAATCCTGTAGTGCATTTGTAAATCCTTTGTCAGTGTCAGCCATGTGGATGAGTCATGGCCATTGCTTGACCAATTTGCTCTCTGTGAAAGCCTGAGAGAATGTTTTCTCTCCATGTGACTCTCCTTAGGCACACTAGTAGACTACCTTTTGGGTGAGCTCTTTATCTTCATTCTCATGGTTGAGTTCATTCCTTTCCTATTACTCAGGAGAACATTGTTAAACATATCTCAAATTCCAGCTACAAGACAGTAGGCTAAGAAAGAGACTTGGGTTTATCTTTTTACTTGTTTCCTCTTCTAAATTCTGGTTTCTTATCTGACCATTTTCTCTGTGGCTTCCATATTTGCCACTATGAAATCAATA
This sequence comes from Octodon degus, assembly GCF_000260255.1. NCBI lineage: Eukaryota > Metazoa > Chordata > Mammalia > Rodentia > Octodontidae > Octodon > Octodon degus. Next base: position 7,090,704 of record NW_004524638.1, on the reverse strand, counting down.
AATTATTCTTGGGGTTACTTTAGATTACAAAAGTAAGGGATGGGATGCTGTTACATTGTGATGATCCCAGACGATGTTCTCCTCCTTTCCAGAACAAGCCATGTTCCAAGGCCTGACAGTGCCTGAGATCTTCAGTTTCAGAACCCAGTCTTGCTAGCATAGTCCTTAGCAATATTTGTTAAAGATTCTAGTTCTCCATTTCTGGGTGTAATCTAATTGCATCCCTTTCTGATAAGGTGATGCCATAACTTGAAATGGAAATAATGCAAGATACAAAACCATCTAGCACTCTCTTGCCCTCTGTCAGAGGTGACTTGGTGGCCACTTCACCAGCCAAGGTCTTGAAGTAAGGTAATATGGAGGAAAGTATCTTTCTGGTCCTCTGGAGAGCTGCAATAAAACAAGAGTATTATATTAAACTGTTGATGTCCTGAGGTTTCTCGTAATCAGAATATGACCCAGCCCATCATGACTGACCCAATTACCCATAAGGGATCGCTTCTGTTATAGATCCCTTCATCTCTTTAGTCTCCATAGTCAAATCTATTGTTAGTGGAAGTCATACAGACTATACTTCTATTGCTTGCTCTTCTGAATGAGTTCTTGAATACAAAACAAAGATAGAAAATCCTTCAGTGACCATTTGAGGCTTTCTTATAATTTGTTTCATCCCTTCATGACCTATTTGTTTCTTACTGTTTACTTGTAGACACCAAATTGCAACTGAGCTGGGCTCCTGTTTTCTGTATGGATTCTGCACGTATTTTCTTTCCTTTTGTACATGGTGTATTGATTCAGGACAGGTGCTTACCAACAAGAGAAGTTGGGCCCAAATTCTGCTACTTTGAGTTCCCAGTAGCTATGTGACCAAAGACAAGTCATTTAGTCTTTCAGAGATACTTCATGCTTTGATGAATAGGAGATGTAGAATCTTCCTGGCAGTATTAGGTTAAGGATTGATGAGAGCATGTTTGGAATGTTTAGCACAGTTCTTGGCTCATAGTAGGACTCAAGGTGTCAAAGTCCTGAGTTTCGCTCATTCTCTCTGGACATGTTCTCCTGTCAGTGAACCTGATGCAGTCCTGAAAGGGAAGTTTAAGCAGTTTGTTGTATCACCAGTACTTTTATTTTTATATGTTTAAAATTGTAAGCAGAGAAAAGCAAGACATTACAATAAAACAATTTCAAAGCAGGCTAGTGGAAGAGTAATAATTATCAACACATTGTAAATTATTATATTCACAGTAGTTGTTCAGAGTACACTATGAAATATAACAAATACTGTGAAATTCATATTTTGTTTAGTGATATTTTGTATCATTTGTAATTTTGTCTGTTTTGATGTTACTTTGTACTCTTTTTTTTGTACTTCCTTTTTTTTTGAAAAAAGGAGTTAAGCATGAAACATTGAATAGAAAATTACTAGTGCAAAACTTTGCCCTCAATGAACCAAGAAACTCAGCTACATAACTATCTGTTTTTCTTTTTTTTGCACTGGGTCTCACTATGCAGCTTGGACTCATGGTGATTTGCCTGTTTTCAGCCTCCCTCGTGCTGGGATTACAGGTGTGCACCACCATGCCTGGACTTCACTGCCGGCTCAGAGTGCCTGGGGGCACCCGGTGCCAGGGATTGAACTCTGTGTACAACATTTTTTTTTTTTTTTGTGGAACTGGGAATTGAACTCAGACCCTTGTGCTTGCCAGGGAAGTGCTTATTCCACTGAGCCATCTCCCCAGCCCCTGTGTATAACTATCTTAACCTGTCTTATGTATGTGTATGTTGTTTCCTTTAGCCTTCCTTCCTTCTCCTTTTCACCCATTACAGTTCTTTTCTTTTGAATAGTTTCTTCTTGATTAACAATATCTATTGTACCTTTTGGATCTTGATTACTCTTTCAGATTCTCATATTAGTGAGACAGTACAATGTGGACACATGTAAGTCTGGTTTATTTCACTTCTGAGTATGATCTTGAGTTGTGTCTACTTACCTTTAAAAGTCTCAAGTTGGTCTTTCTTTTTGGCTATGTAGTATTCCATTATATTAACACCCACATCTTTTTTATATATTCCTCAATTGATGGGCATTCACATTGTTTGCAAGATTTAGTGATTACAAATGGTACTGCTATAAACATGTGTGCACATATAATGCTATGGTATGCTTTTGATTCCTCTAGGAAGGCATACAAAAGGGTGCTAGCTGGGTTGAATGGGACCTCTAATCCTACTTTTTAAAGAAATATCCACCCTGATTTCCACAGTGGTTGCACCAGTCTACACTCCCATCAACCATGGAGAAATGTTTCTTTTTCCCCACAGCCCCAACAGCATTTGCTATCAGTTTCTTTCTTTTCTTTTTGATGATAGTCATTTTTTTCTGAAGTGAGATGGAATCTCAGTGTTATTTTAATTTTCATTTCTCAAATGACCCATGATATTGAACATTTTTTCATAGATTTATTTTCCATTCATATTTTGTCATTGAAGAAATATATATTCATCTCAGATGCCCATTTTTGGATTGGGTCTTTGAATTTGGGAGGCATAATTTGTAAAAGTTTCCTATATGTTCCAGATATAAGTCTTTTGTCTGAGAAACGGTTAGCTATACCTTTTTCTCACTCAACAGTTTTTCTTCACTTTGTTGGTGATTCCTTTTGTTGTGGAATAACATTTGAATAACGAGAGATTTAATTTGTTGATTGTTGTATTTTCTGTGCTGTTTTGAATTCTTTACTTACAATTCTATTTTCAAGATTTCTTCCTACTTTCTGCTTGAGCAGAATAGCTTTCCTGCTTTTATATTTAGATCTTTAATCCACTGTGACTTTAGTGCATAGTGACAGGCATAGATCCAGTTTTAGTGTTTAGCTTGTGGAAAGGTAGTTTTCTCAGCACCACTTATTAAAGAGACTATCTTTCTTCCAGTGGACATGTTTGGATCCTTTGTCAAAAATAAGGTGGTTTCATGTGTTTGTAGTTGGGTCTGCATCTTCCATTCTGTTTTACTGA
>NW_004524638.1:7085313-7087314 GCF_000260255.1 Octodon degus | reverse complement strand
TCTATCTATCTATCTATCTATCTATCTATCTATCTATCATCTATTTGCTACAGGGTTTATAGGGTCTTACTATGTAGATTGGACTCACAGTGATTCTCTAGTTTTCAGCCTCCCAAGTGCTGGGATTACAGATGTGTGTCACCATGCCCAGTATCAATTGCCATCTCAGTGCCCCCTGGGGGTGGGGCTGGCACAGCATGCCAGGGATCGAACCCTGGCCACTGCCCTCTGCCTATGCAGGTGCTTTACTTCCCTGAGCTATCTGGCCAGCCCTTGCTAGTGATACTTTAATTGGGATTGCATTAAAGCAATATAACACTTTTATAGGCATTTTCACACTGTTTGTTCTTCCTATCCATGAACAAAGGCTAGCCTTTCATTTTCTGACATCTTCTGTTGAGAGTTGCTAAAGTTGGAAATTGGGGCTGGGGAGATATCTCAGCAGAATAAGCACTTTCCTGGCAAGCACAAGGGCCTGGGTTCAATCTCTGGTTCAGCAAAAAAAGAAAAAAATTGGAAATTGATCATATGTGGGAGGGTAAGATGAGGCCTCATTGCCTAAAGCAGTTAAGCTACTGTGGACTTGAGAAAAGCATCCTGTCTGGATATTGTTGGCTATTAGTCACTAGGCAACTTTGTGTCTTGTAACTTTGCAAATGTATACACGCAATCCTTTGGTAATCAGTCATAGTCCACCACCTGACCTCAGCTATTATCTCTTGCCTTTATTTTCTAAACCCTCTCATCATTTTCTCCTGGTGACTTCCAAGAGACCAACAAACACCTACAATCTCCTTTGATTGTCTTTTTTAAGGAAATTATACTTTTCACTATATAGATCTTTTATAACTTTTGTTAGATTGATTCCTAAGTGTTTCCTTTTGTTAGATGTTATTGTGAAGGATATGGTTTTCCTAATTTTTCTTTTTGTGAGTTTTTTTGCTTCTGTAAAGGAAAGGACGTTGTTTTTTGAGTATTGACTGTGTATCTCACTACACTACTAAATTTGGTTATTAAATTTAGAAGTCTTTGGGTGGTACCTTTTGGATCTTCTGTGTAGTGTATCAGATTGGCAAAAAATAATTTCACTTCGTCCTTTCCTATCCCTATTCATTTGTTTTTCTTTTCTTGTCTAACTGCCCTGGGTAATGTTTCCAGAGCTATACTGAGTAGGAGAGGTGATATTAAACATTCTTGTCTTATTCCTGATCTTATAATGAAAACTTTCAGTTTCTGACCATTTAGTATGATGCTAGCTGTTGGTTTGTCATAGATGGCTTTCATCCCATGAAAATAAAGACCTATCTTCCCATTTCTGTAAGATTTTTATAATGAGTGGGTGTTGGGAGTTGTCAAATGTTTTTTTCTGCATCTATTGAGATGGTCATGTGATTGTTGCCTTTGTTTCTATTACTATGGTGTATCATCTTTATTGTTTTGTGTATGCCAAACTATCTCTGCTTCCCTGATATAAATATGACTTGGTCATGATGTATAATCTTGGTGAATTGATGATTTCTGTTTGCAGTATTTGATTGAGAACTTCTACATCTATGTTCATTAGGGAGATTTGCTTGTAGTTTTCTTTTTTGGTTGGGTTCTTCTCTGATGTATAAACCGGGGGAATACTTGCCTCCAGAAATGATTTGGGAAATGTTGCTTCCCTTTCAATTTTCGTTAAGAGTTTCAGAATTAGTGGCATTAGTTCTTTTCTAAATTTCATGTAGAATTAAACTTTGAATCTATCAGAGCCAGGGCTTTTCTTTGCTGATATACTTTTATTTCTATTTTCAATTTCTCTGGCTGATTTTGTTATTTAGAATTTTTATATCTTATTGATTTGGTCTGGGTAATTCAATAAGAAGGAATCTGCATTTATTTAGTGTTGTTCATTTTATTAGAGTATAGGTTTTCATAGTAGGTATTAATGATCTCAGATTCTTTAAGATCTGTTGTGATTTCCCCTTTTCATTCTTAATTGCTTGAATTTGTTTTTCTTTC
>NW_004524638.1:7080632-7084458 GCF_000260255.1 Octodon degus | reverse complement strand
CACACACGTAAATAAAAATTAAAAAAAAGCAAAAATGTGTTATTTAATTCCCATGTGATTTTAGAAAAATTGTGATTCCTTTTGTCATTGGCTCCCAGTTTTATTTTGCTATGGTCAGATAGTGTGCAAGGAATGATTTCAATTCCTCTACATGTAAGTGATCTATTTTGGGGAATGAGCCATGTGCTAAGACGAATGTGTATTCTAATGTTTTAGTGTGGAATACACTGTAAATATCTACCAAATCCATTTGATCACAGGTTTGGCTTAATTCTGATATTTCTCTGTTGACATTTTTATCTAGTTGACATAACTGTTTGTGAAAGTGGGGTGTTAGTGTCCCCCACTACAATTGTGTTAGTGCTTATTTAGCTATTCTTATCAGTTAATATTTGTTTTATGTAGTTGGGTGCACTTGTATTTGGTGCATATATATTTATAACTGTTATTGTTTCTTAGAGTTTTCCCTTAAGAAGTATGTAATGACATTCCTTGTCTCTTTTGATCAGTTTCGGCTTAAAGTTTACCCTGTATACAAATAGAATAGCTACTTCTGCTTTTTTTCTGTGTTCCTAAGGCAGAATTTCTTTTCTGTCCTTTGACTTTTAGTATCTGAATTTATTTGTAGGTAAATGTGTTTTATGAATGCAGCATATTGATAGATCTTGTTTCTTGATACATTCTATCAGTCTGTTTATTTTGGTTGGTGAGTTGAGATAATTTGTGTCGATGGCTATAACTGATATGTGTTGGCTTTTATTTTTCATGTTATTTTCCTGTTGTTGGTTCTGTCTTTTCTCCTTTGTTTAATTGCTTTTCTTGCTTGGTGGGTTCTTTCAATTGGTGCTTGTGTGTTTATGTGCTTTATTACCTTTTCTTAAGGTATCCTTCAGAGCATTCTGTAGAGCTGACTTATTGGTCGTGAATTTGTTTTCTTCCCTTGTAATGGAAGGATTGCATTTCTCCACTGAATTTGAAAGACAGTTTTGTGGGGCACAACAATCTGGGTTGAAGATTGTTTTCTTTTAGGACTTGAAATACCTCCAGAATCTCCTTGATTTAAGGATTTGGGTTGGTAAATCTGCTGTGATTCTATTTGGCTTTCTTTTAGAGGTGAATTGTGTCTTTGATTTTGCTGCTTTTATTATTTTGTTCTCATGTTGAATTTATGGAACCTTGATTATTATATGCCTTGGTGTAGATTTATTTGGTCATGGCTATTTGGAGTCCTGCATGCTTCATTTATTTGTATGTCAAGTTCTTTATCCATGTTAGAAAAGTTTTCTGCCATTATTTCTGTGAAGAGGTTTTCGATGACAATTGCACTATTGCCATCTTTATCACTGACTCCAATCAATTTTATGCTGTTATTCTTTACTTCATCTGATAACTGTTGGGTTAATTTTTCTGTGGCCCCTTGTCATTTTTAAAATATCTTCCCCCCAGTCATTAGTCACATTCCTGTCTTCTATATCTGATATCCTATCTTTGCCTGCAATCTCTTTTGTATGCTTTCATTGAAGTTTTTAATCTCTTGAGTTTAGATCCTTCACGTTGGCTTAATTTCTGATTTATGTTGAGCATTTGTCCTTTTCCTAAACTCTATGTTTCAATCTGTATCAGCTTTAATTTTTTTCATTTTGATTGTCATTTGTTTTTACACCTTAGATATTATTTTTTCTTTGGCTTTTTCCATTTATATTTTATCTTCTGCTGCAATCATTTCAGAAAGTTCTAGTGGCTGACTTCTGATTTTCTCTACCTCTATTTACCCTGGATTTGTCCTGGGTGGGCTAGGCATTTTCAGTTGCATTTTACTTCTTCTTTTTGTTATTTTCTATTTAAATTTTGTTGTTCTTTACTGATGCTTGTAGATTTCTTATGTTAGAGAGCTTCACCCAGGCATCAAAGATTCCTAGATAATATCTATTCTTCAAGAATGTTTTCTAGAAATAGCTGTTCTTGGTCTTTCTGTCTATTTCAAGAACATACCTTCCTAATATATTAAGAATGTGGAGTCACTATCATTTTGACTCAAGGTCCATTCCTTTGGTGCTGGGCTGTGATGGTTATGACCCTGTGCAATCTCAGTGTTGTCACACAGGGAAGAAAAAAATTTATTATAACAGGTGTGGCATCCTGGTTACAGTAGTACAGTTGGCAATAACAACAGACTCAAGCCTTGCTACTGACAAACCATGGTAATTGATATCTTTAACCATAGGAGCAAGGTCTATAGTTATATAATATAATCTATTTTATTCTCTTTTTTTGTATTTTAGGGAAGCATCTGCAGGGTGTTCAGGGTCTCACTACTAGATCAGAGTCATAGTGATCTGCCTGTTTACAGCCTTTCAAGTGCTGGGATTACAGGCGCATGCCAGCACACCCAGTCTCAACTGCCATCTCAGTGAGCCCCAGGGGTGGGACCTGCACAACAGGCCTGGGGATTGAACCCCCAACCCCCGTGCCTACTTGCAGTTGCTTTAATCTGCTGAGCTATTTGGCCGGCCCTATTTTATACCAAGGACTTGTTACAATGTTTTTGCACTCACTAGAGTGATTTTACCCTGTTGTAGGGAGCTTTAAGAGGGGTAGAATAGAGAGGTGGATAGGGTTAAATCCAGTAGTAGCAAATCTTGTGTGTATTCTATGATCATCCAGGTTTTGAGTAATTGTAGGCTACAAAAAGGGGGAATTGGAAGAGATAACATCAGAGTGTTGAAGTGAACCAGAAAGGAGAAGAGATGATGCTTCGCACATGAAAGTCTCATAAAATCAAATGAGATAGTTGATTAGAGGAAAAGGACAAGTGGTACAATACAAAGGGGAAAGTTTAGCAATCTAAATCACGAAAGAGAGTGAAAAGAAAGCAGAAGAGAGAAGGAAAAGAAAAAAGAGAGAAAGAAGAAACAATAAACAAAAACAATCACACACAGAGAAAACAACAAAGATACAGAAAGAAAAACAAAATGACAAAGTAGAACAGAGAGAAAATGAGAAAAGAAAAAGGAAATATACAAACAAACAAAACCAACAAAAATAAAAAGCAAAACAAAACACTCTAGCCCAGCAGAGCACCGCGGGAAAACCCGTGAGACAGAAAAATGAAAGCAGTGGGATTCCTGCAGCGTTGGCAGTTCTGCGGTGAGTAGAGTTCTGATCCAGAATGTTTACACTAGCCTAGATTGCAGGCGGGTTTGTGCGGGGCGCGGGTCTGATCTTTGTCTCTGGATTTGGAGGATGGCATCAGTTTTCTGTGGCTGCATTTCTCCCCAGATAAAAAAGAAAAGAGAGATAAATATATAGGAAAACCAAAACAAAACATGACCCTACCTGCACACTTCTATTCTTCATGTGTTTGTCCCCAAGCACAAAGCTGCGTCACCACTGTTGACTCATAGCTACTGTTGCTTCAGAGGTTTCCACACCACGAATCCTGTCCCTCCGTCTTGTGTGCACTCGCCAGGGTCCTGCTGGGTCACTGGCTTTACCATTGATTTCCGGTCCCTGAGTCCTGTCAGTTGAGGGAACAAGAGCTCGTCTGAGACTCCTTACCAGTTGCTGCAGCTCCCTGAACTGTACCTTTATTAAAGCCTTTTTCCTTCCTCATTTGCACAGCAACTGCATCTTCTGTCTTCTAACGTCACTAAATAATTATTGGTGCCTCTTCTAGATTTCAAAGTATGATCTTTTTTAAAATTAATTTTATTGTGTTAATTATTGAAACTGTCCTAGTAATTTAATTTGAAACTGTCTCATTGCTATTTGTTTCTCAATAAAATTTTGGAAAATAAAAAATAAAAATATATAAAAGAATAAAAAA
>NW_004524638.1:7076740-7080532 GCF_000260255.1 Octodon degus | reverse complement strand
AAATTAATTTTATTGAGAAAGAAATACCAATGAGACAGTTTCAAAACAGGTTAGTAGTACAGTTACAATAATTAATACATTGCATATTGTTCTCTTCATAGTTATTCACAGTACAAGACACAGACACAATAAACTTGTCCAAACTCAAAGTATGATCTGACATATATCTTAACATTTTATATATTTTCATTTATGATTTATTGTGTCTTAAGTGTCCTGAGGATAAAATTCACATCTGCTTCTTGCTTTCATATGTCTTTAAAAAATTTAAAAAATTTATTTATTCATTGATTTGGTACAGGGTCTTACTTCTCAGCTTGGACTTGTAGTGATCCTCTTCCCCAGCACTGGGATTACAAGTGTGCACCACTATGACTGGCTTCAGTGCCTGGCGTGGTACCCCTGGGGTTCCTGGGCTGGCCCAGAAAGTGATACTGGGGATGGAATGCAGTCCTTGTGCTTGCTAAGGAGGCTCTTAGAACTGCTGAGCTATCTCTCCAGCCCCAATTGTCCTACATCTTATAACATTCAACACTGGGCTTGGAACTCATCCTAAATAAGAACTGAGTGGACTCTCTGAATAATTAGTGGGTAGAAATTCACCTTGTCTAGCCTGGTTTACACCATAGCCATTTCTCCATTCTGTAGGTCTTTAGTCTCTACTCAATATTTTATTAGTGGGACGAGGATAAAGAGGCAAACTTTGGAACCCTAGTGAGCAAAGCACATTACAAACACCATCTAACTTAGCCCTTCCAGGCATGCATTTGTTAAACCCTGTGTCCAGGGCCACACAGGTGGTAACTGACACAGTTGATGTATTGGCTTCAAAAGCCATGCTGTTTTCATTACATGTTTTCATTTTTGAGGCAAGTCTCATAACAATTTTTGCAAATTTTTGGGCCCTCAGGCCAACTCATTTTCTGTTCTGAATCTATTAAATAAGATGGAGATATTTTAAAATATGTAGTTCTTAAACACACTGTGATTTTTTTCTTTTTTTTTTACACTGTGATTTTTTTTTTTTCTTTCAAATAATGACAGAGCTTTAAAGACTGAAACAAGATGCCCAGGGTGAATGTTTTTGGTAGATCAATTCTGAATGAGGACATAGCAACTCTGAAATAACCTTGAGAATCAATGGGAAAATGGGTTTGATTTATAAAAACTTCACCCCAGAAATCCTACCATGTGAGCATAATCTAAGTAAGTTCCTTCTACTGGGGTCCATGGCTGCAAACAGAAAGTAATGAACTCAGGTAAATCTAGTGAGATACAGGACAATATTTCTGAGGAAAAGAGAAAGGCTTCATATGGGCGTTGCCTCCAAAATCAGTGTATCTCTGGATAGTTAATGAATGCAATTAGCATTTGCTGAATGAGGGAGACTTTAGGAGATTGTCAGGGAGGATTAGAAAAAGACAGTCTTATTTTATTACTTTTGGCCAAAAAGTGATGTTCATTGATTTTATTACCTGGATATTTATGTAGCTGGTTTTAATGGAAGTGTGCACTGCCTTGCATGTTGACTGAAAGGGATGTATTATTTTCATTGGGGCGAATCCAACTTGACCCTCTCATATATGATATTATGACTCTGAAGGGTCAGTATCTGGTTCCAAATCACCCTCAGCCCCCACCTTTGCCAATCTTATTTTGCCCTGGTTTATACGATGCATAGGCTCTTATGGGTTCAAGGCTGACTTCAGTTCTTGTATAAACTGGCAACTCTCCTAAATATTAGAATTTCTGAGGAACCCATGAGAAGTTCCCAGGCAGAATTAACCTCTTAGTTTATCACCTACTTTTGGATAATTTTCTGTAGCACTTAATAAATGACTTCTTGGGTTGCAAACTTGTCTGCTTCACCTGATTCTCTATAAACACACTTCTATCTATATTTGTGTGTGATATATATGTATATCCAACATTTGAATGTGTATGTATACTTGTTATGTGCATCAATAAATATTTGTTGAATTATAATGAATTTATGGAAACTCATGTGCATAGTTTAATTATGACTGAGTCATATATGGCACTCTTCCAGATACTCTTCTACACTCTTTTCATATGATAATTCCCTTAATCCTTATACCAGTTATACAAGGTTAGTACTGTCATTTTCATCCTCCTTCTCTAGATAAAGAGCCATTGTCCAAATTCCTACTGATCGATCTCATGCGTATATCCTCTCCCTCTAAACTATGGCTGTTTCATACTACACCAGTGGAAGCTGTCATGCCTGAGTATTTGTATCCCTGCCTGGAATGCTATGTTGGAACCCTAACTCCCATTGGGATGGTATTATGAAGGACTTTTAGAAGGTGATGAGGTTATGAGGAGAGATGCCCAGAGGACAAAATTAGTGCCCTATTACAAGAGACAACAGACAGCAAGCTGCCATTTACCACTATGAAGAGGCATAGTGAGGAGGCATCTACAAGCCAGAAAACAGGCCTCCACCAGAATTTGAATCTGCTAATGTCTTGATCTCAAGCTTCCTATGTTCTAGAACAGTGAGAAATAAATTAATCTTATTTATAAGCTATTCAGTTTATGGTAGCAGCCTAAGGATAGGAAAGTTAATCACAGACAGAAATGCATTTCTTTCAATTTTTATAGTACCCCTGATTATAGCAATATTGCAAACATGCACCTGCAGCGACATTACAAATATACAATCACATAAACATACACATGCACTCATTCATTCATTCATTCATTCACCCATTCATTCATTCATTCATTCATTCATTCATTTGTCATTCAGCCAATATTTGATGAGAGTCAATGGGTGGTTGACATGCTAAATAACTGTTATATGGTGTGTGTGTGTGTGTGTGTGTGTGTGTGTGTAAGTGTTAGGAGGAACATATATTGATTATTATTCCTTGATTTATGAACTGTGTAGGCCAATTCCAAATCATGCTCTAGGGCTACCTCTAATTTTCTCATTCCTTGATATTTTAGGAAAAAGAGAATTAAGGTAGGAGGGGAGGAGAAAACTGAGTAACTAGTCATGTGCCATTGTACAGTTGAGTGGTGTGATGAAATGCCACATAAATTTTCCCTCTTGTTTGATCTGCTATGCTTCCCCTTCCCCTGCCAGAGAAGTGGTCACCCTCTGTGTGTTAGAATGTGGCCATTGATGAATGAACCAGGGAAAGGCAGGTGATTCAAGGTGAACAATTCTATTCACACACAAAGTATGTTGCATTTGCTATTATGTAGATTTGAGGCCTGGGTGGTTGGTTGTGTCCTGAACTATGGAGATAGCAAAGAGAGATACACTGATGCCATAGAGAAGCAGAAGTTAGACAGATTAAATGACCTCAGAGAGACAGAAAATAGTAGAAGTGTTCAGTTTCTTAGTTTTAGCCCATGAGATCTATGCTAAATTCTTAAATTTTCTGTAGTTTTGCTTGTTTGATTACCAATTATCCCCAAAAGAACGTTAAAAGCTTCACATACTTTTCCATTGCTTCAATGCATTTCTATTTTCTGACTTTCGACTTTAACAGGCATTGGCTCTTTATTTCTCTTTCAATGTGGAAAATTGGAAAATTTCCACTGTAGCCCCAGAATTATGAAGTTGATTCCATGTTGTCAGTGGCTCTGAATATCATGAGACCTTTAATCCTCTACTATAAAAATGTAGACCATCCCAATATCTTTATTTAAAACTTTTTCTTAGGTTCATTTTTCTTTGGACAATCCTATCAGATTTCATATGCTATAGTGACATAAACGTATAAAATCTTTTTGTGAACCTTCTACTTGAATAGTCTT
>NW_004524638.1:7069226-7070020 GCF_000260255.1 Octodon degus | reverse complement strand
TTATTTTCAATTAGTGTCCCACCCCTAGCCTAGTAATTACAGTAACCTCTCAGAGCCTTTTAGGTTATGCATCTCTGTAATGACACATATCTTATTAGATAGTAATGAAAATTGAATATAATAAGGTATGTTGACTTCATAAACTGCAAACATTGAAGGAAAGTCTGTTGATTTAGTTGCTATTAATTCCAGACCAGAGTATTGTCAATGGTCTTTATCTGAAGGTCAATACAGCTGCAACAAACTTGAGCTGAAAATTGGTATCAGACCATGCACTGCTAGCATGCCTATAGCCCCACCCCAGGTCCCAGTGTGCACAAGTGCTATGAGTGGAGTGCCATATAATAAGTGAAAGGACAAACATCAGAACTATTAGCTTGGCATCCAATCCCCAAACCTGCCTTGAGCATGATGCCTGACTCTTGAGTAGAGCACCTACAGTGAGATCCTCTCAATGAGAACATGTACCCAGAGCTCCAAAGGGAAGCTTTATGCATCACAGTCAGCGTGGATGAACAAACACAGGAAAGACTGAGGTTGCCCCAGGAGTCTACAGCTTTGGGAATGAGAGGCGATCTAGGAAGAAAAGTGTTGTGTTCTAATTAGGGAACTGGGTACCTACAGCAGTGGCAGCAAAAAATTGCCACTTTTGCAAATCTCAATGGCAGAAGGATATTATGAATGTCCTGAAGGTGTGAAATTATCAGCATATGTGGAGATGTGGGGAAGAATGCAAAGAGCCTGGTTGTGGGAGTTTTTCCAAACTCAGGTTGAGAGAGAATTTTCTCCTGATT
>NW_004524638.1:7063552-7064004 GCF_000260255.1 Octodon degus | reverse complement strand
GAATATTGAACCATCCTTGCATCCCTGGGATGAATCACACCTGGTCATGGTGTATGATCTTCTTCATGATTTGCTGTTTTCTATTTGCTAGGATTTTATTAACTATTTTGGCATCTGTTTTCATGAGGGAGTTCGGTGTATAGTTCTCTTTCTTAGTTGCATCTTTCTCCCGTTTTGGTATCAGTATAATACTTGCTTCCAGGAACGATTTTGGGAGGATTGCTTCCTTTTCAATTTCATGGAAGAGTTTGAGGAGTACAGGGACTACATCTTTTGTAAATTTCTTGTAGAATTCAGCTGTGAATCCATCCTGTCCTGGCCTTTCCTTTTCCCATAGGTTTTTAATTACACCTCTTATTTCATTGGCTGTTATGGGGCTATTGAGAGTGGTTATATCTTGTCGATTCAGTTGTGCTATTTTGTACCTGTCTAGGAATCTCTCCATTTCTTCT
>NW_004524638.1:7061628-7062455 GCF_000260255.1 Octodon degus | reverse complement strand
TTTGTGAAGAGAAGTTTGCCATAATTCTTATGGGATTTCCTTTGAATGTGTTCTGCTTCTTTTCTCTTGCACCTATCAGTATGTTATTCTTGTGCTGAACTTCTGGGATTTTGATTGTCATATGTCTCCGTGTGTTTTTCATTAGGTTGTGGTTTCTTCGCGTTGTGTATGCTTCAGTTACCTAAATGTCAGATTGTTTCCTCATATTTGGGAAGTTTTCTGCTATTACTTCTGCCCATATTTTTTTAATGTCATTTGTATGGACTCCTTCTTTCTCATTGATGCCTATTAGTCTCACATTGTTTATCTTTGCATCATCTTGCAGGTGATGGATTATTCTTTCCTGCATCCTCGCTGTTTTTAAGAGATCCTTTCTTACCTTTTCACTAGTTGCACCAGCATCTTCAAGATCTGAAACTCTGTCTTCACTCTCACTTAAACAGTTTTGCAAGCTTGTGATTGAGATTTTAATTTCTGTTATACCTCTTTGATTCCGCTTCATATGATCTATTTCTTTCCTGTATTGCTCATTCAAGGAATCCATCATTTTTCTAATCTCCTTTATTTTTTTTTTTATCAATGTCTTCTTTAGGAGCAGTTATAAATTCTTTTCCTGCAGTGTTTTTTTCATATTCTGTTTCCTCCCTATGTTTTTGTAGTTACTTCTTTACTTCAGATGCTATGAGTTCTGAGAATTCTTTTTTTTTATTTCAGAAAAGAATTGCACTCTGGGTTCCTCTATAAGTTTCTGCTGTTGCTTGTTTACTTTCGATGCTATTAATTTATACCTTTGAGCTGAGCTACTGTCCTCTGCACTTGTTCTGGGT
>NW_004524638.1:7056125-7060532 GCF_000260255.1 Octodon degus | reverse complement strand
TCCCTGGCTCCTCTTAATCTTCTTTCAATCAGATTTTCTTCTTTAGGTTGATGGTACCTCAGCTAAAGTTTGTTGTCAAAACTCCACATAGACATGTATTCCTGCCTGTGCCATCATTGCCTTCAGGACTCATGGGACCTCTGACTCAGGGTTTCCTAAAATACAACAACAACCAGAGCTACAGTTAGATCTTAATCTTGTATTCCTTGGATTAGTTTATGATCTTACATCTATTCAGTTGTACTAGTCAGTTTCTTTCTCCTGCTGTCATTTTAGTCAATTCTTCAAGTTCTCTCAATTTTATGCTTCAATTGTGTTCATGATTTAAACTGTATTTCTCCCTTCTGCATCCATGTGACTACCACACCTTTCGCCTGAGACATCATTAGTGTGCTCATTTGCTTTCTTACACCCACACACCTTCATTTCACCTTCAAGCAGATTCCAGAACAATCATTTGAAAAGATCAATCTTGATCTTGTGTCATCCACTAATAATGAATCTCTCAATGATCCTGCATTGTTTTTAGGGTGTAGATGCAGTCCTCAGCATAGTCACTCAAGCCACATAGACAGAGTCCTCCTTGGCAGGAACTTTTTTCCCTTGTTCTCTTCCTCCAGATCTTTCCTTAGCTCACTGGAAGTTCCCAGCTCATGCTCAACCCAGAGGTTTTCATCTGCATTTGCCAGTGCCAAGCGACTCCTTCCCCTTCATCACCTAGTCGATTCCTTGGTTTATGGGACAGAGAATATAGTACTAAAGCCAAACAAAGATCCTTTGCTCTATCCTACATTCTCTTGACTCCCTCACTTTTCCATCATGGCCCTTAGAACGTTCCTGTGACTTCATTTCAGGGAGGGACTGTATTGATCTTGATCACTTTTATTTCACCAATGCCTAGCATAGGTGACATAATTGTAGATATTTTATGGGCAGTAATTAAACTAATATGAAATTCTGAGAATTTCTTTTGGAGTATGCCTCTAACCTATTTCAATAGCATTGTACCCAGCGACTTGTCAAATCCCTGTGTTGATGGGCTAGCTGGACTCCCATGCCAGGCAGCTAAGATTGTTAACTAAATAGCATATTTCTTTTTTTCCTCTAAAAGTAATTGCTGGTTGCTAAATATTCAAACATGCATTGAAAAAGCAGCTCATTACGTTATGTTAAGAAATAAATTACGATTGCTAATTGCTTCTAGTAGTTAATTACTTCTAATTATTAGTCTGAGTAATAAATTACTGCCTCTGATTATGTTGTGGCACAGTTGGAACATTCAGAAATGCAATTTTCACAGTTGTTTACGTCAGAACTTGTTTATGGAATTATGGAGCCATAATTACCCCAAATAACTGGTAGCAAAAAATAATAAACATTTGATAAATTGAACTGAAATATGTCATTTCTTTGTCAGCTTATTTAGAAGATCAAGCATTAAAATGGAACAACTATGCTTGACTTTTCCAATCTCTTCAGGGAGTAGCAATATGTTAAAATTGAGATTTTTGTTTTGTTTTGGTTGAACGAAAATAAATTAGAGTTTCTTTTGTTATTTAAAACAAGAAAAATAAGCAGCCTTCTAATAGTGCTGAAAGTTAGGCTATACCATCAGGAAATAAGTCATAGGATGAAATAAATTAGGTCTACCTCAGAATAAATTATAAGAAATAGTAAAACTCCACACGTATTTTATTGAATTGTAATACACCCAAAGCATACAAGTCTTAACTGTAGAGCTTTCAACATCCAAACACCTAGCTTGAGTCTGTTATTTCATCTACCAGCCTTGCCAAGCTAATGAAAAAATTAGGTAATCTATAGTAAATTGGAGGCTGACTTTTTTTTTAAAGGCCTCCTAATTGCTACAATCATAATTCATCACTGATAGGCTCTGGCCCAAGTATGAATTACTGAATCATTATGGAGGTTATCTAATATGACTGAAACTCTTAAAACAGCAGCTTATGTTCCACAAGACCACCCCTCTCTTCTCCAACTTAGGCGAGGGTACACTTTCCTTTCAGCTTTCCTGCCACCTCAGGGAAGACCCCAATCAGCTCCTCAGTGTATCTAAACATCCCTTCAAACCTCAACCCCTAACAAAAGACCATAAAAGCCTCAGCCTCCCTTTGTTTCAATCCAGAAAATTCCTTATCTTCCCCAGATTCTCTCCATGTCCTGAAAGATAATAAAACCTGTTTTCCTTTTTCCTTCTGCCTGTTTCTCTGGTGCACTGGTGCCTGAAAAAAAATCTATCAGTCACTATCTTGTCTCCCTGGATCTCAGCCATGGTCCCTGATATGCTAGACCCCCATTTCCATTGTCGCTAAAATCATGATATCTCTGTGTAATCGCGTCTCCCTGAATGTGGACGGGGCCTGTGACTTGCTTTTAATTAACAGCATATGGTTAAGGCTATTCGGGTGTGGATGATTGCATGTGAGTGATTATAGGATTAATTATACAAAAGTTCAGAACCTGTCTGTCTTTTTTCCTTACTGGATTTGAAAAAACTGGGTTAGGAAACCTCATGTTGCAAGGACCTATAATCACCTCTCGGTGAGTGGCCCCCATGTGACAATCAGAAAGAAGCTGAAAAGGTCAGTGAAATCCCCTCAGGATTTATCCTAAGATCCTGTACCTCAGATTGTAGAACCTTTGTCACTATCAGCCATGTGGATGAGTCACGGCCATTGCTTGGCCAATGTGCTCTCTGTGAAAGCCTGAGAGAATGTTTTCTCTCCATGTGACTATCCTTAGGCACACTCTACACCATCGATCACTTTCCTCTTTGGCCCCATAATCTCCTTGATCTGAAAATTTGGGATACTACCGAGTTACATGATGTAACAGTACAAGTTCTCATTTGTCCTGAGTCTTGATTGACCTTGGAAGACTAGGGCCAAAATGTTGGCTTTCCTTGCAGCCCTCCTTTTTCTCTAATTTTGGTCTGCAAACTTAGGTTGTTAACCATCCAGAAGACAAGCTTATTGTTATTACTATACAACTTAGTCTGTTAAGCTTAACCTCACTATCTGTCTGAATATCAAACATCTTAGGCATAACATGGAACAGGTATTTTTCCTCAAGTATTGATATGTTGAACTTTAAGTCCCTACAGAATATGATAAAAAAAAACAACAACTCTTGTTGCATAGATCCTGCTTTACCTTGGTCTTAACCATCCAGCCGAAAAGTATAAAAACAAAATACAAGAAGAAAAGCCATTCTGTTATGTTGAGCTGTAGAGGACTCAGTTCAACAATTTATGACATTGCCAGTCAAGCAGAAGACCCAACACTATTATGGGCTACTGGACTCTTTTAGAATATTTTGCTGAGTTTACACACCTATAATATTCAAATAACGGAACTTAACCAAAAAAGGGGATACCGATGAATGTCCATTTTGTATCTGTGTATTCAAAGTGGTTAGGATAGATATATAGTTACATTCTCTTAATGAATAGAGGGATTTGTTCTAATGGTGTTTATAAATAGGATATCATGTCCGCATCTTGTACAGCAATTAACCACTAGGAAGAATGTATGCAATATGTTAATTATTGAAACTGTCCTACCGATTTGATTTGAAACTGTCTCATTGCTATTTGTTTATCAATAAAATTATGAAAAAAACCCCCAAAACAAATGAAGAACCATTTAGTATCTGTGTATTCAAAATAGGATAGATATACAGCTACATTCTCTTAATTCAATGAATAAGCTTTGTTGTAATAGTGTTTGTGGATGGGATGTTATGTCTGCATCTTGTACAATGAGTTACCACTGAGACAACAATGTGCAATGTACTTATTATTGAAACTGTCCTACTGATCGGTTTTGAAACTGTCTCATTGCTATTTGCTTCTCAATAAAATTATTAAAAAAACCCTCTACCTCTAAAACAAAACAAAACAAAACAAAAACAAACAAACAAACATAGAGTAGTAAGGTACTAATGATCACACTATTAAAAGGTCTACTGTTAAAAATCTCCAAATACTGTCAATTTTAAATTTTATGCAGTCATAATAATAGTGTCAATACAGTGGTTTAAATGTGAAGTTATTTTAATGCATTTTTTATTTTTAAAGAGAACACAAAATAGTGATAAAAAGGGCAAAATTAGAAATGATACATAATTTCACTAAACAAAATAAAATGATTTTGAAAATAAAAAAAAGAAAGAAGCTGAAACTAACTGTCCTACAACCACAAAGAACTGACTTCTGCCTAGAGTTTGCATGAGGTTGGAAGCAGACCTTCCTCAAATGAAACTGAGAAAAGGTGTCAGCCCCAGGTGATACTTAATTGCATCCTTGTGAAATTAGAACCAGGTAACTCCACAAAGATATGCCTAGAATTCTGTGTCACAGAAATTGTAAGATAATCAATGTGTTAA
>NW_004524638.1:7053038-7054111 GCF_000260255.1 Octodon degus | reverse complement strand
CTTGCACTTGCCAGGGAAGTGCTTATTCCACTGAGCCATCTTCCCGGCCCTTTAAACTTATTTTAAAGAGAAAAAAATGCAAACAAAGACAAGTACAAAATAACATACAAAAAATAAAAATGATACAGAATTTCAAAACAAGATGATCGGAAATTAACAATGGTTGTTATATTACATAGTTATCTTCAGAATAGTTGCTCATATTACCTGATATATGCATGGAAAATTGATGAGACAATTAAAGATTAACTTCCCTTCAATAAAATAATACAAATTACTAGTACAATTATATTAACATATTCTCTTCCTCCTTTTTTCTCCTCTCTTTTTTCTTTTTTCCTTTCCCTTATCGCAGTTGTTCTTTCCTTTTGAACTGTTCTTTTCTCCTTCACAATATCTATTATACCTTTCAGATTTTAGTTATGCTTTCGGGTTCTTACACTGGGGAGACAGTACGATAATTACACATATGGTCTAATTTATTTTACTTATGAGTATGGTCTGTAGTTACATCTGTTTACTTATAAAAGCCTCAAGTTTATATATTTTATTGATGAGGAATACTGCATTGTATGAAATATTGCATCATTTTTATCCATTCCTCAGTTGATGGACATTTGGGTGGCTACCAAGATTTAGCTATGACAAATTGTGTTGTTATAAACATAGGTTGCACATATTCCTATGGTATGATGTTTCAGTTCTGGGAAAATAACCAGAAAGAGCACAGCTGGAATGAATGGAACCTCTAATCCTAGTTTTTTTTTGTGGATTCTCTATGCTCATTTTTGACCATTTTGTATCTGTATATTTGAAATAATTAGGATAGATATACAGCTATGTTCTCCTAATTCAATGAATAGGAAGATTTTTTCTAATAGTGTTTGTAAACAGAATATCATGTCTGCATCTTGTACAATGAATAACCACTAAGACAACAATATGCTTTGTATTAATTATTGAAACTGTTCTACTAATCAGATTTGAAACTGTCTCATTGCTCTTTATTTCTCAATAAAATTATTGAAAAAACCAGTGAAAATGTTCCTTTTCTTCCACATGCACTGCAGCAT
>NW_004524638.1:7024876-7046513 GCF_000260255.1 Octodon degus | reverse complement strand
TTAAGGATTGTGATGACTCCTGCCTTTCCTTTTTTTCTTTTTTTCTGTATTTACGACATAGTCTACAGGGTCTACAGGTCTCACTATATAGATCAGACTCATAGTGATTCTCTTGCTTACAACATCGCAAGTGCTGGGATTACAGATATGTCTCACCATATCCAGGCTCTGTCACCATCTCAGCATGCCCTGGGGCAGGGCCGGCATGGCAGGCTAGGAATGGGACACCTGCCTCTGCACTCTGCCAAAGCAGGTACTTTAGTCTGCTGAGCTATCAAGCCTGCCCCTGCCTTGCCTTTTTTGCCTACTATTTCTTTTGTTATACTGGGTCTTTTCTGGTTCCTAGTGAATTTTAGGAATGTTTTCTGTAGATTTGTGAGGTGTACTAGTAGTATTTTGCCTGGAATCACATGGAATCTGGGAGTAACAATTTTGGGAGTATTTCCATTTTCACAATGTTGGTTCTTCCTATCTGAGAGCAAGGAATATTTTACATTTTCTGAAATCCTATTTAATCTCTTTATTTATATTACTGTAGTTTTCATTGTATAGATCTTTTATTTCTTTCATTAGATTTATTTATAAATATTCGAGGTTTTCAATGCTATTGTGAAAGATGTGATTTCCCTATTTTCTCTTTGTTTGATATTTTTGTATAAGGATGCAATTGATTTTTTATAGTTGATCTTGTATTCATCTATGATACTGAATTTGTTTATTAACTCTTGAAGTCTTTTTGTGGAGTTTTTAGTTTTCTTGCTGAATAACATTTCTTTCTTTCTTTTCTTTTTTTTTTTTTTCTTTTGGCAGAACCAGGGATTAAACTCAGGCCCTTGCACTTGCCAGGGAAGCACTTATTCCACTGAACCATCTCCCTGGCCCTATGTCATTTGTGAATAATGGCAATTTCACTTTCCCCCTTTCCTATCCTTATTTTTTATTTCTGTCTTATCTAATTGCTCTGGCCAATGTCTCCAGAACTGTGTTGAATAGGAGTGGTGATAATGTACATCATTGTGCTGCTCTTGATTTTAAAGTGAAGAGTTTCAATTTTTGTCCATTTAGTTTGATATTGGCTATTGCTTTGTCATAGATGGCTTTATCATATTAAGATAAAACACATTTTTATAAGATTTTTACCATGAGTGAGTTTTGGACTTTATCAAAAGCTTTTTCTGCATCTATTGAGATGAACATATGATTCTTGTCTTTGCTCTGTTGATATCGTGTATCACATTTATTTATTTGCATATATTCAACCATCCCTGCATTCATGGGATGAGTCCCACTTAGTCATGGTGTATAACCTTCTTGATGATTTGTTATATTCTGTTATCTAGTATTTTATTGAGAATTATCGCACGTATATTCATTAGGGAGATTGGCCTATAGTTATCTTTTGGGGCTGGGATATTCTCTGGTTTTGGTATCAGGGTAATACTTGTCTCCAGAAATAAGTTAAGGCCAATTACTACCCTTTCTATTGATTAAAGAGTTTGAGAAAAATTAGTATTAAGTCTTCCCTAAAATTTTGTAGAATTCAGCTGTCAATTCATCAGGACCTGACCTTTTCTTTGCTGGTAAGTTTTCTTTTTAATTATGTGTTCAATTTCATTTAATGGTATCAGTTTATTCAGAATTTTTATATCTTCTTGATTCACCTTTGGTAATTCATATGCATTTAATAATTTTTCTACTATTTTCTGTGTTTTCCAACTTATGAAAGTAAAGATTTTGGAATTTCTGGAGGATCTGTAGTGATTTCACCCTTTCCATTCTTCTTGCATGCATTTGAGTTTTCCTTTCCTTTTTGATAGGGTTGGCTAGGAATTTATCAATCTTATTTATTCTGTCAAAGAATAAACTCATCAATTATTAACTGTATTGTTTTCTTCGTCTCCATTGCATTAATTTTTGCTCTGATTATATAACTTTTCCCCCCTTCTTTGAGCTTTGACTTGCTGTTCTTTGTACAGAAGCTTGAGATACAGTGGTAAGGTTACTTATTTGTGCTTGTTCTGTTTTCCTGATCTTGGAATTCACCACTTATACACTTCCCTCTTTTTTTGTTTTTTGTTTTTTTCTTTTTCACTTCCCTGTTAAGACTGCTTTCATTGAATCCAACAGGGTCTGGTAAATTGTATGTGCATGTTAGTTTGATGGTAAATATTGTTTATTTTATTCTTTAATTTCATCTGAGCCCCATTGGTTGTTTAGGAGGGTATTGTTTAGTTTCCATGTGTTTATAGAGTCTTTCATTTTCTTTGGTCAATCATTTCTAATTTCATTGCACTACGGTCTTGTAGTATGCATGGGGTAATTTCAGTTCCTTTGCATTTACTTCAGTATATTCTGTGGGCTAGTATATGTTCTTTTAGAGACTATCCCAGGTACAGCTGAGAAGAATGTGTTTTCTGATGTTATTGGTGAAACACTCTGTAGAGTTATACTAAGTCCATTTGTTCACGTTTGGTTGAGTTATGTTATTTCTTTGATGATTTTTTTTTATCTTACTGACTTGCTTTTTTGTGACAATGGGGTTTTAACTTCCTCTGTTACAATTGTTTTTTTTTTTTTTTTTTTTGCTTGATTTTTCATGTCTGTTAAAATTTGTCTTATATAGCTCGGTGCTTCTACATTTGTTGCATATATATTTATGACTGTTATGTCTTCCTCTTGCTGTTTTCCTTTAGCAAGAATGTAGTGATATTTCTAATTGTTTTTAATCATTTTTTGTTTTAAGTTCATATTGTCTGCAACTAGAATAGCTACCTCTACATTTTTTAGTTCCCATTGATTGTAGTATATTCCTTTATTCTTTGACTTTTATACTGTCAAATTTCTTTTTGCATTAAATATGTTTCTTGTATACAGAGTATTGATGGATTTTGTCTGTGGTTCACTCTGACAGTCTGTTATTATTATTATTTTGATGATAAATTGAGGCCATTTACATTAATGGTTATTACTGATATTCATTGGCTTATCTTTCCCATGTTATGTTCCCACTGTTGTTTCCCCACTTTTCCCTTTTGCTTAATTATTTGACCTGCTTGGTGGTTCTTTTCTACTATTGATCTTGGAATTATGGTTATTTTTCTCTCTGTCTAGAATATCTGTCAGTACTCTTTGTGGGGAAATCATGAATTTCCTCAATTTTTTTCTTTGTTTTTAAGACTATTTTATTTCTCCATTAATTTTGAAAGATAGTTGCAAGGTATATCAATCTGAGTTGGACACTGTTTTCTTTAAAGATATGAAATACTTCATTCCAAGTTCTTTCTGATTTGATGGTTTGTTTTGAGAAATCTGCTGTGATTCTGATGGGCTTTTCTTCATAGATAGTCTGTTTTTTTCCTAACAGCTTTTAGTATTCTGTTCTTGTGCTGAATTTCCGGGATCTTATTTTGTGTATGGGTGTAGATTTATTTTGATTATGGCTACTTGGATTTCATTAGGCCTAGTTATCTTTACGTTAGATTCTTTTTCCATGTTTGGGGAATTTTCTGCCAATCCTTCTGCAAATAATCTTTTTATGTCATTCATGTTACCTCCTGATTTTCCTTTCACACCTATCAGCTTTATATTGTTGTTCTTTTCTTTTTTTTTTTTTCATCTCCAGCTGTTGAATTGTTACTTTCTGGTTCCTTTTTATTTTTAAGAACTCTTTCTTTTTGTGATCAATAGCTGCATGCTGTCTTCATGCTTGTGAAAGTCTATCATCAGTTTTATTTAAGTGTTTTCCCAGCTTTCAGTGGAATTTGTAATTCACGGATATCTCTTTGAATCTGTTTCATCCATTTTAATTCTTTAATTTTTTTATCGTAAGGAGAATACAACATATAGTAAAATAAATAGAAGCAATACAGAATATCACTAGACAAAATGATAGGAATTCCACAATGGTTGTTACGTTGAATATTGTCCTCAAATTGGTGTACAGATTACCAGACATAAGCCTGCAAGTTTGCTCAATTATAATAAATTAAAAAAGAGATAATAATTTAAGCATTAACTCCTCCTTTTAATGGACTAACAGAAGACAGCAGTACAATTACACAAGCTATCCTGCATGTACACATAAATATTTCTTTTCCTCTTCCTTCTTTCTTTTCTCCTTTCCTTCATTCCAATTGTTCATTCCCTTGGAACACTGTCTTTCCCTTTCACAGTATCCACTGTACCTTTTAGATCCTATTTACTCTTTCAGTGTGTCAGTCAGTTGTACTAGAGGTTCAGATATAACACAAGAGGTACAAACATATAAGAAATTCCAAGATTGGCTTGTGATGGTCAGCCACAGAGTCAGATGAAGAAGCGTACAGGGGGCTTCTGCACACTGGACACTGAAGGATTCAGTTCAAGGCCTGGAGCCCACTGCAGTGTCCTGTGCAAGTACCTATCAGGACGCCGATGGATTTGTGACAGAAGGCTGATGAGGCTATGCCAAAAGGCTAACGCATCCAAAGCAGAAGCCAAGAGTCTGTGTTAGAGCCGGAAGATGCTGTCCAAACTGATTGCAAAGACTGTAGCTCCTCCAAGAAAGAATGAGATCCTCCAGTTTTCCTCATTCTTCTTAAGTAATAAAGTCACTCTAGAGTCTGGCCTCCACACCTTAGTGTGTGGAATTGCTGAGCTGAGTTAGTTAAGCTCTTATCTTCTCAAATGGACTCAATCAATCAACCATTACATTCAGGTTCTTACATCAGGGAGTCAATACTATGTTTACACACGTGGGTCTTATGAGTGTGGTCTGTAGTTGCATCCATTTACATATAAAGTCTGGAGTTTACCTTTTTTATAGCTGAGTAATACTCCATTATATTGCTTATTT
This sequence comes from Octodon degus, assembly GCF_000260255.1. Classification (NCBI taxonomy): domain Eukaryota; kingdom Metazoa; phylum Chordata; class Mammalia; order Rodentia; family Octodontidae; genus Octodon; species Octodon degus. The sequence continues at coordinate 7,041,679 of NW_004524638.1, read as the reverse complement.
AAGGTTTCTTTCATTTTTCTGTGCTCTTCTCTTTGTTTATCTGTTTTCTTTAAATGCACAGCAATTCTTTCATGATTTTTGTCGTTTCTTTTTTAACCAGAGGGATTATTTCTGATCTGATTTATTCTCCAGCCCAATGGAGTTGTTTCTTTATATCAGTTGCTATCATTTCAGAAATTTCAGGTGTGTTACTTCCATTTCTTCTATGTTGATGTCTGCTGGACTTGTCATGGGTGGGATGGAGGTCTGAGAATGAATCTTGCTTCTTTATCTTGTCATTTTCAAAGCTTCCTAGGATCTCTAGGGCTGAGAGTTGCTCCTGTGATGGCAGTGGGAGGCTGAACATAGAGTCTCACTCCTTCCAGGCAGCTCACAGAAGTTCTCTATGTTTCCTGGGTATAAGGGTTGTTCTTGTGATTATTTTATTTTATTTTAGGGAAGGATCTACAGGGTGTTCAGGGTCTCACTACTAGATCAGACTCAGTGATCCACCTGTTTACAGCCTCCCAAGAGCTGGGATTGCAGGTGCACACCACCACGCCCAGTCTCAACTGCTGTCTTAGCATGCCCCAGGGGTGGGACAGCATGACAGGCCCAGGGATCAAACTCTTGGCCATTGTGTCTGCTTGCAGGCACTTTAATCCACTGAGCTATTTGGCCTGCCCTGGCAGATACTATTAATTCCACTTTCAGAAAAGAAAATTGAGGCTTAAAAAGATTGCAAAAGAAACTATGTAAAGTTACATTGTAGCATAGGCAGGACTGAAACCTGGCTGAGATGACTATGGAGCTCATAGCTTTGAATTCACTGCACTACATTTCTTTCATCAGGGAAATACTGCAGTGTGGTCCCAGAAATTAGGCTCTATGTCCAGATAGATATAGGTGTGAAGTGTGTTTTTAATCTTGTGTATTATCTTCTGGGAAAATTGCTTCTCTCGACTTCAATTTGCTGATCTAAAATATGTAGTTAATAGCAGCTATCTCAAAAGGTTGTTCTGATAATCAATTGAGTTTATACTACAAAGACCATAGTCACCAGTCAGAAAATGTAAGTATATTTTCTAGCATCATAAAATCAAAGTGAGTGCACATGAATAAAAGCATTTATGAAATAGTATCTTGCTCTATTATAACATTTATTGCAAATGAGTGGTTCTTAATTTTTTAGAAAGTGGAGAGATACATATATAATTTTTATGAATCATCATAGAGCAACTAATTAAGTATTGGGTCCAAGAGAATGACAAAGAAAGAATTTGACTGTCATCAGAGCAGATGAACATTTTGTAGTAAAAAATGAACAGGCTTTTCATCTGGACAAGTCCCAGACCATAGTGATGCACGCAGACATGGAGACTTCCTAATGACAATGAATTCACCATTTCATTTCCCCTTCTGGTTTATAATTAGTTGTTTAGGAAAATTGTATCAGACAAATAATCTGAAAGGAGGAGGATAGTGAGCCAAGGAGTGACATCCTCTGACTTCAGTTTGAAAATAACATGCTTCAGTAATAAATAAAGTCTCCTGGGTTGAGAAGAGACTGCAGGGAGACTAAGGAAACAGGAGGCAGATGCTATCATAAACTAAGAAAGCTGTGAGTCAATGTGATTGTAGTAGAAACAAGGAAGAGAGTTGTTTGTGCTTGCTTTTGCTTTAAAGGTAGAGGCAGCAAGAGTTGCTTATGGATTTTATATGGGATGATGAATGAAGGGAATGTGGGACTGAGGAAGCGGAAGAGAGTGGGAAAGAGAGACGAAGGCAAGGGACAGAGGGACTGAGGGAGAGGAGGTGAAGGGAGGGAAGGATAGAGTGAAGGAGAAAGTGGAGGAGGAGCAAGGGAGGAGAAAAACAAGAAGAAAAGAGGACAAAGATTGAGATTGATTAAGGGTGACTCGATTTTGATCCCAGACAGATGGAGCTGCTCTTTACTCTGATGGAGATAACAGAGTGGGGTTGAAGCAAAGGAGCAGGTCAACTCTCTAGGTTTGCTCATGTTAGTCTTTAGATGGTTGTTAATGTTCACATAGAGATGCTAACAGGCAGTAACAAGCGCTATGTTCAGGGCGGCCTTTGGGCTGTTGGTACACATTTGAAACCTGATATGTGATTAGTTGGTATTTAAAATCAGGAGCCTTGAAATGTTCTTCAAGAAACTGAGGCCCAAGAGGTAGTGATGACAGCCTGGAATAGGGTGGTAGAGGTGGAAGTGGTGGGAAACGATTGAGCCACAAGCAGAGTAAATGTGATTGAGGGAACAGGGCACCCAGTCATGACTCCAGGGGTGGTCACTGAGGGGTGGAAGACTGGATAGATGTCCCTGAGATGGGATAGCTAGAGAAGAAATGGGAGCTCATCAGGACTCATCTAGAACAGTGTGGAAGTTCAGGGCACTTATGAGTGGGCCAAGCTGCATGGTGGCAACTGAGGGGCTCCCCAGGGAGCTACAGATACCCTGAATTCTTAAAGGAAGAACATAAGAGGCAGCATCCAGGCTATGCCTGGACTGGAATACATGAACTCTCTAGGCCATAATCCCAAAACTCTGGTTTCAAGGCTGCTGCTGTCTGTCTTTGTACTGCTTACTGTTGTCCAGGTCACAGTTAAAACAGAAAGCTGAAGACAATGTTACCTAGTGTCTTGAGTACTTTCTTTATCAGTGAGACAGAATCCCTGATACCTGCAAACTAAAGGGAAAGAGATTTAGTTGCCTCATGGTTTATAGAGGTGTCAGTCCACAGCCCACTGGCTCCAAGATAGGGAAGCTGCTTGATTCAGCGCAGACAGGAAGCAGAGACAGAAAGGAGCATCCGGGAAGTGAGATGGACTCTTCCAGGTCACGCTGCAGTCAGTATGGTGCCTCTTTCACCTGGATCCTGACTGCATATAAAAACCACCAAAAACCTCATCTGTGAGCAGTGAGGCTATGGGGAATGCTCTAGATCTAAACCATCTCCTGGGAGTGAGATGACAAGGGAGAGTGATGCACCGTGAGGTGCTAAGTAAGTGGCTCTTCACAAGGACATCACTTTCTAGTCTGGAAAGAAGTTCAAAGTCCTCTTTGTTAAAGTCAATAAGTACCTTCTGATGGTGAGTGACACAAACTCTCCATTCTCTTCTCTTGGGGAAGCTCAAACACATCTGCAGTCTTCCACCTTGAGATTCAAGCAAATAGAACACAAAGATGGGAGGAACTTTTCTGATGCTTGCACACAGCTCTGCTGGTTCTCCTACAGTGACCAACACTAATAGTCTCTACCTATAGCTGACCTGATTCCAGATAGACTCCGATATTTTCTCAAGGACTGCAGACTTTGTGGCTCAGGGCAGATGTCAGGACCCAGTGGTCCCTGGGTTGCTGCGACTCACTGCTGGTTTCCGTTAGAGAGGTTGAATGGCACATAGTCACATTCATTCAGGAGTTGGCTGTTTTGATGTTGGAGCAGGAGATTTGATGGCTTGCATAGAGAACATGAATTCTGAAAGCCTAAATATTTTACTGTTTGATGCTTCACATGAAAAAAGAACTAGTGATTTCCTTGATTTATGCTAATTGTGCTAAAAAGTTTCCTTAAGAAATCTCCCATCCTTGAGACAACAGAAGAGAGAATTCTGAGATTTAGGATTCCCTAAGTGCAAAGTATCTGCGAATAAAGAAGAGTTTCAGAATTGTTTCTTGGGAGATAATGTTTACTTGTTTTTTTTGCGGAACCCAGGATTGAACTCAGGCCCTTGCGCTTGCCAGGGAGGCACTTATTCCACTGAGCCATCTCCCCGGCCCCGATAACGTTTACTTGTGCTGGTGCCTGTTTTGAAAACACAGGTGCAACCTTAAGGTGGACACTTGTATTGCTATGATACAAACTCCCCTACAGAGTTTGCTGACATTCTGGAGTGCACCCTTGTGAACGACCTGATTTAGAGGTACACTGTGGCCATTCAAAGTTGCTATGGATTGCAAATATTTCCAAATCTCAGTGTCAAAAATGTTTGCATCAGTTTTAAGTAATAGGCCAGCCTTACTGTATGTGTGTTAGGGTGGGGAGGGGCGAGGAGCAATGAGACACACAAAAAGCAGTTAGGTAAAAACCTAGCTGGCTTCACCGTTTTTAGATTTGGAAATATCTGATCTTTTCAAACTTCGAAAAACGATTCATGACAGTTTGTTGGGACATGAAAAAGAGAAAAGCTGGAGTGGGATTTACAACTGTACTATGGAATTAGTGTCGTCATCACAAACGACTTCAGCATTGGTGACTGTGCAAGCAAGCAGACTGGGTATCATCTTGAGGCTTCCTTAGCTGTGCACGAGCTCGGAGGTGCCCGGGTCGTTGTCAGCACTTGCAATCAGCTCAAGCCGTGCACTTACGGGAGCTGCTTTCTTGGGGACTGTGTGTCTCCCACTGGGAGCGGTTTGCAGGGGGCCTCACTGGCCCCAAAAGGGCAAAGGGTTGTTCCTGGAAGACACTATGGATGTCACCTGATCATTGGTGCTGTAGAGTTAGAGCTAAGAGTATCCACTGGATGATAAAACAAGGGAGGGCAGATTGGGTAACTTTCCTAAACACAGTGAACTCTTCCACAACAGTTTAAACACAACAAGAACCACAGGGGTACTTAACAAGTAATTTCCTTTTCCTGAACACAAAGCAGGCATTTTTTAGCCTCCTTCGAACCCCAAAAGGTCTGTTCTCTCTTCTCTATCACGGCCAGCCACAGGCCACTGTTGAAGATGTTGGTGTCACAGGATGGGAGGAGCTTGGATCCCTGCGTCGTTTCCTGGAGAGATGTCAACCTTAGAAGAAACTGTGAGGTGAGCAGAAAATAAAGCTTTTTGTTTTCTTAATACCCCTCGGGTTTGGGGTTGCTTGTTGCAACAGTTAGTTATCTATTGAAATTCATTTATACTGCATGGCTAATTTAGATAAAAGTAATTAATTTTAGGAGAGGAATACCTTAAGTTGAAAAATTGCTTTCTACAGAACAATGAATATGAATGAACTACGGCCACATCTACATAGTTATAAAGTGTTCAGCAAAAATGTGAGTTGCACGAAAATACACGCCATATGACACCATTCCTATAATGCTCGAAAAACAAACAAAACTAAGAGATACATTATTTAATAATTCCAACACACATGGTAAAGTTGAAAAGCAAAGCAAAAAAAGTAAGATGTAAGCCACTGAGGTCAGTTACTGGGATACCAGCAGGGAGAAAACAAAAATTCAACACTCTTGGTCGCATTTAATTTCTTAAAACTGGTTGATGATACAATAGTATTTAATATTCTTTAGAACAAATATTTAATATATATAATTTTGTAATATGAAAAATATGAGAAAATCCCAATGGTTCATTTAATTTGCCAATTAAATATATATATATATATATATATATAACCATACATATTATATATAATTGGATACAGTGCACTCAATTGTGGTTTACTCAGACACACATTACGCACAGTATAGCATACTATAATTTATTTAGATACAGAGCCTTGAATATGAGAGATTGGATGGGCTTTGCAATGGGTTAACTAATGGTCAAGTTGCAACAGCCAGGTAAACTGAGTCAGTGTGGTGCTGGGTGTGGAAGGCCCACTGAGTGTTGCCAACCACAGCTTAAAGGCAAAACTAGAGGGGAAGATGGTGTGCTGTTGATTATCCTGGAGGAGTTTGCTGCACTAGCTTTCCTGACGTGAACTCAGGTGTTCTTATCATCAGAGAAGTTTGCGTCCTAGCTGTTGGGTCCTCACTGTCACTCAGGACGCCTATGGTTCTCTTTAGGGGAGCTCTGGTGCTTTCCTCGAGTACCACTTCTTGTCTCCCATGCGGATCCCCCATCTTGCTGGCACAGATCTTTTATCCCACTAGTGCAGACTTTCTAGCTTCCAGCAATGACCTTTGGACCTTTCCAGTGCAGATCCTTGATAAAGATGTGGTCATGGGCTCTAGGTCTCCAGTGGGAACTCTCAGGGACATTGCCATGGCTCAAGGTCTTCAACTGGACTCATGCAGCACACTGCCTTGGGTTTCAGGACTTCAGCTGGATTCTTTGGGTTTCTAGTGTGTGAACAGATCTTCCATACTCCTTTGACTCTTTAGATGAATATGACAAAGCAAGTTTATAAATTATGTGTCTTCTATTAAAGAGTTTTATTTATAAACTCTGACTGTAACAAGTTATTTTTTGTTGTTCTTTTGAGATAGAGTCTCACCATGTAGCCCTGGCTGGCCTCAAACTTTGGTGATCCTAATGCCTCAGCCTCATGAGTGCTGGGTTATACCATACCTGGCCTTGATGGGTTTTCAAAAATACTTTTGGCCACATATGGGCATTTACTTACAGACTGACACTGAAATCCGAACTTTCCATTCAACTTCGTTCTGGCATTTGATCTAAGTCCTAATGAGGAAGTGTTCCCTGAACTGCATCTCAGATCTGGATCGTACAGGCTTGAAGGCAAGTTGTGGAGTCTGAAACAGTAGGAGCTACTGTGCATTTGCTTGCAAATGAGGGCACTAGCTAACAGGGCTTGACATTTGTTTCAGCCTTGAATTAAACAACTCATGCTGGTTGCCCTATGCATCTATTTCATGCTGATTAGAAGTGCTGGTTAGCAATTCATCTCTCTTTGATTAATTAAACATAGGAAAACCCAATTTGTTATTAGTCTCCACTTGGAAAACTAAATTTTCCAAAGCATGAGGCCCATGAGAGAAATTAATAGAATTTCACTAGTAGAGGTTGGTGAGAGAGTTTAGAAATGGTATACTGCATTAGTTTAAATTCAGGTTCTTTTCATACTTATCAATTCATTCATTCATTCATTCATTCATTCATTCATTCATTCATTGATTGTAGCAATATTTGCTGAGGCCAACTCTGTGCCAGACAGTTCGAAGCACTGGGAGTAGAATGATGAGCAAAGCCCGTGCCCCAGCCTTACAGGGAAAGCCAGTATAGGGGTTGGTCCTGTTGACCATGGGAATAGGGGGCACAGGGCATAAGGTGCAAAACACTGCATATGTAGTCAGCCAGATCTTCTCTAAGGTTCTTCTTGGTACTTTAGCAATTGCAGAACTTTGGACAAGGGATTTAACTTCTCGAAGCCACTAATTTCCCTTCTGTGAACTGGGGCAGCAGCATCTACCTCAGAAAGTCATGCAAAGAGCAACTGAGTTAGTGCATACATAACACAGTGCCTGCCTATATGAGACCTAATCTATTAGGTTTCCACATCTCATCTAAACCTGGCCTGGTGAGGTTTGCTATCGTCTTTTGGAAATTTACCAATTTCCAAAAATTTCAAATGGTGGGACAAATGTCAGTGGATGGGCATGAACACACCTAAGTGTGTTCACCATCAGCTGGGTTGTCTGGGAGCTTTATGACGCCCCCATGTACCTGTGACTGAGGAAGTGGAAAGGGTGGAGCCCTGGTCTTTCCTGCCACGGGATCAGTGACCTTCACTGCACACGGGTGGGGTGATGAAGCTGTCCTGGGAGGTGTGTCAGTCCCCAGGAGCTGGTAATGCCTCTGGAAACGAGAAGTTCAGGGCAAGAAACTGAAGTCTTCTAGGACGAGAGCTAGTCAGTGTGCCCATGTGCTAGATAAAGAAACTGAGAGCCAGAGGGGGAGGTGAGGAAGTCACTGAAGCTAAATGTGTGCCTGTAGTCAAACTCAGATTCTGGATTCCTAACGCAGTGCTCTGCCTTCTTATCATCAGATCTATAGTTTCCAAGACAATATGCCAGAATTTCAGACACTAACTTATACCATAACTGCCCTTCTGTACCATTGTATGGATAGCCAGGAAATTAGGACCATGGCAGATAATCTGGGGGTGTGGATAGGGTAGTCAGAGAAGCATGTGAGTGGCAAGTAGGAAGGGGAGGCGAAGCAGCTTCACAATGTCAGGGTGCCTGATTAGTTTAGGGCAGAGATCTAAAGAAGAAAGTTCATGACCAGAGCCCAGGAGTGGTGCCACCCAGGGAGACTAGGAACCTTGGCCATATTGGTGGGTCACCTGGGTGCGACTGTAAGCAGAAACACTGAAATGACACCTAGGATTTGGAAGCAGATTTATTTACTTCTATGATGGGTACTGATCAGGACCACTCTTAGAATATCAGGCCCTGACCTGTGGTGGTGTAGGGCTCATATCAGATAAGCAAGCAGGAAGTACATGGCAGAATGGCTTGACAGCTAGGGATTGCTTTATACAATGTTTGTCATAGTGACCAGCCATGCATCACAGCAATTCGCCCTTCCTTCCTTCTTTTCCTTTTTTGTTTTTTGGATACAGTGTCTCACTATGCAGTTCAGACTCACAGTAATCCTCCTGTTTCAGCCTCCCCTGTGCTGAAACACAGGCTTACAAGCATGCGCCACTATGCCTGGTTCAGGGCCCACATGGTGGGCCCAGGATTTTAGGGCCTGAACAGCATGTGGTTCTGGGCATCAAACTTGGGACCTTGAGCTTGCCAGGCAGGTGCTTAGACCGCCGAGCTATCTCCCCAGCCAGAACAGAAGCAACAGGAACTGGAACAGGAACTATTTCCTGGGCCACTAAGGAACAGAAGTGTATTGGGCATGTGTGTGTGTGTGTGTGTGTGTGTGTGTGTGTGTGTGTGCATTTTCTACGCCACTGGAACTATTAAATCAAAGAGTTTAAAAATTGGGATAATTACAAAGTACCTGGCAGGTCACAGAGCAGAACGGCATGTTAGAAAGTGTGCAGTTTTAATGTCAAACAGATTTGCTCTCAGGTTTTCAGGCTCTTTCCCTTACCAGTGCTACAACAGCTGTGGGAATTAAGTCAGTCACTGTGTAGTCCTGTTTATTTATCATTGAAACGCAGAGAATGAAACCTCCGTTGTAGAGCTATTTTCTTTTTTGCAGCACCAGGATTTTTTTTTTCTTTTGATTTATCGGTAGTGAGTACAGAGCATTCTTACATAAGCTCAGCAAATGTAGATATTCAATAAGTAGTAGCCTCGGGCTCAAGCAGGAGTGCTCTCGTTACACTCCGAGGAAATGAGCATTTGTTTTTCTTTTCAAGTTTTGTTTCTATTAGTACACGTTTACAGCACATAATCACATTCCTCATGGGGAATCGGTACCTGCACATACTGCATCTTAAATCATTTTTCACGACTTTTCCTTCCGCTCCCTCTCCTATCTCTCCATCTCTTGGTCCACTTCCTTTTAACAAAAGATCTATCTCTCTATTTCCTATTATCTGTCTTTTTATTGTAGCTTTTATACTTTGGGTTTCTTTTCTTTTATTTTTTCCTGTATTTAGTACAGGGCCTACAGGGTCTCACTACACAGATTGGACTCGTAGTGACCCTTGTGCTTTTCAGCCTCCCAAGTGCTGGGATTACAGGCACTCACCACCACACCCGGTCTCATTCGCTGTCTCAGTGCGCCCCAGGGGCGGGGCTGGCACAGCAGGCCGGGGATTGAACCCCCAGCCCCTGCATCTGCCTAAGCAGGCACTTTAATCTGCTGAGCTGTCTGGCTGGCCCTATTTTGAGTTTCTTATGTAACACCAACAAAGTAATATTTAAACTTGTGTGTCTGTTTTATTTCACTTACTATTATGGTCTCCAGGTGCAACTATTTTCCTACTAATAACTCAAGCTTATCCTTCTTTAAGGCATGATAGTACTTTATTGTGCATAAATACAATATTTGCTTTATTCATTCATCTGTTGGTGAATATTCAAGCTGCTTCCAAAATTTAGCTATTATGAACCGCAGTGCTATAAACATGGATATGCATATTTCACTGTGATGTGATGTCTATAAACTCTTTCGGGAACATACTCTTCCAGTGCTACATGGTGAGATGTACGGGTCTCGATGCAATCTTATGCATGTGGATGTCTCTGTTCTTGATTATTGTGTTGTATACACTCAAATATGAGAATTTATCCATCAATTTGTACTTCTACCTCTGATGATTGATGAATGACTGTTTTCATATATTAATTGGATTATCATTAAAAATAATTAAAGGTTAATTGCTTTTTTGGAGTTCATGTTCATAGCCACTGACTTATGTTAATTGAGATGCACATAGAGACAACAAAGAGTAGAAGCTTAGCTTGACTATTGACGATGACTCAATATAAGTTTATACAAGATAGTGTCTACAGCGAAGTAGCAGCCCTCGCTTGTTCATTTTTGTCCTAATACTTTTGATGTTTCTGTTTTGTGTGAAGTAGTTTCTTATGGTGCATTGTCAAGGGCATAATGATGCTAACTATCACTGCGGTAGTGTTTGCTATGTGCCAGCAATTGTCCTCAGTGATTTAGGTATATCAGGTGTGATGAAAATTTGGTGTGCATTTAAATAAAAAAGCTATAGAGTAAAAAACATGTTTTACAGTAAAACACTTTCACTCTCACTTCTAACATAATAATCCCATCTCTCTCATGGCTGAAGACATTCTGGAAGCCCTCATTCATGGGTTTTAGTTGTGCTGTGGTCGCTGCCTTTGATGGCCTGAATTGGTTCAAAATATTTACTTTCCACGGTCATTTTGACTTTGGGGAAGAGCCAAAAGTCACATGGTGCCAGATCTACTAAATAACGTAGATGAGAATGAGTCAGAGTTCTTTTATGGCCTCCTTTTCCTTTGAAGAGTACTAGGCAGCAACATTCACCATAGTTTTGATCACACCCTGTTAGTACAGTCATGCAAAATAACTTCTGAAACTGCTCCAGAAAAAGGCGAGCATTATGGGATAAGGATATTCAAAGCGAAGTGGAGTATTTTAAGAGGGATTAATGGCAGCATGTCTTTTACTTAAACATTTATGCTATTTTCAACTGCCACTTGTGTTAACTCACCAGTGCTCACAAAATCCAAGTAGGCTGGTCCTCATTATTACTCTCATTTAACAGGCAAAGAACGGATATGAAGAGAGGCAAAATAACTTGCTAAAAGTCATGTAGCGGGGACAGAGAGATAGCTAAGGAGTATAAGCGCTTGCCTGACAAGCACAAGGGCCTGAGTTCAATCCCTGGTTCTGAAAAAAAAAAAAAGAAAAAAAAAAGAAAAGTCATATAGCAAGCAAGTTACCCAGCCAGGATCCAACTCAGGCATTGTGGCTCAAGAAGAGCCACATTGGGCTGAGGAGATGGCTCAGTGGAATAAGGGCTTCCCTGGCAAGCACAAGGGCCTGAGTTCAATCCCTGGTTCCAAAAAAAAAAAAGCCATTGTCCTCTATGCTACATTCCTCTCTAGATACTTAATGACTATTCTGCAGTCTATTTCCCATTCATTCTATGCCTTGTATCCCTTCCCATTTTTGCAGGTGTTCCTTATAAAGTTATAGAAACAAGCTGAATCAATAGAGATAATTTCAATTTAAAGGCACCCTGCAAATAGCCATGTATTGGATATGGTTCTATAGAGAATTATATATGTATATATATATGTATATGTATATATATGTCACTTGCATAAATACATATTTATACATTTATGTATATATATATACATTTATGCAAAGAGATTTATTGGCTTAGAGGGTCAGAAGTGGGAGAGTTCACATTGCCAGGTGCATGCTGGCCAGCTGGAGGGATCAAGGTTGCAGCTGCACTCTGAGCACAGAAGGCCTGGAAGCTCCCTGCAGAGTTGTGGTCAGAATGCACTGTGGAAGCCTGAAAACACACCTGCTCAAGTAGAATGGAGCTTTCATTTATTTATTTATTTATTTATTTATTTATTTATTTATTTATTTATATTTTAGGGAAGGGCCTACAGTGTGTTTAGGGTCTCACTATTAGATAGGACTCATAATGACCTGCCTGTTTACAGCTTCCCGAGAGCTGGGATTACAGGTGCATGCCATCATGCCCAGTCTCAATTGCCATCTCAGGGTGCCCCTGGGGTGGGGCCAGTACCAGTGGCCTGGGGATTGAACCCCTGGCTTCTGTGTCTACTTGAAGGTGCTTTAATCCACTGAGCTATTTGGCTGGCCCAGAATGGAGCTTTTAAAATGAATCCTGAACTCCTCTGTCTTTCCCTTTTATTTCATTAGGAGTGTCTTCTTTCAGTTTGCTGGCTTACCTGTCAATCATATCTGGAAACACCCATGCCCCATGTATACACCTGAAGCGTGTTTCAGTAGTCTGCTAGGTATTTTTTGATCCAGCCAAGTTGACTTATGCCATTAATGGTCATAACCTGCAAGACAAAGTCCCACCTCACTAGGTCTGAGTGGAATTGGCAGTTGGTGAAGAGGTACAGAGGATTAGGCATGGGAACATTTTCATTTCCCATTGAGCTAAAGCTGTATTCATAGCACATTTGTTTATCTACCACCTTGTGAAGTTTCAACTGTGTTCACAGCATCAACATCATTGTTATGTTCAACACCATTTCTGTGAGTTTTCCATCACTCTAGGTGTGGACAGTTGTGTTAGTGTTCAGCACTTCCATGCCAACTTCTAATTTATTTATATTTGGCTGGTGAAGTTTTATTGTCATCCCTCAGACATGGAAGGGCATCATGCTCATTACTGATGAAACCGTCCAAGTCTCCATGTTCAGGATTTTCCCCAAATGTCCCTACAGTTCAAATTCTGTCCAAGCATTTGTGAGTGCTGATGAACGAGTGGCTTTACAAGCAATAGCTGCTGGGGAAATGGGAACCTCCGTTCTGTAAGCATATCTGCCATTGCTGGGGCCTCACTGAACTACAGCTAAGAGTGTGCATGAAAGCAAGAGCAAGAAATGTGTGCTTATCTTCTGTAAAGTAAAATTTCTGTCATGTAGGTTATTATGGTTTGTGTCTAGTTGTCTCCCCAAAGCCTCATGCAGTCATGGGGTGGGACTCCTAGAGTTGGAGATTAGTTCAAGACCAAGGCTGGGAATATGGATCTTAGTACTGCTGGGAGTATGGGTGTGAGTACTATATCCAGCCTGGGGCAGAGAGCGTGGATGCAACGGAAGGGAGACAGACTGCCTCTGTGTACCTGCTATTGCTGCTACTCCTCCGTCCTGCTCTCTTGCTCTATGGTGTCTCCATGAACTGTTGCCCTCTGCCAGGTGCCACTCAACCTTGGAGCCATCTGAGTGTGGACTGAAACATCCATTAACTGTGAGCTAAGTAAACCTTTCCTTCCTTCATTTTGAGTGTTAGGTATTTGTCCCAGCGACAAGAAAGAACTAACCAAGACATAAGTTGTCTTACAGATGTAGCATTGAAGGGGAAACTAAATGCTGAAATATCACTTTTACCCCAAACTTTTCAGGAGAAGGATGCATGACAGAGGAGGCAGGAACAGTGAAACTAGTTTGTTGTTGTTGTTTTCAGTGCAGGTCACCTGCATGGCTGGAGAGACACGGGTGGATAGTGAGTGCTTAATCTGTCTACAGGCATGCATACACTCATTCACATACTTGTATAACAGTGACAGATAGATTTCATATGTCATTTAAATGTCAGATTGTTGGCTTCTGCCCATCACTGTCACATGACTGTCTCCTGTAGAACTGTGACTCTAAGAAGAGTCATTCCAGGGTTCTGAGTCCTTAAAGCATGTTGAGGTTCTCTCTTCAACCATCACTGTGATTTTAGGAGCAGAGTACCCAGGGAGAGCTGTTTTATTATCAGTATTTGCCAATTTGTTCAGGATAAAGTTCTCATTTGCTATGAGCCTGGCAAGTTTATACATGTAGTTCTCAGTTGCTTCATGATTAACAGAAACCTTTTCACAGCACTGATTTTCAAATATTTTACACCATAATACTTGTTAAGTTTCTGCAGTGAGCTTTCTCAATGCTGATACTCACCTTCTGTGTTCAGGCCTCGGTGGAGTAGCCTCGCTTCTGGCTGTTCCATGTCTCGTTATGGGCAAATAGATCAGTTACACATATTCACTTTATTGTTTTCAACTCCAATAAACCCTGAATTGAAATATTATTGCTTTCTCAGTGCAATATTTTATTTATTTTCTTTAGATTTTGATTATTATTGTCACTCTAAAAGAACAATTTGTCTTTTAGTTTTATTAAACAGTATATGAGTACAGATTTCCACATTGTATTCTGTGATAAATCAGTCTCATGGAATGCTATTATTTCTTCAGTAACTCTTGTTTCTATGCTATTCATAAAAATAATCATCCTTTGTCTTATTGTCTCTATTATTAAGGGGTCATCTTGGCTTTCTATTTGACATTTCCAGGCTGCAATTAAATGCTACAAAAATTTCACAATGCAGAAAAAATATTAGCTAACAGCAGGGACATGTGACTGGGAGAGGGAATGTGAAAAAATTGGTGTCAGGTCGGGTCTTGCATTGTGGCCAAACAGGTTGTGGTGCTGACCTTGCACATTAGCACTTACTTTTCACGGTGTTTTGATTCTGGAATTATGATTAAAAGATCATGAGCAACGCCTTTATTTGTCAAATCTGGAAATTAAGAGCCTAGTAATATCTACTTTGGACTTTTGGTCCCAGACTTGTAAGTAAATTTTTTTTTAAAGCCACTGTGTCTGCAGTGATTTCTCACAGTCTATAAAAAATGACACAGGGTATACCAAAATATTTTCACAGGACCCTGTCATCTAAAAAGCAGGTGAAAACCATCACTGAAGATGTCTGGAGTAGGGAAAGATTCCAATCAAAGACTCCATGGAGTAAATAGCCCTGGAGGTTCCTAATGGTCATGATTGACAGGACTTTCTAGTGTGATCAAAGGCTTGGGAAGACATATGGAGTGCAAAGAGTGAATCAGCAGTTGTCTGGGTACTATCCATTAAACAGGCTAGACACTTTCCTCCTGCTGCCTTGAGACTCTTTTAGTTATGGTGCCTCTGGGACCAGAAACCTCAGAATAGGTTGCAGTCAGAGATCTTAAATCAACCTGTTCATTATTATTGCCCTTGGGAGGCTCAATGATTTTGATGCACACAGCAGCAGAGGCCTATATAGCTATTACATACTGAAATATGGTTGCTGGTCTTAGTTTCTTTGTCAGCTTCCTGAGTGGTCTTGGACAAATCACCAATCATCTCCTGATGTCATGGCTTTTGCTTTTTTGCTTAAGAAGGGAGAAGTGTCTTACTCTCTTCAACTTCCTTGTTTTGGGCCACTTTTGCATCTACCTCATGTTCTGAAGTCCTACTAAGATGGATTAGGAACTGCCTGTGAAAGGCTTTACTCTTTTCTATAGAGTGAGTCTCAGCTTCTTCAGCAGTCAGAGCATTTGGGAGGCATGGAACTCTTTAAGAACACTGTGAAATTCTGATATAATCAACTCTGGGATATTCAAAAGAATACTTTTACTTCCTGACAATATGACAATCTGTGTACAAAGTGAAAAGCACAACCTCAAGTACACTTGACCATGAAAAGAACAAGCTGTTGGTCTACATGACTGGCTGTTTTTGAATTTTTCTGGTAATATTTTTCTGCTGCTTGTTCATTTATTTTTCATCTGCCAGTACTTTAGGTAGCAGATGTCTAAAATCTAAGAAAGATGCATCTGAGAAGAAAACTTAAAACTGAAAAAGAAAGTGATTTTTAAGCTCTTTTTTTCCCTAAGAGCTGAGAAACAGTATCACTCTGATTTCATGGCAGAACAGCTCAGTCAAGTCTACATCACGTGGAAGTCAGTAAGGGGATGTTGGTAAGTTCTCTTTTAGTGAGCACATCATGAGGCTCCTGAGGGGTAAAGCCACTTTTCCATGTCTCTTTGCAGTTTTGAACATATATTTAAATTTTGTTGTTTCTTCTTATTGTTGAATAACAGTTAATACCAAACACTTAGGTACTTTTTCAGATACTGTACTTAGACTTGAATACACTTTGGGATATTAATATTACAGCTTTTAATTTTACAGATAGTACAGTGAATCTGCAAAGAGTATCTGTTCAAGGTCATATAGCTGGAGAGCCTGGATTCAAACCTCATGCTTGATTCTCCAGCATGATCCCAGCGTGTTGAACCATTCATTTCCCTGTTCCCTGATCCTAAATCAATTCCTCACTTCCTCCGCTCTGTGAGGCCTCTTTCTTCTTTTACCTCCAGCTCCATATGCACTGGTGTTTCCAAGCATGAGACACTCAAGGGCTTTATTCTGGGCCTGGGCCTATGCTTTCTGTCCTCAAAGTCTTTGACACCTGTAGGTTGGTCCCCTGGCAGCTCCTGCTTACCTAAAAACTATATGACCTTGTGGGTCATGCTATGAACTGGGAAACAGTGCAGAGAAGCAGAAAATAGATCAGCTTTTGCTGTAGGGAGCCCCTCTGGCTCTTCACTTGATTAAGTTGGATTCAGATAACTCATCAACTTTTCAAAAAGTTAGTCCCTGATTTTGCCATCTTATCAATGTTTTTTTTTTTCTCCAGAAGCCACTCTGTCTTATTTTCCCATCCTTTACTGGAAAGTGCTTACCTACTTACTGATCCTTCTGTCCAAGAATGAAAATGCCAGGTGGGGCAGGAACCTTAGTGCCTATAAGAATAATTAGCATGCTAAGTAATTTGGGGAAGAAATGCATGAGTGAATATTCTGAAATATTTTAGATATTTTTTCACTAAGTATTGAGTATATGCTTCCTGTTGGACATTAGTCTGTCAACAGTATGGTGTTAAGCACTGTGAAATAAATTAATTTTTAAAAGTATTAAGTATACATTCAGATAATCAGCTGTCCACTTGACCAAATTATAGATGACTATATATCTTTCTTTGCCTTTCTCCATACTTCTGTCCTGACACAAGTATTAGTAATACTCTGACACTAGAGAAATACCATT
>NW_004524638.1:7016669-7018396 GCF_000260255.1 Octodon degus | reverse complement strand
AAAAACATTAGGCCTCCAATATTTAAATTCCCAGTCCAGAAATGGGCATCTGAGATGAACACACACTTCTCAGAGGATGAAATTAAAGAAGCGAATAAATATAAAAAAAATGCTCCACATCACTAGCCATGCGTGAATTGCAAATTAAAACAATTTTGCGATGTCATTTCACCCCAGAAAGAATGGCTGTCATAAAGAAATCACCCAACAAGAAATGTTGGAGAGGCTATGGGGTAAAAGGAACCTTTCTTGACTGCTGGTGGGAATGTAGACTGGTGCAACCGTTATGGAAATTAGTGTGGAGACTCCTTAGAAAACATGGACTGAAAATCCCATTTAAACCAGCTATTCCTCTATTGGGATTTTTCCCGGAGGATGTACAATATCAAATCATAGTGATATACGTGTGCCTATGTTTGTAGCAGCACAATTTGTGATAGCCAAATCTTGGAAACTACCAAGATGCCCATCACCTGAGGAATAGATGAAAAAGATGTGGTATTTTTGTACAATGGAGTATTACTCATCTATAAAGAGTGATAAACTCGATGCCTTTTTATTGACATGAATATCACTTAAAGATATACTCACAAGTGAAATAAACAAGACACACATGTGTAAATATGGAATAGTTTCCCTAGTGTAAGTACTCAAAAGAAGAAATACAAATAGAAAGGTATAATACAAGTAAAAGGAAAAAAAGAACTCCAGGACTAACTAATTAAGAGAGGGAAAGGAGAAGAGCTAGGAAACATGACAGTGACAAGCCATACAGTTATATGTAGAAGATGGGCAAGGCAATGATGCTGAGAATCTCTAGAAGAGTTTTGAAACCAAGAGTTAATTGGAAAGATTCTCACCCTGACTAACTGTATATACTGACACCTGTGAACTGAGCAACTGCACTGAAGATCTCAATTTGTAATATTAGGTTCATGTTTGGAGTACCTGTCCTTCTGGTCTGAATACGGGCTGCTTCTCATGACATGCCAGTTGCTGCTGTGCTGTGTCTAGGGTAGATTATTGCTCAAAAAGATGGGGGTGGTGAATGAAGGCAGGAGACAGGAAAAGGAATGTTGTAGGTCTGTCTTGCTTCCAGGTTGTATATGGTTAGATTTTTGGACTTATGTGTAAACATAAGAATTATATAATTCTTTATGCCTATTTTAAAAATACACTCTAATTTTTAAATGTTTTTTCATCATATTTTTTTTTTTTCAGAATCAGGTATTGAACTCAGGGTCTTGTGCTTGCCAGGCAAACACTCATTCTACTGAGCCATCTTTTCATCATATTTTGTAAGGGCTTAAAGTTCAGCATATCAATATTTGATGAAAAATACTTGTTCCATGTTAAGCCTAAGATGTTTGATATTCAGACAGATAGTGAGGTTAAGTTTAACAGCCTAGGTTGTATGGTAACAACAATAAGCTTCTGTTCTGGTGGTTTAACAACCTAAGTTTGCATACCAAAATTACAGAAAATGGAGGGCTGCAAGGAAAGCCAACATTTTGGCCCTAGCCTTCCAAAGTCAATTAAGACTCAGGACATATGAGAACTTGTAGTGTAACGTCATGTAACTGAGTAGTGTCCCAGGTTTTCTGATCAAGGAGATTATGAGGCCAAAGAGGAAAGTGATCGATGATGTAGAGTGTGCCTAAGAAGAGTCATATGGAGAGAAAATATTCTCTCAGGCTTTCACAGAGAGCACATTGGCCAAGCAATGG
>NW_004524638.1:7014474-7016569 GCF_000260255.1 Octodon degus | reverse complement strand
TATAGTTTTAGAAATACCATTTTAGATAAGTTGTATGGTTACCCTAGTTTAACTTGATGTATTAACACAGTACAAGCTAGTAGACTGGTAAAATTCTGGTATGCACAGCGCCATCATGTGCAGTATGCATGCTCCGATGTTGCAAGTGCTGGGAAACACTTCACATAATAAAAAAGACTGCTTCAGGTGTGGTGAAACCCAGACCTCAAACTCAAGCTGTCCTTCTTTCCTCTGGGAAACTCTTGGCTCACGTTTCCACAGAAAAGAAGCAAAAAGCAACAAAACAAAAACAACAAAGAACCTGATCTTTCCCAGAGGACTTGTGTAAATCTGGCCTTACATTCCAAATGGTCCATCTTGGTCACATCCTCTTCATCCACCCTAAGGAAAGATGAAGTATGAATATGGTAGGGTTACACTTTCTACCGTGTACCTAAAAACAGAGCCCTGACAAGCTGTTGGAGGAGCTGAAGGTCCAAAACTGGAAATCAAAGAATTTTTTGGAAGGAAGAATGTTCACAATATGGACAGGGAACCCAAAGGGTCCTCTGCACCATGTTCATATTTACGTGTGTCTGCATATGCACCAGTGTATGCCTTTGGGCTGCTCAATTATCTTGCTAAAGTGGAGGAGGGATTTCAAACAATTACATATCTGAACAGCGCATTTCTTAGTTTCCTGTTTTATAGACCAAAGGGAAGTTTCTTCCGTCCTATCACTACATTACATCAAACCATTACTATCCTCACAAGCATATGGCACACACACACACACACACACACACACACACACACACACACACTCCAGCACAGTATATTCATCCATACTGACTTGGGTGTCACACTACCATGTGCAGACACTCAGGTTCTGCACTTCACAGATGAGTGGCCTTAATAGAAAGCTCTTTGCACATGAGACAAATGGTCTTTAAACCTTTGAACTATTTACTGAAGGGAATTCTCTAAATCCTATGCCAAGGGCCCAGGCAACTCAAAGAAATGTGTACAGTAAGAGTTCTTGCTCCCACCATATCTGGATGAAGCAGTCACTTTTTATCTTGGAATCCTTTCCTTTCCTTTAAGGAAACATTCAACTGAAGCCTTAGAATTTATAATAAGGTACTCTCAATTTTTTTTTTACATCTAGACACATTATGCAAAAGCAGGTTTAGAAAATCAGTGTAATATCTGCAGCGTTTAAACTTTTAGGTGGTGAGGAACTTCATAGATAGGATTCATTCTACGAAAAGCTATGCAAATGCTGAAATTTATGAGTTTTCCTTGGGTCTCTTTGTTCCCATTCTTAGCCATTTTATGGTTCCCAAGTCAAACATGGAAAGAGATCTGAGAATTTAGAGCAACAGCTCTTGAAGGTTACTTCTCTTAATAATCATTTCTGGTGCTTGTTAAAAATACAAATTTCCAGCCTTCATTCCAGGAGGTTCTGATTCAATAAGTATCTGAAATCTGAATTTTAAATAAGCCCCCTGGTGACTGGGATGTGAAGCTTCTACAAACATTATTTAAGAAATAGAGGTTTGAAATGTGATTTTCCAGTACAAATGAGACAAGGCACTCTCCTCTTCTGCATACATTTAATATTCATTGAATACTAGAAGCTAATAATGGTTAATCCTGGGAATGCATAGTTTATGGATTTCCAGAATAATCTGTCATTTTCTTGTCTATGTTCACACTGGTGATGTTTTGGAAGAAATATGCCTTTTAGAAGCAGACAACTGTGCAAAAGCCAGAGGTTGGAAAGGTTCAAGGTTCCAGGAGAGGTTTGTGGGTGCCACGTGGCTGTCCTCCTGAGCTTTCCATTAGGATGAAAGAGGCAAGCTGCATCAAATCAGGATTTGATCATTGTGTGGAGGTAACTGTGGAGAGATTACTTAGATTGACTTCAGCAAAGAGGAGGTAGGGGATGTTCTGATGCTTCAATAAGGCATTCTTCTGCTTTCATAGTTCCCTGTCAGACCAAGAGGCAGCCATCCTCCCTTTTTGTCTTCTCTTCTTCTTTTATGTTTTAATCCTCCTCCTAAAGATGTGCAAAACAAGCAAAATCTTTTCCATAGCCATGGGTACAAGCTAT
>NW_004524638.1:7005508-7008370 GCF_000260255.1 Octodon degus | reverse complement strand
ACATTGGCCAAGCAATGGCCGTGACTCATCCACATGGCTGACACTGACAAAGGTTCTACAATCTGAGGTACAGGATCTCAGGATAAATCCTGATGCGATTTCACTGACCTTATCAAATGCAAAAGATACAACTCTTGTTGCATATGTCTTACTTTCTCTTGGTCTTAACCATCCAGCAGAAAAGCATAGCAAGGAAATATAAGAAGTAAAGCCATGCTGTTATGTTGATGTGTAGCAGATTCAGGTCAACAATTTCTGATATTTCCAGTGAAGCGCAAGGCCCAATACTGTTATGGACTACTGGACTCTTAGAATATCTTGCTGAGTTAACACACCTATAATATTGAAATAATGGAACTAAACAAAAAAAGGGTATACTTATGAATGCCCATTTTCTATCTGTGTATTCAAAATGGTTAGAATAGGTATATAGTTACATTCTCTTAATGAATAGAGGGATTTGTTCTACTGGTGTTTGTAAATAGGATATTATGTCTGCATCTTGTACAGCAATTAACCACTAGGAATAATGTATGCAATGTGTTATTTATTGAAACTGTCCTACCAATTTGGTTTGAAACTGTGTCATTGCTATTTGTTTCTCAATAAAATTATGGAAAAAAAAGAAAATAATAGTGGCTGTCTTGGACGAGTTTGTTTCTAAAGTGTGTGAGGTATCAGAAGTGGACACATTTTCAAATTACATGTGATAATTTTACAACTCTGTGAATATACTAAGAGCACTGACTTGTATTTTAGGAGAGTTTTTTTATTTTTGTTGCCAAGGACCAATTTCAGGGCTTTCAGATTGCTTCGCAAGTGTTATCTTACTAAGCCAAATACCCAGCCCCTGAATTCTATTTTAAAAGAGCCTATTTTATAGATGTTAGTTGTATCTCAATAAAACTTTTTCAAAGAGGGGAGATGGGCAGTACTTTCAAGATCAGAATACAGAATGACTCTGGCTTTCTCTTCCTTCAGCCTCTCTTGTTCTCATGTCCTCATTCCTTCAGAAGCCAGTTGTCATGCTATGAGTTACCCTATAGAGACATCCATGTAACAGAGATCTAAGGGAAACATCAAGCCAACAACTGGCAAGAATCTGAAACCCTTGTTTCAGTGGCCCAAGGAACTGAATTCTTGCTGCTTTGGTCTGAATATTTATGTTCCCCATTTTATCCTGAAACCTAACCATCTATGAATTCATATTAGAAAATGAGGTCTTTGGAAGGTGATTAGATCATAGGGGCAAGATTAGAATTAGTACTCTAATTAAAAGAAGCCCTAGAAAGTTAGAACCTCTTGAAGATAGCAAGAATGCTTCTTCTGTGAACCAAGAAACATGATGTCAAAGCAGACTGAAGTTTCTGACACCTTGCTCTTGGATCTCTCAGCCTCCAGCAATATATTGCTTACAAGTTACTAAGTCTATGACATTTTGTTCTAGCAATCATAATGGATTAAGGTGTGTGCTAACAAACATTGGAGTACAGCCGAGAGTAGATTCTCCTCAAGGTGAGCCTTGAGAGGACTCTTTCCATGGCTGACAACTTCTCTGCAACCTACAAAAGACCTGGATCCAGAGGCCCCACTGAAGTTTTATCCAGAAGCCCAGACACCCAGACACAAGATAGTGTAAAAAAAAAAAAAGTAAAAAGTAAAATGTAGCTACCCCTCAATAAATGTATAATAATTAAATGAACTCTTCCACCATATGATCTTCAGTTTTTAGTAATTGTCATGGATATGGTCAGACTTGCTTTCATTTCCCACTTAACCTGAAATCTGACCATGTCATGATCCCAGAGGAAGGTCTGCACAGAGTGACACACATCAGGAAGAAGAAGAAATGTCCCTGGACTCTGAAAAGCTGAGGTTTTTTTTTCCCCCAGTGAACACTACTATAGCTGCTCAATGCTGTACCCCAGAGGACAGTCATCCTTCAAGTCCATTCATAACACACTACCAGGGGCCAGATCAGAAGAAAGAGTAGCAAGTACTTTGTCTTCAAGGTGCATGGCAAAGTAAAACAATGCAGGTTTCAACAGTTGTCTTCTTCCTTCTCCAACCCTTCTTCCAATTGCCTGCCTACCTTCCTAGCCAGTCCCTCTGTTCTGATTTTCGGACTTACCCTTCTTCATCTGGTGAAGGAAATTCGAGCTTTTTAAAGCTTCTCGGCACTTTCTTTTTGCCCTTTCAAATGTTTTACCCTATTCTTATCAAATGTCACAATTTTAATTATTTCATAAATGAAACGATGAGTGTAAGTGTATACAGATAAACTTGCTGAGATCAAACAGAGGGGAGCTGAGAAAGGAGCATGAGATAAATATGCTATATTGTTTCTCCCTCACAGCTATCCAAGCAGCATGGCAGGAGACAGACATGTTCAAAGGGGCTTGTGGCTTTTTAAAAAAAAATTATTTTTAAAGAGAATACAAGATAGTGATATTTAAAAATATAAATCATACAGAATTTCATTAAACAAAACAATGTGAATTCAACAGTATTGGTTGTACTGTGTAGTGTTTCCTTCAACATAGTTGTTTAGATTACCAGGTATAGGCATGCAAAGTTGGAAAAAAAGTTATAAGAAATTAAGAAGAAAAAAAATTGAGCATTAACTGCTTCTTTGCATAGACCAGAAGAAATTTATAGTACATTATCCAAGTTATTTTGTATGAATATATAGATATAACTCTTCCCTCTCCATCCCTCTTCTCCCTCCTCTTGCTCTTGCTCCTCCTCCTCTTCCTCTTCCTCCTCTTCCTCCTCCTCTTCCTCCTCTTCCTCTTCTTCCTCCTCTTCCTCCTCTTCCTCTTCTTCCTCTTCTTCCTCTTCTTCCTCTTCTTCCTCTTCTTC
>NW_004524638.1:7002630-7005408 GCF_000260255.1 Octodon degus | reverse complement strand
ATATATAGTGTCTTCTTTGTGATAACTGGGAAAACTGAGGCTCAGATAGATTAAGTGGTGTTCCCATGATCATGTAGCTGTTGTTCAGTTTTCTCTTATTGCTGATAACCACCCAGAGCTTGTCATTCCCTGTCAGAGATCTGTGGTTGGATTGGCTTAGCTGAGTGGTCTTACCTGGGCTCTCTCACAGGATTGCTGTCAGG
Source organism: Octodon degus (assembly GCF_000260255.1). Lineage (NCBI taxonomy): Eukaryota > Metazoa > Chordata > Mammalia > Rodentia > Octodontidae > Octodon > Octodon degus. Next base: position 7,005,205 of record NW_004524638.1, on the reverse strand, counting down.
AAGAAGCTGGGGCCAGAGTGATCTAAAGGCCTAACCATGATGAATGGAGGGGAGATCTTTCTTACTCATGTGTTTGATGTCTTGGTGATTTGATCTTTTTTTCCTACACATCTCATTCTCCAAGGTCGTGGCTTGGACTCTACACAGCACAACTGACTCAGGGTAGTGATATTTCTTATATGACAGTTGGCTTCTCAAAGAGCAGGAAAAGAAACTCCTAGGCCAGAGCAGCTATGTGTGAGACTGGACCATTATTTCTTACCATATTCAAAGTTGTCACAGTGTTCTCCCAAATCCTGGAAGATAGAATGTTACAGTCAAGATTACAGGGGAGTGTATTTAATACAGGACATGTAAGTTTATTTTATTACATTCATCCAAAATCAAAGGCAAAAGAATGTGGGAGATATATTCATACACTAGATACTCAAATAATCCAGCAGAGGGTGGGGATTCCATGGCAATGTCTTCCATAAGGCCATCTGAAGACCTAGCACCCACAACAATGCCCTCTGTGAGTCCAGCTGGAGGCCTAGAGCCTATTATAATGTCATATGCAAGTCTGTATCAAGGATCTGCACTGGGAAAGCCCAAAGGTCAGTGGTAGAAGCAAGCAAGACTGCACCAACAGGATGAAGGATCTGTGCTAGCAGGCTGCAGGATCTGCACTGGAGCCATGAGGCAACACTCAAAGTGAAGATGAGGATTAAAGATCACCCCCAAAGAAAGGCAGCAGCAAAAGATCCTTTGAAGAAAAAAAAAAAAAAACACTGAAAAACAGCTTCTTCAGGAAATTCATCGACATGCAATCTTCTCTGCCCTGTTCTTCTTTTACATTATTTTGGCAAGAGTCTTCAGCTGGGCCTTTCACATTCAGAACCATGTTGATGCAGTTCAGCCTGGAGTTCCAAGTTGAGCATGTATTAATTGATGATGCAGAAGTATGTACTCTACCCGCAGAGTGAGAAATGGAGGTCGTATTGTAGAACAAGTGGGTTGGAGACATTTTTGCAGTCACCTTGGGGAGAATTTATTTTGTAAGTGGGAAGGATACACTAGATAATATTTGCTATAGTAGCTAATTCTGACACTATACTAAGCACATTTATGTGTGTTATATATAGTTCTCATGTATCTATTCCTACCATAAAAATGTATATTTATATAATCTTTACAAGAATGCTACAAACTATAATTAAGGCCATACTCTATTGTACATATATAAAGACAGAGAAATTAAATGTTTCTCTGGTCAGCTCTGTGTGGTACAGTGAGAATTTAAGACTATCAGTCCAACAACAGGAACAAGCTTACGCAAGGCTCAATCAAAGCCCACGCCAAGTCCTTGTTTCACACTGCTTGTTCTTTGCTAGCCCAGGCTCACTGAAACTAATTAAGCGTTTTTGTAAATGGGACAGGGCCCTCTGAGGGCATAGTTGTAGAGAATGGGTAGGAATGGGCTCACCATGCAGAAAACACTTGTATCCAGCAGGGACAGAGTGTTAGGAGTGCGGAAATGCTAGCTTGCCAGTGCTCTTCCCCCGCTGCAAATTTTCCAGACTGTTTTCCGGGCTGGAACTGAGAATGTGTGCCATGTGAATGGGGGAGGGGCCCAGAAATAGCTCTTCTGAGCTGGTACATGGAACTGCAACTTGAGTGAGTATGATTCCGGCAAGACAACGAGGCCAACCAAGTAGAGGCTGGTAGAACACAAGGTGGCTTTGTGCTTCAGTCACCTAAAGACAGCACGTTCCACTGTCACTAGAAGTTCCACAAGCTGCTGGTGAGAGTTGTTGGAAGACCTGGGTGACTGGCTCACACTTTGGAAATTTTCATGCTCTGATTGTCTTAAATCACTTTTGATTTTAATTCTAGAAGGAAGAGAGATTACAGCCAGACAGACCTACTAATGAATCATGAGATGGCTCTGGTATTGGCAGCTGAGTGTTCACCCTCCTCATTCCAACAGCAGAAGGTGACTACACTATTATTTTCACATGTACACAGAGGTGGAAAATTTATTTTTGTTTTATTTTTTCTCCATAATTTTATTGAGAAACAAATAGCAATAAGACAATTTCACATCTAATTGGTAGGACAGTTTCAATAATTAACACATTGCATACTTTCTTCCTAGTAGTTATTTGCTGTAAAAGAAGCAAACATTATACCCTATTTACAAACACTATTAGAACAAATCCCTCTATTCATTAAGAGAATGTAACTATATCCTAACCATTTTGAATACACAGATACAAAATGGTCATTCATCTGTATCCCCCATTTTTGTTCATTTCTGTCATTTAAATATTATAGGTGTGTGAACTCAGCAAAATATTCCAAAAGAGTCCAGTAGACAATAATAGTATTGGGTCTTCTGCTTGACTGGCAATTTCAGAAGTTTTTGACCTGAGTCCACTATAGGTCAACATAACAACACGGCTTTACTTCTTATACTTCATTTTTATACTTTTCTGTTGGATAGTTAAGACCAAGATAAAGCAAGACCTATGCAACAAAGAGTTGTAGCTTTTGGGTCTGATAAGGACAGTGAAATCCCCTCATGATTTCTCCT
>NW_004524638.1:6988369-6997961 GCF_000260255.1 Octodon degus | reverse complement strand
CTCTTCTCTTCTCTTCTCTTCTCTTCTCTTCTCTTCTCTTCTCTTCTCTTCTCTTCTCTTCTCTTCTCTTCTCTTCTCTTCTCTTCTCTTTTTCTTTTTCATACCAGAGATCAGACTCAGGACCTTAGGTAGGCACATCTGCCACTGAGCCATCTGCTCCGCCCTTCCTCCCTCTTCTGTCCTCATCTCAGTAATCCCTCCCTTTTGAACAGATTCATTCCCTTATCACAGTATCTAGTGTATTTTCAGATTTTAATTACTCTTTCAGGTTCTTCAACTACCAGAACTCATGGTTCTTAATCAAAAGGAAATTTAAAACCAAATACCAAGCAGAACATAAGAGTTCAGGGAAGACAATTTCAAGTCACACAGGGACAGTTTCCTCATCTTTCAGATGCTTGGTGTAGATGGCTGACCATTTACAATGTTAGGAATTACACCCATGCAACTCCCTCATGAAGTAAGAATACAGGGAGAAATCATCATTTTAAAGGAACAGGGCCAGTAAGATAGCTAAGCAGACTAAGCATCTGCTTGGGCAAGTGTAGATACTGAGTTCAATCCCCAATACCACATGCTGTGCCTCCCTACCAGGTGCACAAGACAGCCAAGAAGCTGCGTATAATCCCAGCGCTGGGGAGGCTGAAAATAGGAGGGATCATTATGAGTCTGAGCTGCATAGTGAGACCCTGTAAGGAAATGAATAAATAAAAAAGGAACAAAAATCAATAAAGTTTTTCTTTTTTCTCACTGATTAAATTGTGTTGAGAAAAAGTATAATAAAAGATTGTACACTTATTCTGTGAATCTATGTTTTGTGGAAAAATGGTTTAAAAACTCATTGTATTTTTTAACTTTTTGGTGTTATTAATTTATTCCTTTTTATTTTAAATTGCCTAATGAATTTCTTCTTCTTTGAAAGAGAATAAAAATGATAAAAAGAAATACTAGAAATGATGCAGAACTTCAGTAAACAAAATGATAAGATTTCAACAATGGTTGTTATATTGCGTATTGTTGTCTTCAAATTAGTTGTTCAGATTTCCCAATACATTCAAAATTGCTCAAAAACAATGAAAATGAGGAAGAAAAAAAAAATAACATTAGCTGTTCCTTTCAAAAGACCAGTAGAAATCAACAATACAAGAACCCAAGCTATACTGTGTATGTACATTTATATATTTCTTTCCTTATCTACTTTTTTTATACTTTCCGACATTTTAGTTGTCCCTTCCCTTTGAGCAGTGTTTTTCCCTTTCACAGTATCTATTGTTCATTTCAGATTTTATTTACTCTTTCCAGCCTTACTAGGGAGACAATGTAATGTTTGGACATGTCAGTCAGATTTACTTCACATTTAGTCTCTAGTTGTATCCATTTACCTATAAAAGCTTCAAAAAGCTAAAGCTTTTTTATCGCTGAGTAATGCTCCACCATTGTATAAATATACCACATTTTAAAAAATTCATTCTTCAGTTTATGGGCACCTGGGTTGTTTCCAAGATTTAGCTGTGGCAAATTGTGTTGCTATATACATGCATGCCCATTTCTCACTGTGGCGTGATGTTTTCAGTTCTTCTGGAAAAATACCCAGGAGGAGAATAGCTGGATTGAAAGGGATTACAGTTTTTTGCCACCATGCTCAGTTTCAGAGGGCTGCCATAAGGCTCCTGGGTTCCAGGCTGGCATGGTATGTGGTACTGGGGATTGTACTTGGGACCTTGTGCTTGCCAGGCAGGTGCTTAGACTGTCAAGCTATCTCCCCAGGCTTTTGTAAAAGTTCTTCATATGTTTTAGATGGAAGTTCTTTGTCTGAGGGACAGTTGTCTATTCTTTTTTTCCCAATTCATGGGTATTCTATTTTTCTGTCAGTGATTTGACAGAAATTTTTCAATAAGATGACATCACAGTTGTTGATTCTTTGAAGTATTTCCTGTGTGGTTTAGTTTTTGTGTATGGATTCTCTACCTATCCCTATGTCTTTAAGATTTATACCTACTTTCTCTTCCAGAAGATTTAGTGTTTCAGTTTTAATATTTAAATCTTTGATCCATTTTGACTGTGGTTTTGTGCATGGTGATAGGCATGAGTTTATTTTAAGCCTTTGGCATATGAAAAGTTAGTTTTTCCACCATCATTTATTCAGGAGGCTATTTTTCGTCTATTCTTTCAGAGCACTATAATTTTCACTATATAGATATTTACTTCCTTCATTAGACTGATTCCAACACGTTTCAGTTTTTTGGATATTATTGTGAAATATGTGGTTTTCCTCATTTCTCTCTTGGTGTGTGTGTGTGTGTGTGTGTGTGTGTGTGTGTGTTTTGTATTTTAGGGCATGGTCTTACAGGGTGTTCAGGGTCTCACTGCTAGATCGTACTCGTAGTGATACACCTATTTACAGCCTCCCAAGAGCTGGGATTACAGGCACATGCCACCACGCCCAGTCTCAATTGCCATTTTAGTGTGCTCTAGGGGTGGTGCTGGCACAGCAGGCCCCAGAATGGAACCCCCATGTTTGTCGTTTTTGTATAGGAATGGTATTGATTTTTGAGTGTGTCAACTTTGCACCCAGCTAAGCTAATAAATTTGCTTATTAACTCTAGCAGTCTTTTGGTAGAATTTTGAGCACTTTTATGTGTAGTATCATGTCATCTGCAAATAATGATAATTTCACTTATTTCTTTCCAATCCTTATTCCTTTTATATTTCTCTGTGGCTAATTAATGTGGCTAATGGTTCCTGAACTATATTGAGTGAGAGTGGTTGCAATGCACATCTTTGCCTTGTTCCATATTTTAAAGTGAAAACTTTCAGTTTTGGTCCACTTAGTATGTTGCTGGCTGTTAGTTTGTCATAGTGGCTTTTATAGCATTGAGGTAAAGATGATGTATTCTGACTTTTCTCTAGGTTGATAATCATGTGATTTTTTATCTTTAGATCTGTTGATATGGTGTATTGCATTTATTGATTTGCATATATTGATCCCTCTGCATTCCTAGGATGAATCTTATTTGATTATGGTGTATAATCTTGATGATTTGCTGCATTCCTTGCTAGTATTTTATTGGAGACTTTTACATTTTTGTTCATTAGGGGAATTAGCTGGTGATTCTCTATTTGTTTGCATTTTTTTCTGTTTGGGGTATCAGGTTAATACTTGTCTCCAGGAATGAGTTAGGGGGAATTGCTTCCCTTTCCATTTCATTGAAGAGTTTGGGTAGAATTGTCATTAAATCTTCTCTAATTTTCTTGTAGAATTCATCCATGAATCTATCAGGAATGCTTATCTTCATTGGTATATTTTTATTACATTTTAAATTTTGCTGACTGATATTGGGTTATTCAGCATTTTTATATCTTCCTACTTTAGCTCTGGTGATTAATAATCATCTACAAATCTGTTTACTTAATCAGTGTTTTCCATCCTATGAGAGTAAAGCTTTTCAAACTAGTTATTAATGATATTTTAAATTTATATTTGGGATCTGTAGTGATTTTACCTTTTTCATTCCTTATTGTATGAATTTGAGTTTTTTCTTTCCTTCTTTTTGATAAGATTGCCTAAGGGTTTATCAATTTTATTTACCCTTTCAAAGAACCAACTCTTCATTAATTATTTGTTCATTTTCTTAGTTTCTATTGCATTAATTTTGGGTCTGGTATTTATAATTTCCTCCCTTCTTAGGTATTTAGGTTTGAGTTGCTCTTGTTTTTCTAGAAGTTTGAGGTATGGAATTAGGTTATTTATTTGTGCTTAATCTGTTTTCCTGATGTAGGACTTCACTACTATAAATTTATCTTTGAAGACTGCTTTCATTGTATGTTACAGGTTCAGGTAAGTTGTACCTTCATTTTCTTTTGATTGCAAAGGCTGTTTAATTTCATTAGTTTCATCTCTAGCTCATTTTTTCTTTAGGAGGGCATTATTCAATTTCCATATATTTGTGGAGTTTTTGTGACGTCATTTGTCAATAATTTTCCCTTTCACTGGTCTGTTAATACACATGGGATCATGTCAATTCCTTTGTATCTACTTAAGCATGCTCTATGTATTAATATATGTTGTACTTTGGAGAACATAACATATGCAGCTGAGAAAAATGTGTGTTCTGATGTTGGACAGAACACTAAAAAAAGGTCTACTAAGCCTATTTCTTCACAAATTTGGCTTAGTTTTTTTTTCTGAGCTTTTTGTGCTGCAAATCTATCTCTTTGTTACAATGGTTTGTTAAAGACTCCCATTACTATTGTGTTACTGATTATTTGATTTTTCATATTTGTTAAAATTTATCTTATATAATTGTGTGTTACTTTATTTGGTGCATATGTATTTTTTTTATCTCTTCCTCTTTAAGTCTTCCTCTATCAAGTATGTAGTGACCTTCTTTATCTCTTTTAATCATTCTTGGTTTGAAGTTGACATTGTCAGCAACCAGAATAGCTACCCCTGCTTTTTTCTGGGTTCCTGTCACATGGAGTATTGCTTTCCATCTTTTGATTTTTAGTTTATAAATTTCATTTTCAGTTAAATGTATTTCTTGCATATAACATGTTGTTGGATTTTTTTTTTTCTGCGTACACTCAGCCAGTCTGCTACTCTTGATTAGGGAATTGATGTCATTTCCATTGATAATTGTAGCTGGTATGTATTGGTGTATCTTTTTCATGTTATTTTCATGCTGTTTGTTCCCTAGATTTGCCCTTTGTTTGTTTTGCTTAGTAGTTCTTTTCTACTGTTATTCTTTAGTTTTCATCACTTTGATCTGTTTCTAGCATAACTGTCAGTATTCTTTGTAAGGTTGGTTTGGTGGTTTTAAATTTCTTCAGTTGTTCTTTGTCACAGAAGTATCTTATTTCTTCATTAATTTTGAAAGATAGTTCTTCAGGGTACACCAGTCTGAGTGGAAAGTTGTTTTCTTTCAAGATCTGAAACACTCCTCTCTATGCTTCTCTTATCTTGTTGGTTTGTGCTGAGAAATCTGCAGTGATTCTGATAGTTTTTTTTTCCATATGTGGTCTGTTTCTTTTCTCTAACAACTTTAATTTTATTTATGTATTTATTTATTTTTATGTATTTGGTACAGGGTCTCACTATGCAGCTTGGACTCATAATGATCCTCCTGTTTCCAACTTCCCCTGTGGTGAGAATACAGGTGTGCACCACCACACCTAGACTCAGTTGCTGGCTCAGCACATTCAAGGGTGGGGCAGGTGTGGCATGTGGTACCATGGATTGAACTCCAGTCCCTGAGTTTGCCGAAGCAGTCACTTAGTCTACTGAGCTGGCTTGCTGGCCTTTCTCTAAAAACTTTTATTATTTACTTCTTTGTCTAAATTTCTCAGATCTTGATTATTATATGTCTAGATAAGTACATATGTATTTATTCTTTATTTTAAGGAGAAAAAATAAAAACAAACAAAGCAACATACACAAAAATAAAGCAAAATAAAACAATAAAATGATACAAAGTTTCAAAATAAGAATAGAAAATTAATATTGGTTGTTATATTACATATTGTTATCATCAAATTTGTCACTCAGATTACCAGATATAGGCAGAGTTAAACATTAATTCACATTTTCACTAAATCTTAATTTTTTTCCTTGTCCTCTTTACTGGATTTATTTTGCTTATGGCTAATTGGAGATCTACATGTGTCTTTTAACTTTATGTCAGATTCTTTTCCCATGCTTGGAAAATTTTCTGCTATTGCTTCTGCCAATATTTTTTCTATGTCATTTGTGTTGACTCATGCTATTCCATTGACACCTATCCATATTGCTTTCTTCTCCTCATCTTGAAGATATTGAATTGTTATTTTATTTTATTTTTTTCCTTGTTATTTTAAGGAGGTCTTTTCCTTTTCCTATATTCAATCCCCAGTTCTGCCAAAAAATATATTTATTGTCTGTATATTTGAGGGAGTAGAATTGATGCCTTATAAGTGTGTGTTTTATTTGGTAGATAATCCCAAAGAGTTTCTTATGAGTGATTTCTCCTATTTATATTCCCTCATTGTCCCATCTTTACCTTCAGTTTATGGAAATTTTAAGTGGTCTATATTGCATCAACGTTAGAATTGTCAATTCACTTCACTTTAATCATTCCAGCAGGTGTTTGGAAGTATCTCATAGTTTTAGTGTGCATCCCATGCATGGCCAATAAGATAAAGCAACTTTTCATATGTTTGACACTAATTAGTGGGGTGGTTCATATGGTCTAGCAGCATAGGTTAAACCTAGATTACTTTGTCTGTCTTTTAATTGTTAGCAGGATCTTGTTCACCTTCAAAAATAGTCCCAGTTTGGAGAACACATTTTATAGCCTCCTTATGTAGTATACACTTTTTATGTGTATTGCCTTTTTCAAGTGGTTTTTTATTTTTTAAGTTTTTTTTTAAAAGAAACTAAATTTATTTATTCAAAGGAATGAAAAAAAGATCTCTTCTCATTGAATTTTATACTTAGCAACATACCTTTGAAAACTAAAAGTAAAATATTTTCCAGTTATACAATCTTGAAATATTCTAATAGCTCCAGATGTAGTATATAGAAAATAACAAAGGCCATAACCCAGAAGGCAAGAGAAGTTGTTGTGTGGTCCTTGATAAAGAATAAAATGCTTTCAAAATTGTAGCTATGCAGGAAAATATAAAACATAATTATGTTAGATGAATTCATTTAAAAGGTCATTAAAGTTTTCCACAAAACAGAGTGGCTTTGTCTGGCACCACCTTTCTCCAACTGGTGGGAACATCTACCTGCTCTCATTTGCTTGGGCCCACAGTCTTAGAGACCACACACCATGCCTTCAATTAAGTTGCAGAGAGATATGGAGAGATATTTGAAGTTGATGTTGAAATTGCCCAACAGTATGTGATAATCAAGACCATGTTGGAAAATTTGGGAATGGATGATGGAGACAATGACCCACTTCTTCTACCAAATATTGATGCAACAATATTAAAAAAGGTCCTTCAACAGTGTACCCACCACAAGGATGACCCTCCTCCTCCTGAGGATGATTAGAACAAAGAAAAGTGAGCAGATGACAACTCTATTTGTGACCAAGAATTCCTGAAAGTTGACCAAGGAACACTTTTTGAACTTATTCTGGCAGCAAACTACCTAGACATCAAAGGTTTGCTTGATGTTACATGTAAGACTATTGCCAATTTGATCAAGGGAAAAACTCCTGAGGAGATTCACAAGACTTTTAATATAAAAAATGACTTTACTGAAGAGGAGGAAGCCTAGATATGCAACGAGAACCAGTGGTGTGAAGAGAAGTGAAATGTTGTGCCTGATACTGTAACAGTATTGTTGTTCCAAATACTAGTTGCACTGCTCTGTTTATAATTGTTAATGTGAGACAAATAAAAGACAAATGAAGCAGCAAAACAGTTGTATTAGCAAAATATTGTTCTCATTGCATGTGTAGTTTGAGTTATAGATTCCAAACCAATGGCTGAATTTCTTCTAGTCTGAGCAAAAGTTGCTAGTTGTCTTTACTGTGAATACAACTGAACTATGAGTTCTCTGTAAAAAGTTGAAAAAAAAAAAAAAAAGATTTCCACAAAAGAGTATCAACCTCATGTCAGGTTATATACACATATTTTATATGGTGTGTGTGTGTGTGTGTGTGTATGTGTATGTGTGTGTAAAAGACAAAGAAAAACTAATATAAAGTCAATGAAAATGGAAATACACTTTTCAAAGTTTCTATTACTGGGAGAAAATATCTTTTAATTGGGTTGAAATTACTTGTTCTGTATGCTTTGATTACCTGAATGTCAGATTCTTTCCTCATATTTGGGAAGTTTTCTGCTATTACTTCTGCCCATATTCTTTTTATATCATTTGTGTTGACTCCTTCTTTCTCATTAGTCTTACGTTATTCATCTTGCCTATTAGTCTTACGCTATTCATCTTTGCATCGTCTTGTAGGTGATGAATACTTTTTTCTGCATCTTACTTGTTTTTAAGAGATCCTTTCTTACCTTTTCACTAGCTGCTATAGCGTCTTCAAGATCTGAAACTCTATCTTCACTTTCACTCAAATGGTTTTGCAAGCTTGTGATTGAGATTTTAAGTTCTTCTATATCTCTTTGACTGTTCTTGATGTGATTTATTACTTTCCTCTATTGCTCATTCAAGGAATCCATTGCTTTTCTAATCTCTACTTTTTTTACCAGTGTCTTCTTGAGAAGCAGTTATTAATTCTTTTACTTTAGAGTTTATTTCTGATCTCATTTCCTCTATATGTTTCTGCATTTGATTCTTTACTTTAGATGCTTTTAATTCAAAGATTTCTTTTTTCATTTCAGAGATTAATTCTGATCTTATTTCCTCTATACCTTTTTGCTGTTGTTCCTTTATTTCAGACACTATTAATTCATAGATTTCTTCTTTTATTTCAGAGATTAATTCTTGTCTGAGTTCCTCTATACCTTTCTGCTGTGGTTTCTTTACTTTAGACGCTATTAATTCAGACATTTCAGCTGAGTGTCCTTTGCACTTGTTCTGGGTGAGCTTGGGACTTGAGATTGCATTTTGTTCCTTCTCTTTGTCATTTTGTATAGCACTGTCCACTTACCTTTGGTGTAGCACTTTGGTACAGTTATAACTCAGCACCTACTAAAATTTAGGTGTCAATATACCAAGTTTGAGTTCATCCAGTTGTGCCTGGCTTGTGTCTTGCTCCTGTGCTCAGCTCCTTCTTGCTGCCACCCTTGGAGGTGAACCTGTTGTGTCCCTCTGGCAAGATGTTCTGCTCCTGGATTAGCTGCGTAGTTTTGACCCTACTCTCACCGCAGGGATTTCAGCTGCAGTTTCACCCCAGGCCTGTATACCAGGCCAGGGGTGTCTGGAGGGTCAGTTGTAGGGGGTGCAGGATAGCACAGAAGCTGTCCCACACACTCACCAGGCCTGGGCTTAGGCGGGTCTGGAGGGGTTGCAAGAGTGCTGCAGAAGTTCTCACTCACAGGGTGGGCTGACTTTGGAGGGGTGGAGGAGGTCTGGAGAGTGTGGCAAAATGTCTCACTCCCTGGGCAAGCCTGGACTTGGTTCAGGGGGTGTAGGAGAGCACAGAAGCTCTCCCACACACTCGCCTGGAGTTGGGCGGATCTGGAATGGTCCCCAGGGTGTGGTGGAAGTTCTCACTTACAGGGTGGGCTTGAGCTGGCTCTGGAAGGGTGGGTTAGGTCTGGAGTGCATGGGGAAAGGTCTCTCACCTGTGGCAGGCCTGGGCTTGGTCCAGTGCTCACAGGAGAGTGCAGAAGCTCTACCACATACTCGCAGGGCCTGGGATTGGGCAGATCTGGGAGAGAATATCATACCATGTCTTATAAGTGGATTGTAAGCTAAAGAAATAGCATAAATCATAAAACAAAAATTAAAATTAAAAATATTCTGAAAATTAAATATTAATTAAAAATTAAATATTTCAAAATAATATTCAAAAATTAAAACTAAATTGTAAGTCTAAGATGCCAGAATGTAGTGTATCACATGTATGAATTTGTGATCAACTCAGAGTACTTACATAGTATAATATGTGATCAACTCAGAGTACTCACATAGTTTTTT
>NW_004524638.1:6976943-6988269 GCF_000260255.1 Octodon degus | reverse complement strand
TTTTTTCTCCGAATGCCTTCAGGGTAGGTTTGGCTGGCTTGAGTTGTGGGGATCGAACCACAGCAACCTGAGCTTGACTGCTTTGTTGAAACAGCCACTTAAAGAACTGAGCTATGGGGCAGGCCCCCTCACATAGTATTTGATTAGGTTAATATACCCAAAAATATCAACTCACAAAAAGTTTTCATGATAGTAAAGAATTACTACGAATGAAACATAACAAAAATACTGGAATGGCAAGCACTTCTAACAGTTTTGGGATAGGCTATTACACAAAGTTCTAGTATGTGGTGGATGTGGACAGTGTCCATGATGCTTACTGGTGGCCAGGTATCACTTGTAGGACTGTGCTACTACTATTTCCTTGATATCCACTCTGTAGACCTGGACAGAATCATAACCCATGGAGTGCAGGAGAAGTCCATTTTTAGAGTATGCTTATGGAAATATTTCATTGCTGTATACAAAAGAATAACTAAAAGCTGCTGTTGTATACCTCTCTTTCTCCTGTGCTTGTTTGCCCACTGTTCCTGTGCTGAATTTCTGAGATTTTGATTATTATATGTCTAGGTGTGGTTTTAATTGGGTTGGTGTTATTTGGAGTTCTATATGCTTCAGTTATCTGACTGTCAGACTGTTTCCTCAAGTTTGAGAAGCTTACTGCTATTACTTCTGCCCATACTCTTTTTATATCATTTGTATTGTCTCCTTTCTCATTAATGCCTATTAGTCTCACTTTGTTCATCTTTGCATCATCTTGAACATGTTGAATTATTTTTTTCCTGCATCTTAGTTGTTTTTAAGAGATCTTACCTGTTCTCTAGCTGCAATGGTTTATTCAAGGTCTGAAAGTCTATTTTCACTTTCATTCAAATGGTTTTTCCAGCTTGTGGTTGAGGTTTTAATTTTCTGTATATCACTTTGAATCTGCTTCATGCATTCTATTTCTTTCCTATATTGCTCATTCAAGAAGTTCATCATTTTTATATTCTCCTATATTTTTTATCAGTGTCTTTTTCTTTTTTTGTATTTTTGAGAAGTGTCTACAGGGTGTTCAGGGTCTCACTACTAGATCCTACTCATAGTGATCCGCCTGTTTACAGCCTTCCAAGAGCTGGGATTACAGATGCATACCACCATGCCAAGACTCAATTGCCATCTCAGTATGTCTTGGGGGCAGGGAAGGCACAGCAGGCCTGTTGATCGAATCTTGGCCCCTGCTCCTGCTTGCAGGAGCTTTAATCTGCTGAGCTATTTGGCCAGCCCTATCAGTGTCTTCTTTAGATGCACTTAATACTTCTTTCATTATAGTTGTCATGTCTTTTTTAACTTCAGAAATTATTTCTGATCTGATTTCCCCTGTACCTTTATGCAGTTGTTTCTTTACTTCAGATGCCATTATTTGAGAGATTTCAGGTGTAGGATTCCCAATTTTTTCTATGCTATTGTCTCCTGCATTTGTTCTGGGTGAGCTTGGAGCCTGAGAATGTGTTTTGCTCATTCTCTTTGTCATTTTGCATAGTACTGTCATTTGACTTTTGTTGTAGAGATTTAGTAGAGTTATTTCATTAGCACCAGGTTGGGATCTACCAAGTTGAAACTTGTCCAGGTGGGTGTGGCTTGGTTCTGGCTACTGTGCTCCTTCTTTTTCTTGCTGTGGCCCTTGGAAGTGAATCCGCTGTACCACTCTGGCAAGATGTTCTGCTCCTGCATAAGTTGGGTATATCTTGCCTCTGGCCTTTCTTCAGGGAGTTCTGCCACAGTGTTCAACACTGGGCCTGTCTGAAGGAGGAAGTTCCACTCACACACCAGGCCTGAGTGCTGACTGGACTCTCAAGCATTTTAATTGCTTCTATTTTACTCCTACCATTGGCACAACGTATTTGTGGAATATATATTCCAGGGTAAAATATATAAAATATATTTTACTCTATGCACTGACAAGGAAAATTTTTGATTCACTATTTTTTGTTTACAACATGCCTAATTTTGTTTTTCAGTTATTTTCTAGATAAAATAATAACTCGAATGCCTTAATTTTTTTCTTACAGAACATAACCATGTCTCCTGTGTTAAAATTCTATTCCATCGTTTCTGCCCAAGGTATTGGGGAAAGTTGGAGTCTGATGACATAAAACACAGCTACTATTTTCTCTCTTCAGGGAATGCGAATGGGTAGGCTAACTTTCTTTGAAAGAAAATTGAACAATGAAAGAGAGAAGTAGTTTATTTTCTTTCTGCCACTAAGCCAATCAATTTATATTTTGTTACTTTACATTCAATAGAGAGAGAGATATCTACTTTACATCATTTTTTATAATGATGAAGTAATAACCCATTATGCTATTTAGAAGCACGCAACACCATACACAAGCTCAAAATCCCCATTTTTTTTACACATTTTCATTTCCTTCTTTCCATATATTCTTTCCTAATTTTATTTATTTATCTTTGCCTTCTCACCTCCCTATTCTAAGAGTAATGAAAACTATAGAAGTTTTGAGCTTGAGAGATAGCTCAGTAGTCTACACACTTCCCTGATAAGCATAAGGTTCTGGATTCAATACCTGGTACTGCATGCCATGTGGGCCCTGCCCTTGGCCTGCTAAGCTGGCCACTGAAATCATACGTGGTGATGCATGCCTGCAATCCCAGTGTTGGGGAGGCTGAAACTGGAGGATCATTATGAGTCTGAATCGTGTAGTGAGTTCTCTACTAAACACATACATCAAAAGGAAATAGAAGTTCTTAATTCTTTACCTTTAGCCTACAACTTTCTGGAGGCACACTATTTAGATACAAAACAATACACAACCCAAAAGCATACATAATCAAGTATAGAAGTGTGTGGGAGGGGCACAAACTACAATTCTCATCAGAGTTCAAGGATAGGAAAGATTGAACATTTTCTATGAAAAACAACAAGGATGAATTCTTTCAAGTACTTCTGAAAAATAAACATTAGTCAAATCTCTAATTACAGCCGCTTGACAGGAGACAGCTATGACTGAAGTAAGTGTTTTGAAATTTCCCTTGTTTATCCATTAGAAATAGATATCAGAGATTTAGGGGATTAAAACAAGTGGCCATTATTACTCTTCAAGGCCTTTATTCTATGTGTCATATACTGGTTAGACCAGACCACTCAGTGATATATCACTTGCACTTATTTTCATTAATTTTCTACAAAACAAACCAAGTAAAATGTCATCAAAATAGCATATACCGGGGGAACATGTAAGCACCATTGAATTTGGGATTCCTAGGCTATCAATAGCAAATAAAGATGGATTGCAAAAGCTTTGATGAAAATATTACATTTTTACTTTTACTATAGTCATTAAGCCATCTCTTAAGACATTGGGTGTGCAAAGTGATACCTTAGTTTTGAACAATAAGTCTTATGAGAGTTCAACGATAAGAATAAGCTATTAAGAAATTGTTTTTTTATTTCTAAACAGTAGAAATTGAACCTGGGACTTTGTATATGCCAGGCAAGTGCTCTACCACTGATCCATTTCCCCTTTCCCTAGCCCTATCTTGGTTTTCATCATAATTTTGTAGCAAAACTATGGATTGTAATTTTTCTCCTATATATTTCTGTTCTTTGGAAAACCCCCACAACTTCTCACTACTCAGGAAAATAGTGACTATTTCCTTAAGTATTTTTCTTCATTTAAAAATGAATTCTCTGATCTTTGTGTTTTGATCATTTAGCAGATACTACAATGCTCCTCCTCCAAGCCATGTGTAGGGGTAGGTGATGAGAAAACAATGGTGTAAAACTTAATCATGATCTTTGACTGCATGCACGGAGTGTTCACAGTCATAATTATTTCTATTTTATTTAAGTATCCTTTGTTTTTCAAATACAGTGTAGGGACTTTGGAGGATGTATGCTCTATTTATATCTGTATACCAATTAATTAGCATGGTGTTGACATTCAGAAAACAATTAGTTGAATCATTTTGAATTGATGCTTGGCCTTCTTACAATCAGTTCTTTTGGTTTGTCTTTATTTATTTGTTTGTTTTGTTACCCACGAGAGTATTCCTTTTTCTTCTATTTTAGCTCCAGGTTAGGCTTTGACTTCATCTGGAGCTGTGTGGGAAGAAAAAAAACAAACAAAATCCATGAGG
Organism: Octodon degus; assembly: GCF_000260255.1. NCBI lineage: Eukaryota > Metazoa > Chordata > Mammalia > Rodentia > Octodontidae > Octodon > Octodon degus. Next base: position 6,984,129 of record NW_004524638.1, on the reverse strand, counting down.
CTTAGAATCATATGCTATCTTAGGTAACTATATAGACATTATCTGGAGTTGTGAGAGATGCTAAGATACCTTATGGTACAGGAGAAACAATGATGGGGCTGATAAGTGATGTTTATGAAGGACAGAGATAGCAAAAGTGCTATAGATTTGTCATCTTTATGCTTTATGCTTTGAGACACAAACTTGTGAAGAAAGAAAAGAACATAAGAAAGCTAGACTTGCAGGAATCATAGATGATAAGCATGCATAATCTCTGCCAACCCTCATGTTTCTTGGGTGAAATAGTTGGGATAACCAAGTCTAAGGTCAGATTTTTTCTAACTTTATTTTTGTTTTTATTACTAATATGTAATAATTTTATAAAATACTAGGTTTGAAAACATTTAATCTATTTGGATTCTATACACCTCCTTATTACCCTTACTCTCCCCTGCCTTATTGGTTGGTTAATGATAGCCTCACTTTTACTTTCTTGTTATCTTTTTAGAACCCACATCTTAGGAAGATTATGAGATATTTGTTTTTCTGAGTCTGGCTTAGGTTGTTCAACATGGTGATCTTCAGACCTACTAATTTTTCTATAAATGACAAGTTTTTTTTGTCTTGTACTCAGGAATAACACTAATTTGTGTATATATACACACCACTTTTTTAATCCATTTGTCAGTTGATGGACACATAGTTTGGTATCTATGTCTTGGATTCTGTGAATTTTGTCTCAATAAAAATGGCCATGTAGGTATTCATACTGTACTGTACTATACTATACTATACTATACTATACTATACTATACTATACTATACTATGGTTTCAAGTATATACCAAGGAAGAGTATAGTTGGATTAAATTGTAGTTCTATTTTTAGTTTTTTGAGGAACCTCCATACTGATTTCCACAGAGGTCATAATATTCTTTACATTTCCACTAGTAGCTCAGAAGTTTCCTTCTGCCAAGAATCCTTACCAGAATTTATAATTTTTATATTCTTTTTCTTTCATAAGAACACCACACATACATTATTAGTGCATGTATGTGCGTGTGTGCATGCGTACACACACACACACACACACACACACACACACACACCCTGGGCATGACAAGGCACAGCAATATCAACATACATTATTAGCAGTCAAGGACTTAGTGTTGCACACAAATATTTAGATTTTCTCTTTTGCTGCCTTGGAAATAGCCACAGGAACATAAAATTACCTTTTGTAGCAGTTGGTAAAAAATTTGAGTAACTCCCTTATCAGTGATATAGACCACATTAGCAAAACAACACAAGAATGGATGGGCTTTTGCAGCATGAAATGCCTGGGTTCAAACTGAAAGTTCAGTTGAATATTAAACAAACACTAGAACTTGATCATATTTCTCAATGTGATCTTCAAATCACATCACATACTATTTCAAGTGACAAAAGTTGCTAAGTAAAAAAAAAATTGCTAAGTAAAATTATGTACAGACATAGTAGTTAAGTCTGCAGTTTAGTTTTTAGGATCTCCCATGAAGAATTAACTTCTTAGACATTCTACAAATTATATTTCAGTTAGAGGAACTTAAAACAAAAAGATAAATATTGCCATCGACATTATTATTTACAATTTGAAAGTAATCTCAACACACACTGTTGTTACTATTATCTGACTTGTCTGAGTGTCTTCTGGTCTCATTTTCTTCATGGTTCACTAACTCATCATGGAAAGAAAATGACCCAACTATAATAAAACAATATGAGATGTAAATGCCAACTTAAAAGAAAAAAAACACAGGTAGGAATATCCCTACAACAGTTATTCCAAATGTCTATTTAAAGTTAGGGCACTCAAAAATTAAGACCTCAGGCCTCTAAGTAAAATTCTACTGTTAACTTTATATCTGAAATTTGAGAGCAACTATTTAAAAAACCGAAATTATTTACTAGTGCATTTTGTAGAAGACAAAAAGAGACTGACTATACAGTGCATGTTGTGACCTGTGTCTAGTTGTCCTCTCAAAACCTCGTGAAGTCATAGGTGGTCTTTTGGAGGTGTCTGGATGTAGGGTGTCTAACGTTTGGATCAAAGATGTGATGCTGGGATAGATTCATGATGTAATATTAGGGTTAAAGTTCTGAATTTGTCTAACATAAAGGCAGGATTTTTTTTTGGTATAGAGGCAGGAGACTGGATAAGATATGAGAGACAGAAAGAGGGCTTCTGTTGTCTTGGTACCTTGCTTCGTCATCACTGCCTTCTGCCTGCCATGAACTATTTCCCTCCTATGATGAACCCCTGCTATGCCATGCTCTCTTGGAGCTAGCCACCTACCATCTGAGTTGGCTAGCTCGCAGACCTCTGCAAACTAAGCCGATACACTTTTCTTCCTTTAACTTTGGGTGTTGAGTACTTTGCTTACACAATGAAGAAAAGCAAGACAATATCCTTGTGGTCAGAATGTTCTATTTTTCCTCAAAATGAAGGTGCTCTTTTTATTTGTTTGGTACTTTCAAAGCTTGGCTTAGAGTAACTATAAGCATCACTATTGCTGTTATAGAAAAATCTCTAGAAAAATAATCTCAGGAATTAGTCACACTGTTGAAATAGTCATTAATTATTAATAATTTGTTCTTTCCTAAGCAATAGAGTTCTTCAGAGAAAATGCTCAGCTTTGCCTCATTCAACACTACAGCCACTTAAAATCAAACTGTTAGGCTTGGGGATATAGCTCAGTGGCATAGCACCCACCTGGCAAGTGTGAGTTTGTGAGTTAAATTCCAGGTAAAAATAACAACAACAACAACAACAACAACAACAACAACAACAACAACAACAGCAACAGCAACAACAACAGCAACAACAAGCAAAAACCAAAACCAAAACCAGCCAAACAAAAAATCAAACTGTTAGCTAACAAGGCAAATATTTTCAAAGCTTTACTAAACACCTGTAGCCCTGTTTGGTTGTTTCCATAGTAACCATGTTTGTCTGAGTAACAGCAGATCACATCTGACGGAGACTAATAACTATGCTTCCATACTGTATGAGAACACCTGGCACTGTGTACTGTGCTTCTGAGAGGTGTAGCGATGCATATGTATGTAGGCTTAGTGAATGCATTTTGAGGAAAGAAGAGTTTATTTTGCTTTGACTGATTCTTGTATTTTGTTTATAATGATATAAACTTTTAAAAATTTCTGTCACGTGGATGGTAGAGGGTGCCCACCCACTGTATTTTCCACAGTATGAGCATAGCTGACTGCATGGCAGTTGTAATGCTACCTGAAAACTCTATTCAGTGATATACTAAGCAATGGTTCAAAAATATGCAAAAATAGGGATCTTCAAAACATTCCAGAAATTGTGTTACAGTGGAGGAGTCACACACACACTGGTTGTGGGCATCAAAACTGAACATGTGATTACAGTGCTCCCTTCAAATGTGTAGGGATCTATTGTATGACAGCAGCTAAAAGAAGATGCAATCCTCCTGCACAGTCTCTGTGCAAGCAAAATTTGCTTTCAGTTCTCCCTTTGTGAAAGACTCCTGCTCTTTGTGGATCTATCACTTTCAAGTAAAAGGGACTCTCTGTATTCATGAGCAAGTCTGGCAGGGGATGGAGTACGCAATCAGTCTGCATGTGCACTTTCCCAGCTCCCTGGCTGCTAATGTCGATATGGCTGTCTCCAGACACTCGGTGCCAAACCTTAAAGTCTCAATGGTACAGACCTATGTTAGCAGAAGTTGCCTCAAACTAAGTTAGTGTTTCTCTCTTCATTCTGTATTGTACTTTATTTTGTTTCATGTTTTTTTGTTGTTAAAAAGTGTGTATTGTTTGGACCTGATTAATTTTATTTACATTGACTCTTACGTAAACTTGGATTTGGCTAGCAATCAAAATTGTTTAGTGACCGCATTTGTAGGGGTCAGAATGGAATAAGCTTATTTACATAAAATCATTTAAAAACTTTTTAATTGAGAAATAAATATGAATAATACAGTTTCAAAGTTGATTAATAGGACAATTTTGATAATCAATACATTGTACATTGTTATCCTCTTAGTGGTTATCCATAGTACAAGAAGCAGACAGGATATCCTGTCCAAACACTATTAGTACACCTCTTTCTTCTCATTGAATTAAGCAAAAGTAGCTGTATATTTATCCTAACTATTTTGTATATCTATAAACACAAAATGATCTTTCCTTTGTATTCCCCCCTTTTCTTTGTCCTGTCAGAGGTGGATATTCTATTGGCATCTAAATACTATAGGTGTTTGAATTCAACTAAACAATCTAACACTGTCTGACAGTCTATAATATTAGGGGGTTATCCTCAGAAGTTATTGACTTGAGCGTTTTTATAGCTCATCGTATTAATATGGCTTTACTTTATATACCTCATTTTTATACTTTTCTGCTGGATGGTTAAGACCAAGAAATGCAAGACATATATAGCAAGAAATGTAACTTTTGTATCTGATAAGGGCAGTCAAGTACTCTCAGGATTTATCCTGTAGCCCTGTACTGCACTTTGTAGATCTTTTGTCAGTATCAGCCATGAGGATGAGTCACAGCCATTGTTTGACCAATTTGCTTTTTGTGAAAGCCTGAGAAATTCTTTTTTTTCTCTCTCTGACTCTCCCCAAGCACACTATACATCATCAATCACATTTCTCTGTGGTTGCATAATCTTCTTGATCAGAAAATTTGGAGCACAACTGAGTTACATGCTGGTACAGTACAGGTTCTCCTATGTCCCGAGTCTTCACTGACCTTGAAAGGCTAGGGCCAAAATGTTGGCTGACCTTGCAGCCCTTCCTTTCTCCAATTTGGATCTGCTAACTTAGGTTGTTTACCCTGCAGAAGAGAAGCTAGTTATTAACCTGTAATATATGCAGTTTGGTTTACCCTGTCTGTCTAAATATCAAACATCTTTGGCATATTATGGAACAGGTATTTTCCATCAAATATTGATATATTGAACTTTAAGTCCTTACAGAATATGAACGAAAATAATTTTATAAAAGTAGAAATAAGCATTAACATATTTTTACAAAGATATTTAAAAATCTAACCATATACAGAATTGTAACAGGACAGACCTGTGACATTTTTTTCTTATTCTTGTGTCTTTTTTTTCTTTTCAATTTATTATCCTTTAAAAAAAGCCTTTATTTGAGAGATGTTATGTCATGACAAGAAGTACATATTTAGAAGAGCAAGATAGCAGGCACTCCAAGCGTGACGCCTCTATTACACATCACCATCCTCAGTGCAGCCGCCTGGCTCACGGGCACCAGCATATATAGTCAGGGTGAGAATCTCACCAGCCAACCGCTAGTCTCAAAAACCTGCTGATGTCCCCCAGGAGCACTGCTCCACCCATCTCATGCATAAAAATGTATGGCGTTGCCCCTGTCATGTTTCCCAGCTTTTCTGCTTGCCCATAAAATCTTATGGTACATTTAATTCGGTTTGTAACTAATTTGGTTCATGACCAGAATTGTAGAGTGGATTAAGTTCATATGTTGGGTACACCTGTAATTAATATCAGACTGAAATTTAATGGCAGCCACCAATTAAGCTTTTCTAAAAGTCTGATGCCCATGGCAGAGACTGATTATGAGTTGAAGTTATTGATTTTTTAATAAGTACAAGATACAAGTCTTTGCTTCTAATTAAAAGTCTTGGTGATTGGGCTCAATTGCTTCTGGGAGTGTTCATGTACTTTCTGACAAGATACTCAATAAATGAACATCATGCAGAAGCTTAAAAAAAGGAGAGGGAGAACAGGTGAGTTATACAGCAGCTATTCATCTTTTCCTAGCCCTGTCTCACTTTAGTATAGTGTGGATGAAACTGAGTTCAGAACTTTGAATTCCTGGAAAGGGATCTTAATTTTCAACTGGACAGGGCGAAGCAATGAGAGCACACCTAAATTCTTGCTAAGATCTATTTGCTTCTATTATTCTCCCCTTGTGCACAGTGGTGTCTTTGAACACCAAAACTATAATTCTGATGACTCCTCTTTGTCTATGGCAGAGGCACTATGCTTGGAGTGCTTGCCATCCTGGTCTTCTAAATATGTACTTCTTGTCACAACATACCCTTTATTGCCATAATGTCTCTCAAATAAAGGCTTTTTACAAAGGAAAATAAATTGAAAAAAAAAGACAGAAGAATAAGAAAGAAAAAGTCACAGGTCTGTCCTGTTACAGTTCTGTATATGGTTAGGTTTCTAAATATCTTTGTAAAAATATGTTAATGCTTATTTTTACTGTCTCTGCCATAAACAAAGAGGCAGAAGAGTCTAGTTTTAAACCAGAGATTTCCAGATCTGTCCATTTGAGTCATATTTAAGTGCTATGAGGTGGGATCTCTGATGGCCAGTGCCTTAGATACTTTCTCCTTGTTGAGACATAATGACTGACATCTACAAGTTATAGGAGGGGAGGTTTATTTTGGCACACAGTTTGTAGAGGTTTCAGTCCAAAGTCACCTAATTTCAAAGCACTGTGGCATGGTAGCAGGACATAGAAGGGGAGAAACAGAGATTGGATGTGAAGGGAGAAGGAGGAGGGATAACCGTCTTCCAGGCCATGCTCATTGGCCACCTCTTCTCATCATGTTTTATGTTTGAACACCTCCCCTAGCTATAAAGCTATCAGTGGGCTAATCTAGTGATGAGTATTACACGCCTCTCAAGGCCCTATCCATGAGCACTTGAGGCATCAGGGCAATATGTAGCTATATACCACAACAGTCAGATTTATCATCTACCAATCTACTGAATAATGGCAACAACTATTAGCATGGCTCTGTGTCTCTCTGTGATGTCTCTTCCCAAACCTCTGTCCCCTTCCAGTTCATGTTTAATTATTTCTGCTGTGCCATTCCTAGCTTCGTGTCAGCCAGAGGCCCATGGCTTCCAGCCATGACAGGTTCTGTGCACATGCAAGCCACTTTTGTTCTTGCCTTACTCTATGCCTGCAAAACTTTTGCCTCAGGCATGTGCGGGGTGTACTTAACATGCTGGGAGAGCCAGTTTAACTTGCACTGCCATCTCTGTTCTGTTAACCACAATTCTGCTTGAAGAATTAATTGATTCCCATAATACAGTGAACATTTTGTTTCTGTTGTAGCTACAGTGACAGATTTCCACTTCCAGAATAGGCACAAACAGCCAAATAGTGGGATAA
>NW_004524638.1:6962571-6963637 GCF_000260255.1 Octodon degus | reverse complement strand
AAACTCATTGGACCTGAGCTTGGGTTGGATAGGAGGGCTTTCTGTAATAATTTTAACTTGATAAATGTATGATGGGTTGCTTTATGGGTAGCAAATGATCCTAAATATTGCTTTATGAAAATTGAACCAGTGCTCTGTGTGTCTATTTGTCTGTCTGTTTGCAGAACTGTGGGTGATTGTAGTGTGTTAACTAATGGTCAACTTATAACATCAGCTGAACTGAATCAGTGTGTTGCTGGTCCAATTGATCCAACTGAACATTGTTGGCAACAGCATAAAAAGAGAACTGGACAGGAGGAAGTGGAGCTGTTGATTCTCTTGGATAAGCTGGTCACACTGGCTTTCCTGATGTGAAGTTTGCTGTTATTATCATTGGAGGAGTTAGAGTCCTCATGGTCAATGAGAATGTCTGTGGTTCATTTTGGAGGAGCTCTGTTCCTTACTTTGAGCATTTCTTTCTGGCGTCAGTGTAGATTCTTCAGCCTGTTGGTGCAGATCATTCACCCTGCTAGTGCAGAGTCTTTTAGCTTCCACCACAGACCTTTGGGTCTTCCCAGTGCAGATCCTGTTACTGACTTGCATGAGACTTTGTTGTGGGCTTTAGGCCTTCAGCTTGACTCTTGAAGGACTTTGTTATAGACTCTAGGTCTTCAGCTGGAGTTATGTAGGATGCTGCCATGTAGGATGAACCTATGCCCTCAGCTGAATTCTTTGGGTCTCTTGTGTGTTGATAGTTCTCTTGAAATCTTCTGAATTTGACTCTTAGATTCTAATAAAATAAAACTATAAATTATATGTCCTGTTTTTATAAGTGAATCTTTTCACTTGTAAACCCTGTCTACAACAGTGATCAACTCCCAACAGCAAGGAGTTATGAAGGAGATCTCTTCTGCAAAGAAGGAAGAGAAAAAAAGTGGGGAATCTCCCACTTCAAATGAGATTAGCAAGAAGTGCAAAATGTGGGGAAAATATAAAATTTTATAGAAAATAACCATCCAAATAAGGCAGCAGCACTGCAGGTGATAAATCTTTTTAATGACAATATAGAGCCACATTTCTTTTTTTT
>NW_004524638.1:6953626-6961282 GCF_000260255.1 Octodon degus | reverse complement strand
TTTTTTTTTTTTTGCTATAGTTTTTAAAGCCCAGGTTAATTATTTTTCGATCTACTTTGCATTGTATTTATTATTTTATATTATGTTACAGTATTTTAATAATTTCTACATTAATATTTTCGGGTTGGAGAACAAGTCATCAGAGTTTCTATTATTTTTTATGGGGAAATTTGCTTTTATAGACAAGTTCTTTGAATTACAAGCATGCTTCCAAATAAATCATGTTCACAAACTAAAGTTTTATTATATTTTAAATTTTGTTTTCTCATGACCACTAGCCATATCTAAAGTATTTTATTATTATTAATGAATGTAGCAATATCATATAAAGAACTCCACATACTTATTATTTCCCAACATCTTTATCTTTTCCAAACTTTCGCTAAGTATATGCCTGTATAGACATAGTTTATAGTGAATCTATTTTGGTAGCCACCATTTATTCTTCTAATTATTTGCAAATGGACTCATTATAATGCATTAGGTAGAGTTTTTCTTGTTATTGCTAGTTGATTGAATTTTATGTTCTGAAATTTTTTCAAAGAAGCTATAAGATACTATTTTCAAGGATTTCATTTTATTCTTGATAAAATTCATCTTTCTATTTATGTTTTGACAATATTTTGCTTGTATATTTGTTCTTTCTATTGTGAAATATTATAAGATACATAATTTCTGAAACTACAATGTGAAAAAGACTGCAGTCAGCCTGACAGTTTGGCTTCAGGAATGATTTGTTTGCTTCCAGCAAACAGAATAGAAATGCAAAAATTACAGCCATCACTTCTGCTGACCTGATCTTACATAAAGGTGTTAAGAACATGTACAGGGAAAGGAGACTTTCAATAAATCGTGCTAGGAAAGTTGAGTGCGTATCTCCAGAAGGGTGAGCCTTAACTTTTATCTCTCACTGTTTTGAAAATCAACTAAAAATCTATTAAAGACTTAAATGTATGACAATTGGGTTATATCAAGCAAATCTTCTTTACAGCAAATAAACCAATTTACATGGTGAAGAGACAACCTAGAGAATGGGAGAAAATATTTGTAAACTATGCATCTGGTAGGTGGTTAATATCTATAATAAATGAGGAACTCAAAATCTCAATAGTAAAGATCAAATAATTTGATTAAAAATGGGTGACAAACTTAAGTAGATGTTTTTCAAAAGAAAACATACAAACTGTCTATAGGACAAGAAGACATGCTCTGTGTCTTACTGAATTAGTGAATTCTGAAGGAAATTTAAATCAAATTCATAATGAAATATTGTTTCATTGAAATAAGAATGTTTTTTCTTTTATCAAAAAGAAAAACAGAGGACTGGTGAGATAGCTCAATAGACTAAGTGCTTTCTTTGGTAAAGCCGATGCTGGGCTGGTGATGGAGTCTGGATGTGGTGGAACACGCCTATAATCCCAGCACTAGAGAGGCAGAAAACAGGAGGATCACCATGAGTCCAAGCTGCATAGTGAAACCCTGCACACAAAAAAGGAAAAAAGTGAAAAGAAAGACAATAACAAGTGCTGGTAGAGAACGGGGAACCTTTCCACATTGTTGATGGAAATTTAAATTAGTACAGTCAAACTAATTTAATTAGTACCATCAAATTAATTTAATCAGTAGGGTCAAATAAATTAGTAAACACAAACAACATGGAGGTTCTTTTAAAAATAAAACATAGAGTTTCCATATGATCTAGAAATATCATAGTTGGCATATACTCAAAGAAAATGAAATCAGTATGTTCAAGGACATTTGTAATCCTAATTATTGCAGTATAATTAAAAATAACCAAAAAAGAGAAACAACCTAAGAATTTATAAATAGATGAACAAAGGAATTGTGATACATATACACAATGGAATAGTATTCAGGAATGAAAGGATGAAATCCTATCCTTTGGACAACATAGAACTGCAAGGTATTATGCTAAGTGAAAAAATTCAGATACATAAGACAAATACTACATGATACCACTTATTCCTGCAATCTGATTTTGGTCTCCTAGAAGTTAGTCTTCTAGAAGTTAAGACTAGAACCCTAGTTACCAGGTTCTAAGTTGCTCTTTTAGAAGTCAAGAGTAGAACTGTGCCTACTAGGTTCTAAGGAGAATTGGAAAAGGATGAGAAAAGTTTGATAATGGGTACTAAATTTTTGTTAGACAGGAGAAATAAGTTCTAGTATTATGTTGCGTAGTAGGATGACTATAGATAATTCTGTTATGCCATGATATTTTAAAAGCTAGGAAAAATGATTTTAAATATTTTCAACATGAAGAAATAATAAATATTTAAGGAAATTGATAGTCTTAACTGATTTGAAATTACACTGTGTATATATGAATCAAAATATCATAGGTTACCTCTTAAGTTTGTATAAGTTTTATGCATTAAAAATCAATTTAAGTATTTGAATGAGTTTAAGCTAGCATTTTTTTCTCTACCTATGTCTGATTAATTCTTTTGTCCCCATAATTGTATTGATAAACAAATAGCAATGAGACAGTTTCAAATCAAATTGGTAGGACAGTTTCAATAATTAACACATTGCATACATTCTTTTAGTGGTTAATTGTTGTACAAGATGCGGACATGATATCCTATTTACAAACACCTGATTAATTCTTGATCATAAAAGAATTCAGATAAAATAATAAATTTGATTGATCTTTTTATCTGGTTATCTGAAGAAAGCTTTCTCTTTTTTCTTCCAATAAGAGTTCATTGGTACATTTTATATATACATAATGGTCACTTCATCATGAAGAATTTGTACTTGTACATGATATAACTTGTTTATTTTTTCCTAATTCCCCACCCTCTCTTCAATCCCTTGTCCTCTCCCCTCTTACAAAAGCTTTGTTTCGATTTTTTTCCTTCTTTTCTCATTTTTAACTTTCCCCTTCTTTCCCCTCTCCTCCTCTCTCTCCTCCTCCCCGCTTGAACAATTTCCTCCTACTTCATAATATTTATTATACATTTTGGTCCTTATTTATAATTTTTGTTCCTCACACCAGAGAAGCAATGTGGTATTTATATATGCGTGCCTGATTTATTTCACTTAAGATTACGGTCTGAATGTGCATTCATTTACCAAGAAATGTCTCAAGCTTATTCTTCTTTATGGAAGAGTGGTGCACCATTGTATAACAAGCACCACTTCTTTATCTATTCAGTTGATGGGCATTTTGGCTGTTTCCAAGATTTGGCTATTATGTATTATGCTGCTATAAACATGGTGTGCATATATTGCTGTGGTATAATACTTTTAATTCTTTCAGGAAGATATCAAGAAGATGAATAGCTGGGTCAAATGAAACCCTTAGAATTTTTAGGAACCTCCATACTGATTTACATAGTGGTTGCTTGAGTCTACACTTCTACCAAGAGTGGAGAAGATTTCTTTTTCTCCAGCATGCTTCCAACATTTATTGTTGGCTGATTTCTTGATAATAGCCATTTTTCTGGGGAGACATAGAACCTCAATGTTGTTTTAATTTGCATCTCTTGAATAACTAGTGATGTTGAACATTGTTTTCTTATATTTATTTGCTATTTGTATTTCTTCATCTGAGAAGTATGTATTCATCTAAGATGCCCATGTTTGGGTTGGGTTTTTAAATGGAAAAAAGTATTTTATTTTAGTTCTTTATACATTCTACATATTAATCTTTTGAGGATCATCTGGCAAAAACTTTTGCCTACACTATTAGTTGTCTTTTATGTTTCATTTTTCTTTTCAGAAGTCTTTTCATAGGATGAGACTCCAGTTGTCTATCCTTTGTAGTATTTACCATGTTATTAGGGTTTTGTTTATGAAGTTTTTACCTAAACCAATGTCTTCAAGAGTTCTACCTATTCAAACTGCCAGCAGACTTAATATTTCTGTTCTAATATTTACATCTTTGATCCATTTCAATTTTAGCTTAATGCATAGTGAAAAATAAACGTTTAATTTTAATCTTCTGTATGTGGAAGTTTTTCAAGCACCTTTAATAAAGAAGCTATCTTTCAGTGAAGGTGTTTGGCTTCTTTGTCAAAGATATGGTGGTTGAGTATGTCTGGACTTGTGTCTGCATTTTCAAATTTGTTCCATTGATCATATGGTCTGTTATTTTGCCAGTATCATACTGATTTGATCACAGTAATTTTGTATTATAATTTCAAGTCTGGGATTGTGATATTCCATTCCTTTCCATTATTGCCTAAAATTATTTTTGCTATACTGGGTCTGTATTGCTTCCAACTGAAGATTAGGATTGTTTTCTCTAACTCTGTGAGATATGTTATTGTAATTTTGATTAAGATTGAGTAAACCTGTAAAATAATTTTGGAAGTTTGGCCATTTCTCTATATTGGTTCTTCCTACACAATAGTATGGGGTATCTTTCCATTTTCTGATATCCTCTTTAACCTATTTTTTTTTTTCAGAATACTGAACTTCTTTGTTGTAGAGTTCTTTTACTACTTTCATTAGATTGATTTCTTGGTATTTCATTTTGGGGGGATGCTATTGTGAAAGGCTACTATTTCACCAATTTCTCTTTCAGTGAGCTTGTTATTCATGTATAAGAAAGCTACTGATTTTTGAGTGTTGGCTTTGAATACAGCTATGCTACTGAATTTGATTATTAAATCTAGAAGTCTTGGGCCAGCCAAATAGCTCAGTGGACTAAAGCGATTGCTTAGAAAGGCACAGGGACTGGGGTTCCATCCCCAGTGTGCCTTGCTGGCCCCTCCCATGGGGTGCATTGAGAGGGCAACTGAGACTGGGCATGGTAGTGCACATTTGTAATCCCAGAGCTTGGGAGGCTGAAAACAAGGATCACTATGAGTCTGATCTGGGTAGTGAGACTCTAGTTCCTGAATTAAAATATATTTAAAAAAATCTAGAAGTCTTCTGGAGAAGTTTTTGTGGTCTTCTATGTAGAGTATCATGCATTCTGAAAATAAGTTCTTTTTTTAATCATTATACTTGTTCTGGGTAAAGTTTTCAGAACTATATTAAATAGGAGTGGTAACAGAGGACATCCTTGTTCCTGATTTTAGAGTGAAGGCTTTCAGTTTTTGTTCACTTAGTATGATGATGACTGTTGGTGTGTCATAGATAGCTTTTATCAGATAGAGATAAAGACCATTTATTGTAAGCCTTTTTAATCATGAATGGATGCTGAACTTTGTGAAAAGTTTTCCCTGCTTCTATTCAAATGATTATATGATTTTTGTCCTTGGTTATGTTAATATGATACATTATATTTATTGATTTATATGTGTTGAAACACCTTTAAATCCCTGGGATGAATCCTATTTGATTATGGTTTATAATCTTCTTGACAGTTTGTTGCATTGTATTGGTCAGTACCTTCTGAGATTTTTGTATCTGTGTTTATTGTGAAGATTGCTCTATAATTCTCTTTTCCAGTTGAATATATCTCTGGTTTTGGTATCAGGGTAATGCCTCTTTCCAGGAATGAATTTGAGAGTATTGCTTCCCTTAAGTTTCATTAAAGAGTTCAATAAATAGCAATATTAGATCTTCTCTAAGTTTCTTTTAGAATTTATCAGTGAATCTGCCAGGACCAGGACTTTTCTTTGTTCATAGGTTTGTCTTCAGTTTCATTGATTCCTAGTAGTTTATTTATGATTTTTTAATCTGCTTGATCCAGTTTTGGCTATCTACATGTATTTAGGAATCTATTCATTTCTTCTGGACTTTATTTTATTGGAAGATAAGTTTGTGAAGTAGATATAGATGATCTTGCAGACTTCTGCAGGATCTGTTGATTTCACCTTTTTTGTTACTAATTGTGTGAATTTGAGTCTATTCTTTCTGTTTTGTTGTTGTTGTTAACATTGGCTAAGTGTCTGTTGAATTTATTTAATCTTTCAAAGAACCATAGTTTGATTCATTGATTGTTTGCATTGTATTAGTCTCCATTGCATTAATTACTGCTCTGATTTTTATAATTTCCTTCCTCATATACTAACATTGCATTTGTCCTACTCTTTTTTTCCAGAAGCTTGTGAATTAGTAGTAACTTGTTTGTTTTAGATCTCTCTGTTTTCAAGATACAGGTATTCATTTCCATTCATTTTCCTCATAGGACTGCTTTCATTGTATCCTATAAGTTCTGGCATGTTGTACTGACATTATAAAAATAGAAATTATCTAGGTTTTTCTTTGATTTTTTTCTGTGGCCCATTGTTTGTTAAGGAGGGCGTTATTAAATTTCCATGTACTTATGAAGTTTCTATGGGTTATTTTGCCATTTACTTTCAAATTCTTTGCACTAAGGTCTGATAATATGCATGGAATAATTTCTCTTCCTTTGCACTTACTTAAGCATGTTCTTTGAGCTAATATGTAGTAGTTTTGGAGAATATCTTATGTGCAGCTGAGAAAATGTGTATTCTGATATTGTAGGTGGGATGTTCTGTAGACAATTCTCAGTCTATTAGTTCAAAAGTTTGATTTATTTCTAATATTTCATTGTTGATTTTTTGTCTAGTTGACCTATTTGTAATAATGGTGTATTAAGATCTCTTAAAAAAGGTATTATAGCTTTTTGGGTTTTCATGTCTTTTAATATCTGTTTTCTATACTTGGGTGCACTGGTACATTTTGCATATATATTTGACAGTCATCTCTTGCTGTTAGATAGTTCCCTTTACAAAGATGTAGTAATCTTTATCTCTTTATCATTCTTGGCTTGAAACACACTGTTTGCTAATAGAATAGGCATTCCTGCTTTTCTCTTGGTTCTGTCACATAGGGTTCTTTTCCAACCTTTGACTTTTAGTCTATGAATTTATGTTGAAATTAAATGCTTTTCTTGTTTGCGGCATATTGTTGGATCTTGCTTCTTGACCCATTCTGCCCATCTGTTTCCTTTGACTGCTGAATTGCGACCATTAATGTTGGTGGGCATAACTAATACATTGTGACATCCTTGTCATGTTATTTTCCTGTTGATGGTCCCCCTGTTTGTTTGCCTTGCCTAGTCGATTCATTGTGTTGGGATTCCTGGGGATATTGTTCTTGTTATCTCTTTCTAGAATGCCCTTGAGAACATTTTACAGTGCTTATTTATTGTTCATGAATTTTCTCAGGTTGTTTTTTTTTTTTTTTGTCATGAAAGCATCTTAATTGTCCATCAATTTTGAAAGGCAGTTCTGTAGGGTACATCAGTCTGGTTGGGAGCTTTTTTCTTTTATACTTTGCAATAATTCATTCCAAGTTCTTGACTTTAGGGTTTGATTTGGGAAGTCAGCTGTGATTTTGGTGGACTGTCTTTTATGTTACTTGTTTCTTTTCTCTAATAGCTTTTTATATTCTGTTCTTGTGCTGAGTTTTTGGAATCTTGATTATTATATGTCTTACTGTAGATTGTTTTTGTTATCAAGGCTAGCTGGAGTTCAACCTGTTTCACTTATCTGTACATTAAATTCTTTTTTCCCTGCCAGGGGAAGTTTTTTGCCATCAGGTCTGTGAACAGGTTTTTAAATATCATCTGTGGCATCTCTTCTTTTTCATTGGCTCCAATAAGTCTTTTGTTATATTCACTTGCATCATGTAGCAGCTACTGTACTGATTTTTCATGATTCCTTGTCTTCACATTTGTTTATTTTTCTCTGGATATTTTTAATGAAATTT
>NW_004524638.1:6935695-6953121 GCF_000260255.1 Octodon degus | reverse complement strand
ATTATTTTTGAATTTTAGGACAGGGTCTTCTCATTATGTAGATCAGGCTCATAGTAACTCTCCTGTTTTCAGCCTCAAATGCTGTCTCAGTGTGCCCTGGGGGTTGGGCCAGCACAGCAAGCCAAGGATCAACTCCCGACACAGCCCCCTGCCTAATATTTGGCTGGCCCCTAATTTGATTTTTTAAAAATGATTAATTTAATTTATTTTTTTCCACAATTTTATTGAGAAACAAACAGCAATGAGACAGTTTGATATCAAATTGGTAGAAAAGTTTCAATAATTAACACATTGCATACTCTCTTCCTAGTGTTTATTTGCTATACAAGATGCAGACATGATATCCTATTTACAAACACCATTAGAACAAATCCCTCTATTCATTAAGAGAATGTAACTATATATCTATTCTAACCACTTTGAATTCACAGATACAAAATGGACATTCATCTGTATCCCCTTTTTTGTTTAGTTCCATCATTTGAATATTATAGGTGTGTTAACTCAGCAAAATATTCTAAAAGAGTATAGTAGTCCATAATAGTATTGGGTCACAGGGTGACACTGACAAAGGATCTACTATCTGAGGTACAGGATCTCCGGATAAATCCTGAGGGGATTTAACTGACCCAGATCCAAAAGCTACAGCTCTTGTTGCATAGGTCTTGTTTTATCTTGGTCTTATCCATCCAGCAGAAAAATATAAGAACGAAGTATAAGAAGTAAAACCATGGTGTTATATTGAGCTGTAGGGCACTCAGGTCAACAATTTCTGACATTGCCAGTCAAGCAGAAGACCTAATTTGATTTTTAAAAGAGCCTCATTCATTTATTTTGTTGTTAATCACTTCAGAGAGGCCAAATTGGTGGTGTTTGGACTTTGGCACTTCATTGTCCCTGGGTTTGTCTTTAGTAAACTGGATATCTGGAGTTGTATAATATTTTATGTCTTCTCACTTATTACTTTTTTTAGTTTAATTTCTGGATTGATACTTGTAAGATGCCTATGATGAGTCACTTTATTTCTAGTATTTAGAACATTTACGAAACGACTACTGCTCTGAAATGTCTTTCACGTGTTATCTAGCGTTTGAATTTTGAGTCTGTTGCAAGATCCTACCTCTTCAGTTTTTTGGGAATGTAAAGTTACTGCCTGCCTGGCCCAGCCCCTGGTTCTCTGGAACTGACTCACAGTGTTTTCTATGAACCTTACACAATCTCATTCTTGATATATCAGGAAGAAAAATTATAGTTTGATAATTATATCACATTGAACAATGTGGTACAATCAGTAATAAGAGTAACATCAAACACAGTCTAGAAAATGCAAACTGAGTTGACTGTTAATTTCCCACCATTAAGCATAGGAACCAGTTTTGTGGCTATATAAAGAAATCTAGTGTGCCTAAGGAGAGTCACATGGAGAGAAAACATTCTCTCAGGCTTTCACAGAGAGCACATTGGCCAAGCAATGGCCGTGACTCATCCACATGGCTGACACTGACAAAGGATCTACAATCTGAGGTACAGGATCTCAGGATAAATCCTGAGGGGATTTCACTGACCTTATCAGATCCAAAAGCCACAACTCTTGTTGCATAGGTCCTGTTTTACCTTGGTCTTAACCATCCAGCAGAAAAGTATAAAAATGAAGTATAAGAAGTAAAGACATGCTGTTACGTTGAGCTGTAGGGGACTCAGGTCAAAAATTTGTCATTGCCAGTGAAGTGGAAGACCCAATACTATTATAGGCTACTGGACTCTTTTAGAATATTTTGCTGAGTTTACATACATATCATATTCAAATAACAGAACTTATCAAAAAAAGGGGATACAAATGAATGTCCATTTTGTATCTGTGTATTCAAAGTGGTTAGGATAGATATATAGTTACATTCTCTTAATGAATAGAGGGATTTGTTCTACTGGTGTTTGTAGATAGGATATTATGTCTGCATCTTGTACAGCAATTAACCACTAGGAAGAATGTATGCAATGTGTTAATTATTAAAACTGTCCTACCAATTTGGTTTGAAACTGTCTCATTGCTATTTGTTTCTCAATAAAATTACAGAAAAAAATGAAAAAAAAAAAAAAGAAATCTAAGACAAACCAGAAAATTGCATGCAGTAGATAAGTCCACAGTATACCAGTGTTACCATTAGGTAGAAAATTTTAAATGGGTAGGGGAGGAATAGATAAATGGAAGAAGAAGAGATTAGAAACACGGATAGAGGACAAAGGAGGATCTTCAAACTTTGGGAAACTGGTTCAGAAGACAGACAGAAAGAGAGAGGAAAGAAATAAAAGGAAGAACAGAACAACAACCATATAAAAGCAGAAAGCATATTCACACTCATATAAAAATAAGACCAAACAATGAAGAGGAAAAAAGAAAAAAAGAAAAGAAAGAGAGAAATTGAGGGAAAAATGGTCCACTCTGCTCTTACTGGTAGACAACATGTCGAGACAGAGTCCAGATCTATATTCGTTTATTCCAGCAAGCCAACACTAGCTTTGTGGCAGGATAGTGGATAATCTCAGTGAGCCTGCCTCTTTATTTCTTCTGAAGTTCAGGCTAGTTTCTGGCTACGTGACTGGAATGAGACATCTTCAGCCTGCTGCAACAAATGCACCTTTTATGGAACTAATAAAAGGAGTGGAAAATAGTAAAGGGAGGGAGGATTTTTTTAGTCTTCTATTTTCAGGGCAAGGTTGCCATAATGAGTAGCATCAGCCAGAGAAGGAGAATGTAGAAGAAATCAAAAGCCAGCCTTCATCCTTCAGAACAGGTGGCTTATTATTTGCCTCCTCACAGTTGTCTTTTTGGTTTAGATACTGAGGTTTGCACTTGGAACCTTGCACTTCCAGGCAGGTGCTTATGCCATTGAGTTATCTCCCTGACCCCAGAGTTTTTTTTTGTCTTAAAGGAATTGTTCACCTTGCTCATCTCAGAGGCAATGTTGGAAAGAGCCCATAAGACACACCTGCCTACCCATGTTCTCTCATAAGAGGTAGGAGAAGAGTGAGGTTTTAGAGGAAATGAAAGGGTTATCTACTCAAAGCTCTGATCTAAAAAATGTCACCCAGTTGTTACTTACAAGTTGTCATGTTTGTCACCTGGCTCTGGTGTCCAAAGAAAAGAGGAAGATTGATAATGAAATCTTTCTCAGCCTGGGACAGGGTAGAAGAAGGTGTGGTATAACATTTCATGTGTGAGCCAACATCCTTTGCTCTTTACCATCTCCTCTTTCAGAGAATGTATATCATGTTTGCATTAGGTCAAATCAAACCTGTATGGTAAAATGTTGGCAAGATAAGGCAATGCATGCAAATGAAACTAAAATGACTGCATTACCTGCTGCTTGAGAAAGCTTCACAGAAGACAGAGAAAAACCTGCAGTGAACTGCACATCAGTTCCTCCTATCATCTGAACAGGACTGTGTCCTCTCCTTTTATAACCTTTGTGTCTTCACTGTGGTTCTTTGTGAGCTGAGATTTTGACTGGTAAAAGTAATATGGAGCATAGGATCCACTGAAGAAAAAAAAAAACAAACAAACTTGGCTTGAATTCAGCTAGGAGCTGCTAGATGGAGCAGGTAGTTGTTTTGAGTTCTGTACTCAGTTGGCCCCTCTCCAAGATGGCTCTGCGCCAATCATCCTCTCCCATGAGATGACCAAGTCTGCTGCACTCACCAATCAGTGCAGTTCATGGCATCCACTTTTCCATCTCACTGCCATATCTCTCCTTGGAGACCTCTGGGTCACCATGCTTCCACGGGTTTGAACTTCTTCCACACAATGAGTTGCAGCTCAAGGAAAGGCCACCACTGAGTAGCTCCTTCTTCATTAAGGTTTCTCTTTTTACTCTCCCTGGGGGCTTTGGTTCTTGCTTCAGGTTCTTCCAGGTCCAGAGCATCCACCATTCTCCTTCTCTTCTCCATGTTGCTATATTCCAGTGTCTAGACAACAAATCTCAGAGAGGCTCTTTCTCTATTTATCACTCTGCCATCTTCCTGGAAGTATCCTTGCTTAGTTTATAAAAGCTCAATAGTTTTTACCATATGCTTTGGAGTGGTTCCTATTATTTCCATTTTCACATGAGTGAATTATGGATAAGTGACATTATATGACTTGAGCAGGACACACTGAAGGACCACATAACATTTGTGCAAGTACTCCTTGGTGTCCTCAGAAAACTTTCTCTTTTTGAAAAATCTACCAACTGTATTAAGCTATGCATAGTGTATAATATTTTGTAAAGTTCCCCTGATACATATGCCTTTGTCACTGCTATAATCTAGCTTTTTATACTTCAATTTTTTTTGTTTTGTTTTTAGTAATTTTTTTTTTCTTAACATGCTCTTAGAGGCTGTTATGGTTTGTGTCTAGTTATCTCCCCAAAATGACATGCAGTCATTGGGGTGGCTTCTAGAATTCGTGATTAATTTATGATCCAATGGTGGGATTATGGGTGTGAGTGCTACACCCACCCTGATGTGGTTAATCTGCATACAATGTAAGGAAGGGAGAGAGGATTGATACCCACTGCAGCCATGGCTCCTCCCTTTTCTCTTTGCTGTCTTCTGCCTCCATGAACTTCGGCCTTCTTCCACGTGTCACTCTGCCTTAGAGCCAGCTGAATATGGACTGAAACCTCCACTGAAAATGAGCTAAATAAACCTTTCCTTCCTTAATTTTGGGTGTCAGTTATTTTGTTTCAGCAATGAGAGTAAAGTAATGGGGACAGGTACTATTAGCTCTTACCTATTTTCCAAACTATTGTGTCCTTTTCTTTAAGTATGTTTTCACTTATCTGCCATTCCTAAAACTGTCTTCTTGACTCTTGCTGTGGTTTTGAGTGTTACTTGCTCATTTTTACTGTTTTTAGTGTGAATATTTATGATCATTTTCCATAGAATACTTTTGAGAACTGTACATTTGGTGATTCATCTTACTTTGTCTTGTGACCACAGATTATTGAATAGATTTTCCTTCTGCTTAAAACATGTACTTTATTTTATTTATTTATTTTTTTTGCGGAACCGGGGATTGAACTCAGGCCCTTGCGCTTGCCAGGGAAGCACTTATTCCACTGAGCCATCTCCCTGGCCCACATGTACTTTAAAGAGACCATTGTTCAAAGAATTTTTTATGTTGATAAGTTTGATTATGAGTTTTATCTATTATTACACTGTTAAGGGCATGTCTTCCTCACAGTATTTTTTGTTAGTCAGATTATTTTCATTCATTTATTCTTTGTGTAACAAACATCATATTTTGATGAGTAAAGGTTTTTTTATAATTACTTGATTGTTTAAATGAGGTGAACTTTTCATATAATAGATTTTTACATCTGATTTATGTGAATAGTTGGAAAGATCCTTAAGAGAGTGAATATTGTCTTGGCTCACAGTAGAATGTTTCTTGGCATTTGGTTGCATCTATAGATACAATTTTTTTAAAATTTTATTGAGAAACAAATAGCAATGAGACAATTTCAAAACCGATTACTAGCACAGTTTCAATAATTAATACATTGCATATTGTTGTCTTAGTGGTTATTCATTGTACCAGATGGCAGACATGATATTCTGTCCACATAACTATTAGAACAAATCTCTCTAGTTATTGAATTAAGAGAATGCAGCTGTATATCTATCCTATTTTGAATATACAGATACAAGATATTTTTTCACTTGTATCCCCTTTTTTGTTTTGTTTTGTCAGACAAGGGCATTCCATTGTCATTTAAATATTGTAGGTGCATGAATTCAGCAAAATATTCCAATATAGTCTGATAGTCCATAATAGTAGTGGGTTTTCCATAGGACTGGCAATGTCAGAAGTTGTTGACTTGAGCCTTTTACAGGTCAGCATATTAATATGGCTTTACTTTTTATACTTTGCTTTTATACTTTTTGCTGAATAGTTAAGATCAAGATAAAGCAAGAGCTATACAACAAGAGATGTTAACTTTTTTTTTTTTTTTTGGCAGTACTGGGGATTGAACTCAGGCCCTTGTGCTTTCAGGGAAACACTTTTTCTACTGAGCCATCTCCCCAGCCCTACAGATCAGTATTTTTGAGCTGAATTATCTTGCGTCAGCAGATCTCAAAGATCTGATCAGCTTCTCACTTAGCACTTCCTCCAAACCACCTGTTGGTGCTTGTTGTGATAGCACAAGGGATTCTGGGCTTCTCTCTTTTCCTGTTTTTTTTTTTTTTTTTTTCGATCCAGGGTTGAATTCAGGCCCTTGCACTTGCCACGGAAGTGCTTATTCTACTAAGCCTTCTCCCTAGCCCCTTTATCTTGTTTTTGTATCCTTGTTTCAGTCGCCATACAAAGATGACATTTATTTGGAGCATTAGGATATGCTACTTGATTTTGAAGCTCTGCTTTTCTTCCTGTGTCTGAGATTCAAAACTGAAGGTATTTTCCAGAAACTTGAATTAGGAAACTGCATTAGGAAGTTTATCACACATACTGGGGTCTAATTATTGTTGTCATTATTTCCATTTTACAGAAAGAGAAATAAATGTTCAGTGAAATTAAATTGAATCATCCAAAGTCACATAATTAATAAATGGTAAAACTGAGATTTAAATGTTAGTCTAGTACTGTGTGAGTGTGTAGGGGGAGTTCTGTTCCATACCGCATCCAAATTCAATTGTTTGACACATTACACGTGTTCTAATTTGTTCCCTGATTGGTGTTAGTACAAATCTGTCATGCATATGAGTTGGCAAATTCTAGAATTTAAAGAACAGATTGTCTATTTCTGTGTTGCTAAGACCACCCTATGCTTAATAAGAGCTTCTTCATGCCTGTATCAAGGTTAAATGAAGTATAGGTATGTAATGACCAATTCATTTAGATCCATGAGAATGACTACAATAAGAATAATCATTAAAGTCCTTTCTTGATTTCTTTCAAGGATCTTCCACTTCTGCTTCCTGTTTGTAATCAGCCTATGTGGTGTGTTCTTAGTTAAGGAGTACAGTTTTGCATTTATTTTGTACCATTTTGTCCTTGGAAAGCAGGGAAGCTTGTGTCTGAGAGATCTTACTTGTGGATTTTCTTTGGGCAAACCATTCAACAGACTTTACTGATTTCTCTTTGAAATTCTAGTTATACCACCAGGCAGTCAAATGGAAGCTGTTTATCTGGTGCGATGAATTCTTGCAAGTAGATGGATATAAGAATAATTTGTTCCTTTCCATGTTAGTACAATTCTTCAATCCTTTCTTGAAGAGAAGCAGGTATTGCAGAGGGAAATGTGTTAGTAGAATGTATTTGCTGTTTAACAATGTTAAAATGACAGGTAGACTTCTAGATATGATTCCAAGTTTATATTTTTATCTTCCCATCCTTGACCTTGGGCTCTGTGAAAAAGACTCAATTCCAAAGAGGAGCAATTTCCTTTAATCAATGTGGAGCTGTGATTAAATTTATGGGGGAAGTTTATGTTTCATTTTTCAGAGAGTCATTTTGAGTACTTTGATGTAGGGCTCATATCTAGGGAACAGAAAATCAAACCCAGTGGCCAAAATTAAAACTAGTAACCTAGAAAATTTATGGAGAATTTTCAAATAATACCCCTGTCCTCTTTAACACATCATTTTTTTATTTACATTTTTTGTTCACCTAGAAATGTATTTTAAGCATGTGGATGCAAGCTGGCATGTTTCTTATAGTCGTCTTTACTTTCTTTATAATCTATCACACACATTTTCTGAGATGAATTGTTTCTGCAAAATTTTAATTTTTCATGGCATCATAAAATTCTACTGAGTTATGGCATTATAATTTTCTTTAACACTTTTATATGGCCAGATTTTAAAGGTTTTTTTTTTTTTTTTGGTTTGGCCTCAACATGAATACCACAATAAATAACTTCACAGGTTTATAGATTGCTTTTGTTTAGTAAAGTATTTAAGAGGGATTATTTAAAGCAGGATTTGTGAGGTAAGGAAGATATACATTTTCAACAGTCTCAATGCACGCTGTGAAATAACTCTAAGAAGATTTCTCTAATTTCCATGCTTCCAAGATGGAAGGGCACCGCTGCTCATCCTTGTTGGCAGGACCTTTCAGTCGGAGTGTCCAAAAAAAAATCCCACTGAGTAGTTCCACTGCTGTCATTTGAGCAAAATGTCTTGCCTAGACTCTTCCAGTGGCTTGCTAGATATTGTCCCTTGTTTTCATAGTCTTTTCTTTTTTGCACATCTTCCAAAGTCTACAATCTTAGCACCTGGGAGGCTGAGGCAAGAAGAGCATTTTGAATTCAAGCCCAGCCTTGGATACATAGTAATTTCAAGGCCATCCTACATGACATAGCAAAATCCAGCTTCAACAAACAAACAACAAACCACAACAGTAGCACAAATATAATAACACTCAACTACTTTAGCCTTTCCTAGTGTATTAGAATAGAACCCAATGTTCTTTCCATGGTGTACAAGCATTCCATGGTTGGCTCTGCCCTCCTCCAGAATCTGGTCTCATCACTCTCATTTTACCATTTTTTGTTTACTTTTTACTTTATTGAAACATTTTAGATATACATAATGATCACAGCCATCACGGGGAATTTGTACCTGTGCATGGCAAGTGTCACTTCTTTTTTCCCTTCATCCATTTCTTCCCAGCCACACTGGGAAGTCTATGTCCCAGGCAGAGCAAGTTTATTCCTGTCTCAGAGCACTTGCCTGTGTCCCTTGCTTTGCCTGCCTGTGTTCTCACAGACTCTCACACAGCAGGATGTTTCCTATTTTTCAGATTTCACTTCAAGTCACAATTCCATGGGAGAACTCCCTGATTATCCTGGCTGAGTCATGCCTTGTCCTACACTTTCTAGACATTCTTTGCCTTCTTGTGCTGCTTTATTTTTCTACACGGCAATTCTCTCTGGCTCTCATTTTACTATTTTTCCTTCTTAAACACCAAAATGAGAACTCTTCTAGGTTAAGGGCTATATGTATGTTATTCAATGACATGATTCTTCTATTGATAGTTGTGCATTTATATTATGGTTGAAAAAATATCATTTGATAAGACTCTGGAAAGTAGAGTCTTGTTTTGAGTGTAAGTTTAGGTTAGTTAACCGAAAAATGCAACTCCAATTCCAATTATGAAATTCTCAACAAGATTTCTAGGATAAATGGAACATAATAGTCCTTTGGTGTAAATGAAAAATTTACACCATATTGTACTTTCTCCTTTCTCTAAGGTACTTTATTTGAGAAATTACTTTTTCAGCTCCATTGTGGATAGTGCACTGGCTTAACCACTGAGAAAGACATATAAGTGGTAAAAGTTATCTTACCACTTAGGAATGTATAATTAAGTTGTGAAAACAATAAAATATAAACATGCTTTCGTCTACTAACACACACACACAAGCATACACACACACACACACACACACGTAAAATACCACCAAGTGTAATAGTAAAAATAAAAATAACCATTTTTTTGCATGTTAAAATTTTTAGATGTTTTCTTAAATACTTTCATCATAATATTCAATCTTCTTCAAATCATGATCACATGATGTTATAAATTGGAAAATGATACTCCAAAGCTTGGGCTTAAAATCATCATAATGTTAATAATATTTTGGATATGGATATTGGTTTGGAAATATTTCTAGATCTTTCAAAGATGGAGCAGATAAGAAAAGGTGTTTCATTTCACAATACAATGTGAATAAAATCTGGGTACTGGAAATATGAGATGAAATGATCAGTTTAAAGCTTATAGAATAGAAACTTCTAGAATCTTCCAAATCTGTCTAGAGACTAATAATACATAGAGTAACAGATTACTATACCTATAGAATCAGATCTACTCATGGTAGGGAAGATTATGAATAGTTTTGTGTTTACAGTTTTCCTGAAAGCATGAAGTAGGAACAGTTCAGTATGTAAATCAGGATGTGACCTTTGCCTCAGCTCTACTTTCTGTTTTCTTCCCTTTTCTTTTCTTTTCTTTCTTTCTTTTTTTTTTTTTTTTTTCGGAACCAGGGATTGAACTCAGGCCCTTGCACTTGCCAGGCAAGTGCTTATTCTACTGAGCTATTTCTCCAGCCACTATTTTCTTTTTGTTATTCTACACTAATTGATAAAATGGTGTGTGCCAAGTCCATTGCCAGGCACTCAGTGTTGCAATGCAGCTGCGGGCAGCCTCAGAGGGTACCTTCGTGTGCACTGACTCCTCTGGGTCCTTTCTGCTGGTCCTGCAAAAAATCACACAAGGAAAATTATACAACCTTGACCAAAATGAGCATATTTGTATGGGGTCAAAAGATTATTTTGGGAAACAAATAGTGGCAGCAAACCTATGGCAGATATACTGTAGGGGGTGATTTGTATCACTGAAAGCTCAGTTATTTTTTTTCTTCTAGTGTATAAATTTTTTTTCTCTAAACTAAACCCTCACGGGACCAGGGAGATGGCTCAGTGGAATAAGTGCTTCCCTGGCAAGCGCAAGGGTCTGAGTTCAATCCCCAGTTCTGCAAAAAACCAAACCAAACCAAACCAAACCAAACCAAACCAAACCAAACCAAACCAAACCAAATCAAACCAAACCAAAAAAACCAAAAAAAACCCCTAAGCCCCCTGTGTTCAGAATTAGTTGTTGGGTTGGCACTAGGGAGAAAATAAGTGGGCTTTGGGCATTTAGTATTTTTCTGTTTTTTTTTTTTTTTTTTACTGGTACTTGGAGTCAAACTCAATACCTTGCACTGGCTAGGCAGGCACTGTACTGCTGAGTTGTGTTACTGTCCCTGGGCATTCAGTTTCTGAAATTTTCACCATCATTAAAATAGAAAATCCTATTACTGCAAATATGGCTGGTACTTATCATCTACCAACTTGATAACTCCAAGAACCACAACTTTTCTATTAGTCTGACACCAGTAACATTATGGAAAAAATAAAGATATTTTTATGAAATTTTACTTTTTAAAGGTGGGCTTAAGCTGTCTGATTTTGTGGTCCTGGCTTGCCTGTTATTACCTATAAGATGGATATAATGATTATCATATTTCATAGATAAAGATATTGAGGATCAATGAAATTAGGTGAACGTATAAAATCAATCAGCTAAACAGACATGGTGGTGTATGCACATATTCCCAGAACTTTGGAGATTTAAACAGGAGGACACTCTAAGTTTAAGACCAATTTGAGCTATAGCAAGTTTAAGGCCAGCCTGAACATCATAGTGAGACTCCATCTCAAAAAACAAAAACCAAACTTAACCAAAACAAACAAAAATCAGCCAGCTAAAAATCAGTATGTGGAACAGAATTTATGCAATGTTAGGACACTATCAGAAGTTTTTAACATATGATAATTTTGGAGTATTCTTTGTAGACTAATAGAATGCTTCCATTATTGGCGTTATAATGATGAAATGACATAATTTCACAGGAAGGAGTTAAGATCCAGAAAGGCTAGTGATATGTATCTACAATGCAGATAATAAAGGATTCCACAGGTCCATACTTAGGTCTTATGACCTTGACTGCCCCCTGGTTACTGAGAAGATTCTGACTAATTTAGCCTTAGAGTACGATGGTGTAATAAGAAACTCTAACTTCACAGGTGTTAGGTTGACATACTGGAACTTATTAGCAATGTATATAGTTATCATTCCGGGGTCTCAGGGTGACACAATTGGGGATATAAGTCCACCATGGATTCTTATTACATGATAGGCCTTCATCAAAGATAGGTAGATATTATTGTTGGCATATCTTTGGTCTGGAAACTGAAGTGAAAGTAGGAATCCTATCCACTGAACATTTCAGTCCTGTTGTATTCTCATATCCCTTTGTGAGCAAATCTATTCCTTGCACTTCCTATAGTGAAATGCAACCTGTATAAAATTTGTGTGCTGGAGTATATATTGTCATTCAACTTAAACTCTGAAAAGAAGTATATACTTCATTTCTCCTCTGAGATAATACACTTCACCAGGAACCAAGTCTGCTTTATTCGTATAGGATCTGTCCAAGAATCTTGTTGCCCTGCCTTTTGGGCTAGTTTTTGAATGTAGAAATACTACTTATTTTCAATCAATGAGTCTATGCTGGGCACAGAGTAGAATGAAATCTGTGCATGACGATATAAGTAAAATTAGTACCCAAGTATGGAGATGAGTCTTGTTTCCTTTATGACGTTAAGCTTGCCCATTCAAGCATAACTTCCAACATGTTCCATGAAAAGCACTGTACCCCTCCCCTGCACAGGCTAATATAGGGGCAGCAATCTGGAGATGCTTTGTCTTTGTTTCCAGAAAACATTGGTCATCCCAGAGCCCTCTTTCCTTTTCATTCTTTCTCTTTTTCTTTTTCTTTCTTGTCATGTTTCATAACTCCAGACAGGACATCTGAGACCAGTGCAGGCATCCTTGATAAGTGGCACTGTGGAAACGGTCACCAATAACCTAAAATTTACCTAAAATTTAGAACAGAGGCTGCAGCATATATCACCTAATGAAAACTTGTTATTAGGAACCATAGTGACACTGATGGGTTTCTGCCCAAATGCATGTCTTCCAGGGTCTTTATGGCAGGTGATCCATCATGGCATTGGGTCACAAAACACCATGCAACTCCCAGATGAAGTTCTGTGTTTTATCTCTGTTAGGTCTCTCCACAGTACCAAAAGCCTTACATATTGATGTCATGACTCAGACCATCAGGGTGTTTATCTCCTTAGGGCCACCCCTTGTTTGAGCTTCCAATGAAGCTTTCCTTTCTATTGTCTCTTCCTTTGCCATTGCCAGTCTCTATCCAACATTGATCCACCTTGATTCTCATGGGAGATCCACCTCTTACTCCAGGAGTTTCTGTCTTGCTCTCTTGTTCTCTCTCAAAAATAGTGGGCCCATGTCAGGACCCCTCACATCCCAGGGCACCCTCACACCCTCATAGGATACCTCTCTGTCCTTGAAGTGATGACCAACAGGGTTGGTGGGCATTTTTCACTCTGTCACACCCTGATGAGGGTGACGATACTCTTACGGGTTGTGCACCAGGCTTCAGCCATTAGGCTCACCTTGATTTGATCACTATGGGAAGGATTCCTTTCCAACCCCCAAAACACACTCTGCTTGAGTGTAACACCCTAGGTCTCTGGGAGACTGTCAAATCAAAATGACTGATTGTTAAACTTTTGCTAACAATACAACAAATGGTCAGAAAACCCTTACAAGCCTTTTGCATTGTTAAGCCAAATTCTCTTGGGCTGCTCCACACTGTCAAATCATCTGCTATCTAACCTACCTGATATTTCTTTGGCCCTCCCTTGACAACATCCCTTCTGTTTTTGGTTCTTCCTCTACCATATCCACAAGGACTTCCCGACCTTCACAGCCAACCTCACCTGTCTCATCTTCTTCTACCCCTCACCTTCCACCTCTTCTCCACCATTATCCCCTCCAGCACACCGTACTCACTCTTGCTCCTCCCACCCACTACTATCTTCCTCCATACTGGTGACATCTTGTGGCCAGTCACTATTTCCTCAACCCCACCCTCCTTCCTCTCTTTGAGGTGGTGTACCCTGAGGGGTTAGTTCATGATCACAACCTTTTTTAGCTTTCTCCAACCTATGTCAAGTCTCTCACAGACTAAGATCTTTCTGTGCAGATCCTGACTATGTATGGTTAGGATAATGTCTCAGTAGCTTAGGGTGTATGCTTTCAGGTTTCCAACCTTCAGATCACAAGCTCCTGTTTTGCCCTTGGCTCCTAAGGAGGATGATCTTGCCTCTGGGCTCCCAGCACCCCCGCTGCCCTATCCTTCTCTTCCTGCTGAGCTTGCTGCTCTCTTCCCCCTCATCCAAGCCAGTCAGTGACCCTCTCTGTGCCACAACAAAGAAAAAACACAACAGGGATTTGTAAGTTCATGGCTTTCTGAATTTCCCCTAAGCCTTTATCTAAATCAGAGAAAACAATCTGCTCTTTCCATCTAGTCCCTGTCAGTTGGGCCCAAGTTAGAAGGTTTGCAGGAATGAATTTGTCTCAGTTTATAAAAATTGCCCAGAAAGTGTTTCATAATAGAGAAGATTCAAAATAAAAATACAGACAAGAAAAAGAAAAACATGATGCTATCAGCCTATAGGAAGGAGGGCCACTGGGATCCTGGAAAAGGGAACAGGGAGGAGGTTGTTGGTTTACCTGGATCCGGACCAGTGTGTGTATTGGAAGGAGAAGGAACATTTCCATAAGAAATATCCAAAGCTGCTACAGGGAGGCAACAAGGAAGTGTTCATGATGGAATTAAAAGAAGTTTTAGAGTCATGAAGTCATGCATCTCTGCCTCTTAGCTCCAGGGAACCCACATTACTGCCAATGTAGGGGAAACGCTTGTTAGAAAACCCAGTAATAGTGGAGTTGATGGAATATCAAAGCCACTTTTTTTGAGACAGTACCCAATGTCCATGGAAGAAATAAAAGAGATGAAACCCCAATTCAAAGGCTACTTGAAGCAGGTATATTGAGGAAATGTCAGTCCCCCTAGAATATTCTCTTCTTTCCAGTAAGCCCAGGACAAACAAATATTATCCTGCTCAGAACTTGTGAATTGTCAGTGCTATGGTTGTCACCTTCCACTCTATTGTGCCTAATTCTTATTATACTTGGCTCAGTGTATTTCCTCCCACTCAAACTTCATATACTGTATTAGAGCGAAGGATGCTTTTTTCTGTAGTTTGTGGCTTGTTGCTTCTCGACTTGTTTTTTTTTTTTAAATGACAAAATGCATTAACATTGCTTTTAATGATGGCACCCTAGAGAAATACAAGGTTTTAACTAGCATGAACCAAAAGATTTAACATATGCCCATTGACACTACCAAATAGCCTAATAGTAGAAAAATATCCCAGGCTGCAAGGCTATAGAAAATGTACAGACAGAATGAAGATGATTTCTGGAGTAGAGTCCTAGGGAACTGCCAACCGAGCCTAACTGCAGTGTGGAGAACGCCCTTTGTCCTGGGGATGGCTTCATCTTCCATGGCTTTTATTTGGGTGGGAAATGAGTTTGTTTCCTCCAATTTGACATTTTCTTGTTAACATACAACTTGTTTCAGTAGGGTGCCATCCACTGATCCTGAAAGTTCTCTTGGGTTTCTGAATTGTGTTATAAACACATCTGTTTGATAGCTCAGCTTGGCTTCTTGCAGCATTCTGTTGTTGTTTCTTTTATTGTTAGACAAAATATTAATAAGATGTCCTTTCTATATTTCCTGCCATCAAACCCATTGAGATCTAAAATTCTTGTTGAACATCTGTTTTTTCAATGTGGCAGACAATAAAAAATTTTAAAAAAGGTAAAAAGCTCTTTGCCAAAATTCCCATACTCCAGAGCAGGCCTATGCTGTGCCTTTTCCATATAGCACTTGTTTCCACATCAGCTATTGGTCTTTATGTCCTGTCCCTACTAGAGAAGCAGACTGTGGAAAAGAGGTGCACATGCTCACTCTTTTTCTGGAATGTTTGCTTTTGAAGAGGAGAATTCGGATGGGGGAAAAATGCTCGGTAACTTCGACAAAAGTTGCTGATATTAAGACAAAATAGAATATTAAAATATTAAAATATATTAACTATAGATAAGAGACTTTCATGGCTTCCAGATTCCTCTTATAAGAAATATCTGCTAATTGACCTACAAAAGTTTTTGACTAGTCATTTTATAATACAAACTCTAAAAAATTATGATAATTTAATTTGGCCAAATTATATTTGGGTGCACTCTGATTTTATAGTCAAATTATTTTGTGTATGTTTCTGTTTGTTTTTCTGTCAGTCCAATATGTAATCAGCAGTTTTATTTGAGATAACTAAACAAAGATCCTATGGTGGGAAGAGACTAGCAGACAGAAATCTAATTGATGGATAAAAAAGCAGCTTCCTGATTTTTTAAAACTTTTTCGTTCATTAATATGGAGCTTCAATAGGCTCCACAGTCTTGTGGGAGACACCCCAATAAATATTACTCAAAATATATTATTGCAATATTATTACATTGGTTATTACCAGAAGGTCAAGTTTTTAAAAATATAAGACATTAGGTTTTTTGATTAAAAAATGTTGTTGGTACAAAACTAAATTAAACAACAAAATAATGGCAATTTATTATTTCTAATTTCATGCTGTATTAAATGTATTCATACCTTCCAAATGTACAGTATTTTAAAATGTAAAACTGGGATTGTTTATAGTGACTGAAATATGGCTTTTTTTGTGCTCTGGATATTTGTAATAAGAAGTTCGTGTCAAGCCAACATGAGGTCATTAGTTAGATGGCAATTTTCTAGGCATAACTTATGTGATATGCATACTATGTATGTGCTAGTACATTTTATCATGGCCATTATGCTGCACTACTATGTATGGCTATTTGTGTCAAAGTTTCTCTGTGAATTGCACAGCTGTTGTCTGTTAACATTCTAAGGGTATTTCACTACTAGAACATCCATGGTTGGTAAGCAATAACAGTTCTCTGGCTACACTTTGTATTTCAACGTGCTTAATACTCAGATACAATTTTAATAATTCAGTTCATTGATCCCACTACAATGTAATGTCATCGATCTTCTCTTCTGCATGTTCAAAGACTGAGGTTTGGAGACAAAAATTAGAAAGACAAATGGGCTAAGAGGATAGCCAATATTTTGAGCTTAGCCCTCTGAGGTCAAGGCGAAGCCAGAATATAAGAGAACCTCTGCTGTGACATCATATAACTCATTGAACTCCTGATTTCCCGATCATGGAGATTACGGGACCACAGAGGAAAGTGAATCTATGGTGTGCTTAAGTAGAGTCACCAAGATGTAAATGTTTCTTAAGATTTCAGAGAAAGGAACTTGGTCAGGCAATGGCCATGATGCATCCTGATGGCTGACACTGACAGGAGTACTGGGAGGCACTATGCCTGGCTCCAAGATTAACTTGCCTTGATAGATAGCAAGGAGTTAGTTTTAATTAATACAGGTCTTAATTGAACTTGGTCTTAAACATCTGGTGAAAAAGTATGGCTAATAATGTCAGGACATAAACTATACAACTGCTGTCTGTTAACATTCTACAGGGATTTAACTACTAGACAATCCATGGTTGGTCAGAAATGGCAGTTCTCTGACTACAATTTATATTTCAACATGCTTAATACTCAGATAAAATTTTAATATTCAGTTCAGTGCTCCACTACAATGTAATGTCATTAACCTTCTCTTCTGCATGTTCAAAGCTGAAGTTTGGAGAACAAAAATTAGAAAGGCAAGATGTATAGAATTATTCCCAATCTTCTGTAACCAAAGTTATCAGGTCATAAAAATATCATTGTGGATACATATGAGAAACAAAGTGGCTCTTGCTGCTACCATGAAAGGTTGCTCTCTTCCTTGTGC
>NW_004524638.1:6924619-6927355 GCF_000260255.1 Octodon degus | reverse complement strand
AAAAGAAATCACAAATGCACCTGATGGTGGACCTTCCATCACTTTAGAATTTGTTCCAGAGGAAGAGAGAAATGAGCTTATAGTTTCTTCTTTGTGGTTGAATGATTCACATACTGATAATTTCTCCAGCATTAAGTAAAAGGGCCTAAAGAAGTCCCTCTCAAGTTTTATGCTTTTGTATGTGTGTTATTGGGAAAATAAAAGGTCAGTTTAAAGAGAGAAAGGACTGGAGAAAGTTTTAATTGGAGATCAAAAGCTAATCCCTATAAATTGCAGTAAGCTAGGTTTGAGGGACCATATTTTTCTCTTTCATTGTTTAAGGAACTTACGTGGTCCATAGAACCAGTCAAAACTACTCTGAGTCTCTGGTTTACTTTTTAATACCAGAGGATTCATGGTTAACAAGTGAGAAGGGCATTGAAATGGTTCTGTTCCACATGGACTCCCCCATACTATTAGGAGCCAAGTGATTCTGTGGAAGTTATAAAGGTGTGATAGTAAATATGTCTAGACATAGTTTGTAAAGGCATAAAAAACAAAAAGATGGATGGACATAAAATCTTTCTTTGTAGCCTCTGGCAAGAATGACATAAATTTCAGTGTTTGGAATTGTCAAACTGAATGAAATTACTTCAAATTAATTGGATTATTTTGACAAAATTTCTTGGTGTTTAATTTGATTCATGTGGTTTTGAACAGATAGATTTTGGAGTGAAACTGAATCTCAAAGGAATGTGGTAATAGGTGTGGAACTGCATGAGGCTGATGGAAATAGATTGTCAAAAATCACTTCAAAAGCACATTGGCAGCTCTCCAGGAGACTGCTTTCATAGCCTCATCACAACCATGCATTGTCCAACAAATCATAAAACAGGAAAGTGCCTGAGTTCTGTGTTAATGACCATGAACTTATTGATTCATGATAGTTCTGGTCAGTGTCAGGATACATGCATTCCTGAGGAGAACAGAAAGGAGGTGACCAAAGTCAATGTGTAAGACAGAGACATGTTCAAATGAGGAGTACAGATTAGCCTTTTTTATTTTACCTGTGATTCTGTATGAGAAGGAAGATTCAAATGTACTGATAGTCACAGAGGCTGCTGTAGTTCAGAGCTAGATGTGCCTTAAAGGCTTTTATGTTAGACTGAGTCCCCAGAAGTTGTAGCAGCTTAAAGAGACCTAGTGAAAAGTACTAGGTCATCATGGGCCTTCCCGTGAAGGACACAGTGTAACGAAGTCCCTTTCTCTTCCTCCATTTCACTTTCTGTTCAAGGGATAAAATGTCCTGTTCTACCATGTACTCCTGCCACAACATTCCAAAGAGCATCATGTGAATTAGGTGATACCAAAAGCAATACAGCTAAGCAATCACAATCAGAACCCTCAAAAACTCTCTTTATAACTTGAAATCAGACTTTTGTGGCCATAACAAAAAGCTGACCAACAAGAATCACTGATAAAGTCTACATTTAAAATTTTAAGCATGGCTTAAGATATACTGTAACACCCTCACTTATTAAACTTTTCTTAGAGGTGGGCTCTGTTCCAGTGGCTGGGCTTAATAATGGTAAACCCATTATAATAGATACCCCTCCAAGTGTCTTAGCTCTACTCAAAATAACTAAAATCAAATATTGCCCAAAGAGAGACATAAGTAAATAAATTATCAGGAGTAATGGAGAAGCATGAGGGAATTTTAGATGTTAGTATTTAAGCTTGTGATGGCAAAGCTTCCATAAATAGGAAATGCTTGTACTGAGATCCAAAACATAGTCAGGAAATTATCTGATAGAAAAGCCAAAAGAACATTTCAAGGAAAGGGAACACCATGTACAGAGGCCACAGGGATGGACACGGTGTAAAGAGAATAAGGAGCACATTGGAGGTTGTGTGGCTGATAATGTAGACACATAGGTGTGCACAGGGGTGGGACTAATAGAAGGAAAGAGAAATCCCAACCTGAGAGACATTTGGGGTGGGTTTGTTTTCTCTAAAACAAAATAATGGATTTTAGGAACAATAGAGGTTAACAATAGAATATACTTATTGAAAAATAAAGCTTCTGTCTGAGAGGGGGACAGAAACGGGTCTGGGTGCATTGCTAAAGAACTTGCAATCTCTAGGGATTTTCATAGAGCAAAACCACAAGGTGAGGAGGCATGAAAGGTGGGAAAGATGGGAACTCACGAGGTGAGCATGAGGTGGGACAAGCTATGGTAAACTAATAGGAATACAAACATAACTGCTCAAATAGAGCTGATTAAATTGGGATCAAATAGGGAAATGAGTCATGTAGCAAGCGGGCATGAATATAGAGCAGGAGCTTTTTTGACAGGGGACTGAGTTAGTGACTTCTTGACTTTTTCAAGGTGATTGATATCTATTTAGGATATCAGTCCCTGATTCCTTTGCCTAGGAAGATATGTGGATGGGAAGAACAAACACTGTGAAAATGCCCACATTCCCAAAACTATTACATAGATTCAATGCAATCTCAATTGAAATGCCATTAGTATGCATCACAGATCTAGAGAAAATATTTCCAAAGTTCATCTGGAACCAGAAGAGACCTAGAATAGCAAAAGCAATTCTGGACAACAAAGGCAAAGCAGGAGGAATTACAATCCCTGACCTGAAATTATAGTACAAGTCTACTGTGATAAGATCAGCATGGTACTGGCAAAGAAAACAAAAGACCTGAGGATCAGTGGAACAGATTTGAAGATGCAGACAGAA
>NW_004524638.1:6920801-6923622 GCF_000260255.1 Octodon degus | reverse complement strand
AAGCAAGGAATCTGGACAGAATAAAGTTCATCTCTTGACCTGGTGGTGACAGCTGTGTGCAGCTATGAACCTTCCCTGACTGCTCACCCAGGTTCCCATGCGGCTGTAGGAGGAAATGTGATTCTCCTGTGTCAGCTGATCCAGCACTACAGCTTATGCAGGGATGGAGAAGCTTCTTTTCCTCAGGACTGTTCTCGTCCGGATCACAGTTTTTTCCTCATCTCCCCTGTGAGCTTGGACCAGGCTGGGAACTAAACCTGCTATGGCTCTTGTAAAGGCAATCCCCATCTATAGTCCCTGCATAGTGACAGTCTTGTGTTTTTTGTCACACATTCTAGAACAGAAAATGTTGTTTGGGTGAGCCTATCTGTCCTCATCCTTTTTGTCCTTGATGCTGTATTCCTGGATGCCTAGAAGGGCAGAAGAGCTCTCTGGGGTGTGGCCAGTAAGCTGGAGAGCATCATTAACCTTCATTATAACATCAAACACTGTTATAATAGAGCCACCGAACGATGAAAATAAGTAATGAATTGGTACAGGCATCAAAGTAGGAGCAGCTCAAGCCTTTATGCTCTGTGGAAAAAACTAGGCACAACCTATTATACCCCACAGGATTTCATTTGTATCAGGTTGTAGGACAGGGAAAATGAATGAGTGTTGCCTTGATTCTGGGATGGGGATTGGGAGTATGTGTGCAAATTGGTAGTTAGTGTCCAAGGGAACTTTCTAGACTGATTAGAATTTTCATGAACTTTATGGAAGTGAGGGGACCAGGGTTTATGTGTTTGGCAAGATGTGCTGAGTTGTGTTCTTGAAACACAGACTCTGTGACCCTACATGTAAATGACACCACAGCTTAGCAGCCACGCATGCACTTTATAAACATGAGCCTGCCTTGAGGCTTTCTATGAGGCAATCACAGCACATTTAAAGCTATGGCAGAGAGTTCAGGTTGTCCATCATAGTGTGTTCAGCTATAATTCAATACAAGCAGACAGCCAGGATGCTATAGATCTGTGGTGTATTTAAGAAAGCACATTGTTTAAGAACCCATATGTTATACAAGAAATATAATGGAAAATAAAAAAATATTCTGAACCAGTTTTGAACTAATAGTGTTCAGATAAGATATCATGTCTGCATCTTGTACTATGAATATATACTATGAAGAAAACAATATGCAGTGTATTAATTATTGTAACTATCCTACTAACCTGTTTTGAAATTGTCTTCTGTTACTTCTTTCTCAATAAAAGTAATAAAAAAGGACAGCAAAGCAAAAAAATATATTCAGAACAAATGTTAAAGAGAACACATCAAGTATTTCTAGTATGTATCAGTATAGTGCTTCCAGAGACTCACAGAGTGTGAGCACATATGTTAGAAAGGAAGAAGAACTGTGAATGGTTTAGTCAAGAAGAATAACAGAAAAAGAAATCAGAAAGGAAAAGAAAGAAAATGTAAGAGCAGCAAAAACAAGCATGCACAGAAGTATATTGTCAACGCAAAAATCTGACCCTGTTGTGGGGGAAAATGGATCATAATCCCTGAGTGATTATGACAAAGAGGCAATAAAGGAAGACAGAAAAAAAAGAAACAATGAGAAATGGTCCTATCATCTGCACCCTCCTGGTGGTGGTCAACCCTTGGCTCCTGGGCCTCAATTTTCCTTATCACC
Source organism: Octodon degus (assembly GCF_000260255.1). Lineage (NCBI taxonomy): Eukaryota > Metazoa > Chordata > Mammalia > Rodentia > Octodontidae > Octodon > Octodon degus. Next base: position 6,921,944 of record NW_004524638.1, on the reverse strand, counting down.
CTAGGTCCTCTCCATGATCATTCTCTTGCTGATCATAGAAATCTGCAGTTTTAAATTTTTTTCAAGTTGTATTCAATCCAAGATAAAGGTCTTCACCACCAGAGAGCTTCTTGTCCTGGCTGAGAGCCCTGACACCAGCTTCTATTTGGGCCTGACCCACAATCCCAATGACTACAACAACCCTCATCCCACATCAGCCCCTGGCAACAGGAAGCATCTACAGAGAGCTGTCATCATCCCTTAAGAACATAAAGATGGGAATGATGGGCTTCCGCCCATATGGAACTCTGCCAGCATCATTATGGCTAGTGATCCAACACGGTCTTGCATCCCAAAGCAAAAATGTATCACTCCCATTAAACTTCCATGTTCTTCTTCTAGTCCCCAAATATACTTTTGTCTCCTTTTCATGCAATGCACCAACAACCCTTGAACACTCTCCTGACATGACATGTGGCTTGCCCATGTAAACTCCACTTCTAGTTCAACCTGATTAAAAACCCAGCTCCCAGCTCCCTCCTCTGAGCATCGTTGCAATCTCTAGCCATCCTCCCATTCTGGAAATCAAAGTATTTTATGTTCTAACTTCTGTCAGTGTCTTTCCACAGCAGCAAAAACCTTATAATACTGATCTGCATCAATCAAGAAGTATAATACAAAACAGAAATTTAAGCTAAGTGGGCTCAGGAGGTTAAAAACTTCAAACCTATCACATATTTTACATAATTTCTGGGACAGTCAGAAAATTAAGGCTGGAACCCATGTAATCAGGAAGTAAAAACTCCAAGTTCCACTTCCTGACTGTTATTGCTGAGACTTCAGCCAAGAACATTAGCTTTCATGGATAACACTTTTAACTGGCAAGAGTTCTAAGAAGCCACATCTGAATGCTGCATGTCATTAAATACCCCTTCATGGATTGGACTGTTTTACTGTTTTTTTTTTCTTTTTTCAGAACCAAGGATTGAACTCAGGCACTTGCACTTGCCAGGGAAGCGCTTATTCCACTGAGCCATCAACCCGGCCCCTATAGATTGGACTTGATGCAAAGATTTCTTCCTTAATTCTCTTAGAAATCACAAATGTGAGACCCAGTCCTAGCCCAGGCCCGGTGAGTGTGCAGAGAGCTTCCTGCTACCCTGC
>NW_004524638.1:6909577-6917051 GCF_000260255.1 Octodon degus | reverse complement strand
CATTGCACTGTGGTCAGATAATGTGCATGGGATAATTTCTGTTTTCTTACATATACTTAAGCATGACTTATGGGCCAGTATGTGGTCTATTTTAGAAAATGACCCATGTGCAGCTGAGAAAAATGTGTATTCAGCTGTGTTTGTTTGGAACACTCTCTATATGTCCACTAAGTCCAGTTTGTTCAAACTCTGGTTCAGTTCTGTTATTTTTTGCTTAGTTTTTGTCTGGTTGACCTATCTTTTGGAGATAAGGGTGTGTTAAGGTCTCCTGTTAAAATTGTGGTATTGGATATTAGATTTTTCATGTCGATTAAATTATGCTTTATGTAGTTGGGTGCTCCTGTATTTCGTTCATACATATTTATGAGTGTTACTTCTTCCAGTTGAATTTTTCCCCGAGCAAATATATAGTTGCCTTTATTTCGCTCCATCAATGTTGAATTTGAGAGTGAGAATAGAATTACTACCCCTGCTCTTTTCTGAGGTGCTGGGGCATGTAGTATTGTGCTCCATCCTTTGACTTTCAGTCTATGAATGTCTTTATGAGTTAAATGTCTTTTGTGTACACAGCATATTGTTGGATTTTGTTTTCTAATCCACTGTGCCAGTCTATTTCTCTTAAATGGTGCATTGGGTCCATTTACATTGATATTTAGAATTGAGAAGTATTGACTTACGGTTGACATGTTCTTTACCTGTTATCGTTTACTCCTTTTTCTCCTGTGTTTAATTGCTTTCCCTATTTAGTTGGTTGCTTCTTATCTCATTTGTGGAGTACTGATCATTTTGGTCCCTCTCTGGAACTTCTTTCTGTAGCTTGTGTAGTGTTGGATTTGTCATCACGAAATTCTTTAGCTGTTCTTTGTCATGAAAGTATTTCATTTCTCCATCAAACTTGAAAGAAAGTTTTGCAGGGTATAGTAGTCTGGGCTGTAATTTGTTTTCGTAGTGGAATTGAAGTACTCTGCTCCATGCTCGTCTTGCCTGCATGGTTTGGGAAGAGAAGTTGTCAGTAATTATAATGGGTTTTCTTTGAATGTGATCTGCTTCTTTTCTCTAGCAGCTATCAGTATATTATTCTTGTGCTGAATTTCTGGGATCTTGACTATTATATGTCTCGGTGTGTTTTTCATTGTGTTGAGGTTACTTGGCGTTCTGTACACTTCAGTTACCTGAATGTCAGATTGTTTCCTCATTTATGGGAAGTTTTCTGCTATTACTCTTGCCCATATTTTTTAAATGTCATTTGTATTGAGTCCTTCTTTGTCATTGATGCCTATTACTTTCACATTCTTCATCTTTGCATCATCTTGCAGGTGATTGATTATTGTTTTCTGCATCATTGTTGTTTTTAACAGATCCTTTTCTGCCTTTACACTAGTTGCACCAGCATCTTCAAGATCTGAATCTCTGTCTTCACTTTCACTTAAATGGTTTTGCAAGCTTGTGTTTGAGATTTTAATTTCCTCTATATATCTTTGACTCTGCTTCATGCGATCTATTTCTTTCCTGTATTGCTCGTTCAAGGAATCTGTCATTTTTCTAATCTCCTCTAATTTTTTTTCGTCAATGTGTTCTTTAGAAGCAGTTATAAATTCTTTTACTGCATTGATTTTTTCAGATTTGGTTTCCTCCCTATGTTTCTGTTGTTGCTTCTTTACTTCAGATGCTATGAGTTCTGAGAATTCTTTTTTTGTTTCAGAAAAGAACTGCACTATGATTTCCTCTATAACTTTCTGCTATTGCTTATTTACTATCAAAGCTCTTAATTCGTGCATTTGAGCTGAGCTAGTGTTCTCTTCACTTGTTCTGGTTGGGCATTGGGTTTCCTTCATATGTTTCTGCATTTGATTCTTTATTGCAGGTGTTATTAATTCAGGGATTACTTTTTTTATTTCCAACCTGAGTTCTTCCATTCCTTTGTGCAGCTGTTTCCTTATTTCAGAAGCCGTTGATTTATTGCTTTCAGCTGTATGATTCCCAATTTGTTCTGTGTTAGTGTCTTCTGCACTTGTTATGGGTGGGCTCAGGTTCTGAGGTTACCTTTTGTTCCTTCTCTTCATTTTGTGTAGCACTGTCTTCTGACCTTTGTCTTAGATCTTCATTGTAGTTATAACCTTAGCACGTACTGATGTTCGTGTGCAGATCTGTAAAGTTTGGATTTATCCAGCTGTGCCTGGCTTGGGTCTGGCTGCTGTGCTCAGCTCCTTCGTGTGGCTGCCCTTGAGGGTGAACCTGTTGTACCCCTCTGCAAGATTTTCTGCCTCTGGATTAGCTGGGTGGTTCTATCCTCTATACTCTCTGCAGGGATTGCAGCTGCAGGGTTTCACCCCAGGCCTGCATGCCAGGCCTGACCGGAGCCAGACCTGGTCTATGACTGGTTCTGGGCATTCCCAGAATGTGGCAGAAATTCCTACTCAGCGGGCTGGGTGGGCGAGGTTCTGCGGAGTATTGGGGGGCGTCCCAACGGTTGGAAGAGGGTCTTACCCACGCTGTGCCTGGGTTGAGACCAGTAGTTGGTCCCCCCGGTGCAGAGCAGTGGGAAGCTCTATATTCCTTTTATTTTTAACTTTCATCTTGAAACAACTTTCAAATAGCAGAATGTTGCAAAAACAGAAACAACATGATCCATCTATCATTCACCAAAATGCCGCATATTTCTGACATAGTCACAGCCCAGTGAATGAAACTGAGGGATTATGACATGGAATAATATATGTAACACTAATACAGTGTTCTCGTGAGAGTGGCACCCCTTTCACCAGTTTCTTCATTTGGGTTGACTCGAGGATCACACAGTACATTTATTTGTCATGTCTTGTCTTTCCAGTCTGTGATAGTGCCTCAGTCTTTCCTATTCTTCTATAGTTAAGTCCAGGTTAGGTGATTTGGCAAATATATTACAACATTCTTAGGACATTAGAATTGTTAGGACAGTAACATTATAAGGACAGTAACATTCTTAGTGTACTAAGTAAGAGGCTAATGATTTCAATTTTTCCTCACTATGTTAACTTTGATCACTTTTGAAATGTAGTAACTGCCAGGTTTCTCTCCTGTATCGTATCTCTTTTCTCTTCAAAATTAGTATCTTTCATCCAAGTATGGTGGTCCAAGCCCATAATTCCAGCACTGATGTGGCTGAGGCAAGATTGCCAAGGATTGAAGGTCTGCTTCAGCTAAAAAATGAGTTCAAGCCCATTCTGAACTGCATTGCATGACTGTATGTCACAAAATGAAATAAAAGAATAACAAAAGGTACCTTGTCAGGCAATATTTTGAGATTATTTTACTATTCTGTTCCTTATCATGTTTGTGTATACTTCTTTTGTTCTTAGATGATCCTTGGTCTAAGATAATTATTGCTTCAGTATTTATCACATGGTGATTTTCTATTTCCTCTCACCTTTACTTCTGAAATTCTACTGTGTGAAAGAGCTGTCTCTCTCTTTTCATTCCTTTATTTAATTGTTTAGTCCTGTCGCTCTGTGAACTCATGTATCCTGATTCCTCTTCTGATCACAGAATCCATTCCACCGTTGTATAGTTTCTGAAACTGTTCCAGATATTCCAGCAGGGGATTCTTATAAATCTGGTTTCTGTGTCTTTAAAGATAGTTTTTGAGCATTTTCATGCTTTATGAAATCCCAAGTTTCTCTAGCCTTATGTTGTAATTTTTTCTTCCACTGTCCTTGAAGGAAATTTTTCTTTCTCTGATGTCTAGAGGACCACATTTGGAAATCAAGAGCGTCTCACTGGGACTAGGATACCACTGGCTCTAATCTTTTCAGTGGAGAATTACATTTATTTCTGCATCCTTCTATCTATATGCATATTTTAGGAACAAGCGCATATACTGATACTTCCAATTTAATCCAACACAATAAGATTCATGCTACACTTTCTCCTTGTTTATCTTTCCTTTCTCCAACAGTAGGAACTGTATCTCTTATTATCTAATGATGTATTAACTCATTTTCTCAATCCAGAATAGTAAATGCAGTTTCAAAATTTCTAGGCATACCCTTGGGAAAAATTATCTTCCTAACCAGAGTGCAACATGTGTGTATAATTTTTTCTATAGTTAGCTTGAAAGTTCACAGTCAATACTTATGTATTATTGATATTAAATTCAACTCATTCATAAAGCACAATATTTCTGTGAATTTTTCTTTTAGCCTTACAATACATATGCAACAACTGTCTTCTTGAAATAATGTGCAATCCAGTTTCAAGTCTCTGTCTCGGTTGGCAATAAATTCAATGCCAGTCATGATCAGGGACCCTTTTCCATAACCACAGGATGTAATAAGGTTCCAGCCATTTAAGAAGAGGGAACACTTTGCAGATATCTTTTCAATATACAGAGAACAGATGTTTCCCTGAGCCTGGAAATGATAGTGTTCTGGGTCTCACTTCTCCAGATGTCCTGCTTGGCCATCCATCTCCCGGGAGTCCCATCTGGAGAACTCTTAGATGTCATTCCAAGTCTTGTGGATTTTTCTGTTCTACCTTGTTGTTTTAATGTAGAGTAAAACATAGAGCTCTTCATTTTTCTGAGTGCAGAAAGTCAATGACATCATTGATTGTTCCATAAGCAATTTTCTATATAGTTGTCCTTTTTTCAAATCCAGTTGTGATTACCGTAGCTGCCAAGCCTAGAGTCTATGCAGTGGGCAGTGTGGACCCAGCTCCAGGTCTCAGCTTAGTTCTCTTCATGAACTTTAAGGCTGCATTGTGCTCCGGTCCCTTTAATTCACCACTAATGCATTATTTTCTGCACGTTTTTTCTTTTAGAAACTTCTTACTCTGTGATGAACCTATTCTCATTTTCTTGACCTTTAATGGTTACATTCCTGCTTATTTTTCTTTCTTCTTTTAGTTCTTTTATTTCTACTTTTTTGAGGGCTGCAAATTCAGTGGTTCAGTCTATTAGCTTTAGTCAGAATCTCAACCTATTTGCAAGGACTCAGAACATTGTAAGATTTCCTTTTGCATTACCTTTGAGTTGTTCATGAACTAAATAAGAAATCTGGAAACTTTACATTATGGATAGGCATTTGAAAATCTAAATGATACTATCCAGTTCAATTTCCAATCTTGTATGTTAAGTAATCATTGTAGTTTGCTGTAATACAGTCTATCATCAATTTATGTAAAGATAAATTAATTTTCTCCAAAATCTAACCCACCTTCAAATTTCCATCGCTTACTCAAAAAGATGTATAGCTTTTCAGCATGAATATATTGTAAGCCAAAATACTCAGATGGCTGTATGTGTTCAGGTGTGTTTGCTATGAAATTTTTCTAATTAGTTTATACTCTTTCTATTACAGATATCTGTCCCTGAGAAAGAAAATCACTCTGATTTTTAGCTTGAAATCCTGACCTCATATATTGGCCTGGTATATAAAAGGGACCTTTGATCTATTCTTTTCAAGAAATAGGACTTCAGCCCTCTGTTGGATGGAGAAAAAGCATTTCACTCATCTCTACAGAGTAAAGATGGTGGAGGTATTGCTAGCTGATTTATAAATAGACTTTCAAATAGTCTGCATTTTGGGGTTTTGCTTTCACCTCCACTTCTGAAAGTACTTCCTACAATCAATTCCTAAGTCCTTGGATGATTCTAAGAAGCTTGTCTCCATTTTACCAATTGTTGGTTCAGAAAGATTCATTGGTTTCAGGCAAGCTACAAATGTCATCACTCATCTTTCTCTTTTCTAGCTTCCAGATATTGTTATTATTGTTCTGTGTGCATTTTTTTTTCCTGTGTGTCCTTGTTTTGTTTGGTTGTTTGCAATTTATTTATGATTCTAAGTAAAGTTCTGAGAGGGGGAAGAAGTAAATGTATATTCATATGAAATTTCCAAAAAAAGAAACACACCAGAAACGTGAAGGAAAGTATTATTAGAAATAGAAACATTTCCTGTAATGGCAAAAGGAAAAATAGAGATATTGGTTCTGCTAAATTCATTAATTCATTGAAAAAGTATGTTATTAGAAATGCTTTAAAATTATACACAAAGTTATGTATGAAAAAGCACGTTAAAAGATTCTATCATTAGGGCCAGCCAGATAGGTCAGCAGAGTAAAGCAGTTTGATGCCCAGCGGGCCGTTCAGGCCCTGCTCTTGAGGAAAGCTGAGCCTGTGAATGAGACTGGCTGTGGTGGTGTGCCCCTGTAATCTCAGTGCTTGGGAGGCTGAAAACTGGATGATCGCTATGAATCTGATCTGTGTAGTAGGATCCTTTAGACCTTCTACTAAATACACAAAAAAGAGAGATTCTATCACTGTTTATGTGGTTGTATTTTTCTGAACAAATAATTACTTCCTAGGACATTTGAGTATTTAGCTAAAGATTTATGACTCAGAACTCATGTTTTCTATTATTCTCTATGCTCTTTATTAAACTTTAACCATCTAATATTTAAGAAAGCATTACCAAATCATTTCAAAACAGAAATAAAGTTTATTTCTTACACTGACCTCATTTTACATTTATTTGTCACTCCATACATTTTCCTATATATAAAATTTAAAACTTCAAAGATTTTAAGTGTGCCATATGTGTGTGTGTGTGTGTGTGTGTGTGTGTGTGTGTGATAAAATACCTGACACAAAAATTCCTAACAATAGTAAATATTAGTAAAACCAAGTGCAGTGTGTGCTTGTATGTGTTTCTGTGTGTGTGGGGGGAGAGAGAGATATTCAGACTTGATATTTTTTTCTTTTTTTCCCCATAATTTTATGGAGAAACAAATAGCAATGAGACAGTTTCAAACAAAACTGGTAGGACAGTTTCAATAATTAACACATTGCACACTCTTTTCCTAGTGGTTATTTGCTGTACAAGATGCAGAAATGATATCCTATTTACAAACACTATTACAACAAATCCCTCTATTCATTAAGAGAATGTAACTATATATCTATCTTAATCACTTTGAATACACGGATACAAAATGGACATTCATCTTTATCCCCTTTTATTGTTAGGCTCTGTTATTTGAATATTATAGGTGTGTAAACTCAACAAAATATTTTAAAAGAGTACAGTAGCCCATAATAGTATTGGGTCTTCCGCTTGTTTGGCAATGTCAGAAATTGTTGACCTGAGTCTTCTACAGCTCAACATAACAGCATCTCTTTACTTTTTATACTTTGTTTTTATACTTTTCTGCTGGATGGTTAAGACCAAGGTAAAACAGGATCTTTGTAACAAGAGTTGTAGTTTTTGGGTCTGAAAGGTCAGTGAAATCCCCTCAGGATTTATCCTGAGATCCTGTATATCAGATTGTAGAACCTTTGTTAGTGTCAGCCATGTGGATGAATCACAGCCATTGCTTGGCCAATGTGCTCTCTGTGAAAGCCTGGGAGAATGTTTTCTCTCCATGTTTCTCTCCTTAGGCACACTCTACATCATCAATCACTTTCCTATTTGGCCCCATAATCTCCTTGATCAGAAAATTT
>NW_004524638.1:6904704-6905947 GCF_000260255.1 Octodon degus | reverse complement strand
TTGGGTGGAACACTCTGTATATGTCCACCAAGTCCATTTCTGTCAAGCTCTGGTTCACTTCTGTTATTTCTTTGTTAAGTTTTTGTCTGGTTGACCTATGTTTTGGGGATAAGGGGGTGTTAAGGTCTCCTGTTAAGGTTGTTGTATTCGATATTAGATTTTCAATGTCCATTAAGATTTGATTTGTGTAGTTGGGCACCCCCGTGTTTGGTACATACATTTTAATGAGTGTTACCTATTCCTCTTGAATTTTTCCCCTAACCATATATAGTGGCCTTCTTTATTTTTCTTGATCATTCTTTGTTTTAGTTTGAGACTGTCTGATAATAGGATTGCTACCCCTGATTTTTTCTGAGCTGCTGGGGCATGTGTTATTTTGTTCCATCCTTTGACTTTCAGCCTATTAATATCTTTTTTAATTAAATGTGTTTCTTGTATAGATCATGTTTTTGGATTTTGTTTCCTAATCTATGGTGCCAGTCTATTTCTCTTAATTGGAGGATTGAGCTCATTTACATTGATGGTTAGAAATGAGATGTGTTGACTTAGGTTTGACATGTTATTTCCTTGTTGTAGTTTACTCCTTTTTCTCCTGTGTTTAAAGCCTTGCCCTATTTAGTTGGTTGCTTCTGATCTCATTCGTGGAGTTCTGATCATTTTGATCCCTCTCTAGAACATCTTTCAATAGCCTGTGAGGGTTGGCTTTGTCATCATGAAATTCTTTAGCTGTTCTTTGTCATGAAAGTATTTCACTTTTGTGTCCAACTTTAAAGAGAGTTTTGCAGGATTTAGTAGTCTGGGCTTGAATTTTTTTCATAGAGTTCTTGTAGTACTCTGCTCCATGCTCTTCTTGCCTTCATGGTTTGTGAAAAGAAGTCCGCCATATTTCTGATGTGTTTTCCTTTGAATATGATCTGCTTCTTTTCTCTAGTGGCTTTCAGTATATTTTTCTTGTTCTGATTTTCTGTGATCTTGACTATTATATGTGTTGGTGTGTTCTTAATTGGGTTGAGCTTATTTGGCGTTTTGTATGCTTTGGTTAACTGAATGCCAGATTGTTTCCTCATATTTGGGAAGTTTTCTGCTATTACTTCTGCCCATATTTTTTTAATGTCATTTGTATTGACTACTTCTTTCTCATTGATGCCTATTAGTCTCACATTGTTTATCTTTGCATCATCCTGCAGATGATGGATTATTTTTTCCTGCATCTTAGTTGCTCTTAAGAAATCGTTTCTTACCT
>NW_004524638.1:6900175-6903086 GCF_000260255.1 Octodon degus | reverse complement strand
GTGGCCTCAGCCTTGATTATAATAACACTTTATTGTGGAAATTTAGTAGACAATCATTATGTAGTTTTGCATTCTTAATTATGCTTTCTCACTCTTCTGGGTCTAAGGTCAGTCTAGAACTAAGAATTATTAATTCTTGGAGAGAATAAATGATATGAAAATTTTATGGCAAAAAGAATAACTTTCTCAAATATGTAAGGATTAAGTGTTAAAACTTGAACGTCCTTTTCTGTCTTTCTACCACAGAAATGAGTGTATCATTTGAAAACAACCATTAAAGAACCAAATAAAAACAATTCCTGGAAGTGACATGAGTTGTAGAGTAGTATATGGAGAAAATGTTTTTTTTTTTGAAAAGGACAAGAAAAAAATTAAGGTTTATTGAAAGGAAGAGTTAATATTTAATTGGTTGAACAATCTTATTTTCTTATATCTGGTGGTTTGAACAACAAATTTGAAGACAACAGTATATAATATAGTAACCTCTGTTAATTTTATATTCTTGTTTATAAACTCTGTATGTTTTGCATTGTTGTATGTTGCTTTGTTTCTGGTTTTGTTTTGTTATTTCTCTTTTTTAAAATTATTTTTCCCATAATTTTATTGAGAAACAAATAACAATGAGACAGTTTTAAACAAATTTGGTAGGAGAGTTTAAATAATTAACACATTGCATACATATTTCCTAGTGGTTATTTGCTGTACAAGAAGCAGATATGATATCCTATTTATGAACACTATTAGAACAAATCCCCTTGTTCATTAAGAGAATGTAACTATATATCTATCCTAGCCACTTTGAATACACAGATACAAGATGGACATTCATCGGTATTCCCCTTTTTTTGTTTAGATCCATCATTTGAATATAATAGGTGTGTTAACTCAGCAAAATACTATAAAAGAGTCCAGTAGTTCATAATGCATTGGGTCTTCCACTTCACTAGCAGTGTCAAAAATTGTTGATGTGACTCCCCTACAGCTCAACATAACAGCATAGCTTTACTTCTTATACTTTGTTTTTATGCTTTTCTGCTAGATGGTTAAGACCAAGATAAAAGAAGACCTATGCAACAAGAGTTGTAGCTTTTGGGTCTGACAATGGCAGTGAAATCCCCTCAAGATTTATCCTGAGATCCTGTACCTCAGATCGTAGAACCTTTGTCAGTGTCAGCCATGTGGATGAGTCATGGCCATTGCTTGACCAGTGTGCTCTCTGTGAAAGCCTGAGAGAATGTTTTCTGTCCATGTGACTCTCCTTACGCACACTCTACAAAATCGATCACTTTCCTTGTTGGCCCCATAATCTCCTTGGTCAGAAAATTTGGGTCTCTACTGAGTTACATGACGTTACAGTACAAGTTCCCATATGTCCTGAGTTTTAATTGACCTTGGAAGGCTAGGACCAAAATGTTGGCTTTCCTTGCAGCTCATTTTTTTCTCAAATTTTGGTGTTCAAATTTAGGTTGTTAACCCTCCAGAAGAGAAGCTTGTTGTTATTACCATACAAACTTGGTTGTTAACTTAACCTCACTATCTGTCTGAATATCAAACATCTTAGGCGTATCATGAAAGAGGTATTTTTCAAGTATTGGTATGTCAAAATTTAAGTTCCTACAGAATATGATGAAAAAACATTTAAACATTAGAATATATTGTAAAAACAGGAATAAAGAATTATATAATTCTTAGGCTTATACATAAGTTCAGAAACCTAACGATATACAACCTTGAAGCAAGACAGTCTCACAACATTCCTTTTCCTGTCTCCTGCTTTCATTCATTCACCACATCGTTGTTTTTGAACAATCATCTATCTGAGAGACAGCACGGCAGCAACTGGCATGTCCTGACAAGCTGCCTGCATTCAAAAGACCAGAATGACGGGCACTGCAAGCATGAACCTACTCTTACAAATTGCTATCCTTAGAGCAGTTGCTTAGTTATTAATTCTTTTATTGAATTTTGTTTTTCACATTGGGTTTCCTCCCTATGTTTCTGTGTTTGATTCTTTACTTCAGGTTGTTCAAGTGCAGAGATTTTTTTTTTTTTTAATTTCAGAAAAGAATTCCACTCTGAGTTACTCTATAACTTTCTGCTGTTGCTTATTTACTATTGATGCTATTAATACATTTGAGCTGAGCTAGTGTCCTCTGCACTTGTTCTGTGCAGGCATTGGGTTTCTTTCATATGTTTCTTCATTTGATTCTTTTCTGCAGATGTTATTAATTCAGGGATTTCTTTTTTCATTTCTTATCTGAGTTCCTCTATACTTTTCTGCAGTTGTTTCTTTATTTCAGAAGCCATTGATTCATTGACTTTAGCTGTGTGATTCCCAATTTGTTCTGTGTTAGTGTCCTCTGTACTTGTTATGTGTGGCCTTGAGGTCTGAGATTGCATTTGGGTTCTTCCCTTTGCCATTTTGTGCAGTACTGTCTTCTGACCTTTGTTGTAGAGCTTTGATGCAGTTACACCTTAGCACCTACTGAAGTTCAGGTGCAGATCTACAATGTTTGGATTTATCTAGCTGTGCCTGGATTGTGTTTGCCTGCTGTGCACAGCTCCTTTCTGCTGCTGCTCTTGGAAGTGATCCTGTTGTTGCCCCTTTGGCAAGAAGTTCTGCTCCTGAAGGCCAAGGCCCTGAAGGGCCAGTAAAACTTCGACCACCCAGATGCTTTTGATAATGATTTGATGCACAGGACTCTGAAAAACATCGTGGAGGGCAGAACTGTGGAGGTCCCCACCTATGATTTTGTGACCCACTCGAGGTTGCCAGAGACCACAGTGGTGTACCCTGCTGATGTGGTGCTGTTCGAGGGCATCCTGGTGTTCTACAGCCAAGAGATCCGGGACATGTTTCACCTGCGCCTCTTCGTGGACACAGACTCTGACGTCAGGCTGTCCCGGAGGG
>NW_004524638.1:6894068-6899325 GCF_000260255.1 Octodon degus | reverse complement strand
AGCCCTGCCTATGGCTGAGTTTATCGTCCATGCCAAGTGATGGCCCTTTTGGAAGTGTCCTTTGCCATTGGCATGCGCTGTGACAAACACCTGGGGTTCTCACCACAGTTATGCAGCCATGCTGTGGCCGCCCTGTGCTCTGGGCCAGTCTGAATCTGAGCAGTGCAGATGAGTCTGTCTGAATCAATAAACAACTCCACATAGGAAAAAAAAAAAAAAAGAAGAAGTTCTGCTCCTGTACTGTCTGAGTGGTTCTCTCCCCTACTCTCTCTGCAGGGATTGCAGCTGCAGGGTTTCACATCAGGCCTGTATGCCAGGCCTGAGCTGAGTCAGGATCTGACCAGGTGGATCAGGGGGGAGAGGACACTGTCCCACACACTCACTGGGCCTGGACTGGATCTGGAGGTCCCTAGAATGTGGCAGCAAGTCTCACTGGGCGGTCGGAGTGGGCTTGGGGTGCTGCAAAGTGGTTGTGGTGTCCTTACGTGGTGGAAGAGTCTCTCACCCATGGTGCGCCTGGGCTTAGACCAGCAGTTCCGGCTGGTGCAGGGTAGCCGTCAGCTCTCCCACACACTCAGCGGGCCTGGGCTAGGACTGGATCTTGAAAATGTGATTTTGAATGTAATGTGAATAGTACTAATTAAATGAAAAATAACAATGCAATAGAGATCAAAGGCAGACAAAAGCATCCAGGTTAAGCACCTCTAGGAAAACCTACTAATTCACATCACATAAATTGATGAAAAGGATTGTGTGTATAGGAGAATCACACCAACTGCCTTTATCTAAAAGAAAAAGCCTGAATGGTGATACTGACAATGGACAGTCCATGCTATGCCAAGTCCCCTCCCTTCACCATGAGCTAGATCTCTGTTTTCTCCCCAGCTTAACTCAGTGAAAGGGAAGCATGGGAGCAATCACTTGGCAGGTGTGGTCAAATGCAAAGCCCCTTCATATAAACCTGAGGTTTTATCTATATTATCCCTAAATTAATGTTGAAAAATTCTTTTTCCTTAGTAATAGGGTCCTAACTTCTTGTCAATGCATTATCTTTATTACTCTAGGTTACATAACTGCACGGTATTATTTATAGTTTGAGCAATTCTGAAACACACAATAGATAGTGTGAAAGGGAAAGAAAGCTGTTCAATGAGGAGAAACACCTGGGATAAGGTAAAGGAGACAAGAAAGATGAAAGTGGAAAAGAAATATATATGTAAATAGACAGGATAGCTTGGATAATTATAGTCTTGATTTCTACTGGTGTGTTGAAAGGAGCAGTTAATGTGTAATTATTTTCTTTCTCCTTTTTAATTTTTTATAATTTTATTTGAACAAATTTTGATTGTTTATGTCTGGCAATCTGAACAACTAATTTAAAGACAACAATATGAAATAAAACAACCATTGTTTTATACCTATAATATTGTTGAATACCTATAATATTTTGTTTTGTGAAATTATGCATCATTTCTAATTTGTTCTTACTATTACTTGTAATCTGTTAAAAACAAACTGTATAGGGCAGAACTTGAGATAAAAGAAGTTGTCATTCAGTTCAGTGAAATACCAGAAAAACATCAGATGAGAGGTGGTGTGAACAGAAAGAAGATGAGTATTGAGAGAAGTACTTAAATATATTGCCTTATATAAGAAGTAAAGCCATGCTGTTATGTTGAGCTGTAGCGGACTCAGGTCAACAATTTCTGACATTGCCAGTCAAGTGGAAGACCCAGTACTATTATGAAATACTGGACTCTTAGAATATTTTGCTGAGTTTACACACCTAAATATTCAAATAACAGAACTTAATAAAAAAAGGGGATACAAATGAATGTCCATTTTGTATCTATGTATTCAAAGTGGTTAGGATAGATATACAGTTACATTCTCTTAATGAATAGAGGGATTTGTTCTAATGGTGTTTGTAAATAGGATATCATTTCTGCATCTTGTACAGCAATTAACTACTAGGAAGAAGGTATGTAAGGTGTTAATTATTGAAAGTGTCCTAACAATTTGAAAAAAAATAAATATATTGCCTTTTTACAACTGAGTATCCACTGCAAAGTGACTGGCAATAGCCCTGGATAACAGCAAGAGCAAATGTAGAACATCACCTGAGTGAAATAAGGAAATTGTTATGAAAAAGCTAGATTTTCAAGAAAGGATTCCAGTATTGAGGTACCCTGTGGCTTTGTGCTACAGTATATGACTACATCTCTGGCTCCTTTGATCAGTACAAATGTATTCTCTCTCCATTGTGGAGGTCTTATGTCTGAATCCAAGGTATTGGTAGGCTGACATTCCTTCCAAATGCCCTAGAAGAGGCTCTGCTCCTGGCAATCTTCCTGTTTCTGGTGCCCTTGGTTTCCCCTACCTTATGGCCACATCACTCCAATCTCCTTATGTGATATTCCTTGCATTTGTACCTCTTATTCTTTCTCTTATAAAGACACTGTTTGTTGGACTTAGGGCCTATTCAGATATCCCAGGATTAACTATCTCAAGATCCTTAATTATGACTGCAAAGGCCATTTTTTGTTTCTAAATGAAATCACTTTCACAGGCTCTGAGTATTAGGGATTGGATGTGTCATTTTTGGAGCCAACAAGTAACCAGTCCCACTGGTAGAGATGTTGTGAAGGAACGTAGCAGGCAGGCAGTACCGTCTGCTTGCTTGTGGGCTTCCATTTATGTGCCTTGTAGTTCACAATGCTTTCCTCTCAATCATGGGACTGACATTCTAAGGAAAATCTGTTACAATAAGAGGAGAAACAAGAACAAATTTCTACTACTGGTCACTGCATGACTCAGTTGACAAAGAGTCAAGCATGTGAACAACGGGACAAGAAGGGCAAACAATGGATAAGCAAAGAAAAAATAATCTAACAAGTGTGTCCCTTCCAACTCTACATGGCAAGTCTCTAACTCAAATTATGGTAGTATTCGTACATGGTACCTTTAGAAATGTGATCAAAGTTGCATGAGATTAGAGGGGGGTCTAATCTTACAGGAGCAGAGTCCTTATAGGAAACAAAAGAGTTGCAGAGAGTTCTTTCTCCTCTTTTCACATGCATAAAAGAAACAACATAAGGACAGTGATGGCCATGTATAAGGCAAGAACATGGATTCCCTAGAAATCAACTCTGATGCATCACCTTGTTCTTGGAGATGTCTGGTTTCCCTAGCTGTGAGAAGATACAGGGAGCTGGGGATTTAGTTTAGCAGTAGATCACTTGCTTAGCAAGCTGGTTTTAGTCCATGGCACCAAAAACAAAAAAAAAAAATAAACCTCAACTAGAAAACAATTACAAAAATGACAGAGAGAGGGAGATAGATGGGGAGAGAGAGGGACGGGGCAGGGGGAGAGAGAGCCTTCTGTTGCTTAAGTGATCTCATCTTTGGTGTTCCAGTAAGGACTGCATAGGAGAATAGTATAAGGGGAAACAATTACAATCAAAGATATTCCAATACTATTTACAGAAAAAGGCTAGGAGATATCGCTTTCATAAAATAAGAATATACTCCTGGGAAATAAGAACTGTCTGAGACCAAAAACCTTTTAAGAAATTTAAAACCTAACTTCCAAACTGAAATATTCAATAGGAGATCTGGAATAATATTGAGAAAATCTCTTAGGGCAAAATGTAAAGTGAAAGAAGAAAAATATTAAGAATAAGGCTAGAGATGCACAGGGTCAAGTAGACATATAATACCTGATTAACAGGATTTGAAAATAAATCAAGAAGATGGCAAGGAGAAAATTATTTTTGAAAATACATAGATGAATCCTAAAGCTGAGGAAATACATAAGCACCAAGAAGAAATAAAAATATAGTCTCACACCTAGATAAGCCCTTATAAAATTTCATAGACCAAAGGATAAAGATAACCCCGGAGCTTATAGAGATAGAATAAAAAATGCCTCTTGTGCAGGAAGAAAAAATCAGAGTGACATAAGAATAACAATATTAGAAGATAGAAGACAAGAAAGAAGAGCCTTCAAATTTCTAAGGGAAAAACGACATGAGATACTAATAACACTAAGAAACATTTGCTGAAAGCTGTGTGAGGGACATTACTAAAAATGCTTTATAAACTATAAGGCTTAATCATCTGAGTAATTTTTTGAAACAAATATTACTAATATTAAACGTATTTTTCTAGATAAGGAAACCAATGTAGAAAGGTTAAATGATATTATCTATGCAGAACTACTGATATTCAGTTGAATTATTATTTAGCTCTAAGAGCAACACTAGCTCAGTCAGGAAATCTCTTTGGGAGTCACACTAGAATTTATTCTCAGAACAAATGTAAAACCACGAAGGAGCAAAAATAAAAGTAATTCCATAATAAATAATGTAAGAGATCCAAGAAATAGTTTAACTTGCCAAGTTGTGAAGAGATCCTGGGACCACATCTCCATAGGGTGTTTAGAAAATAACTGGATTTAGTGCAAGTTGCATAATTGTAGTGATGTAGGGAACAGACAGATGTTCCTTTGGTTAATAAGAAAAAGCCCTAAAATAAACTCTTATACAGCAGGAATTGGATCATGTGTGTACAATGACAAGCTAATGATTTATAGACATTAATGTCATTTTCTTTGAGTCATGTAAATATGACATAGAAATATAATTAAATATTGCTTGTTTTAAAGATACATGACTGTGTTAAAATACACATCATTACATAATCATGGCAAATGCTATTTAGTGATTTTCTGTTTTTTAAAAACATGTCTCAGATATTTACATAATGAAAACATTAAATTGAAGCAGTTTTTGAAGCTAAATATAAATAATTATGGCTCATGTAGAAGCTATGGTGTAGTAGATAGAAATCAGAAGTGATTAAGAGAGTAAGAGAGGCAGAAGTTGTGTAAGGAGGTGAATGTAACTACCTCACACAACATCTTGGATCCTTGAGAAACACACACTGGGCTGGAGTTAGGGGCACAAGTGGTTTACCTGAGGGTAAAGTCTGTGCAAGATGCAGGGAGTGGGAACAGGGTTGGGCTGGGAATGCCTTCAGACTGCCATGGGTCAGGGACATCCGGACAGATGCAGGGGGAGTGAGGAGCAACTCAGACAGGGATGCACTCTAACAGTCAAATCGATATGGTGTTTGGGAGCAAAACCTTCCTATCAGCTGAGTCCTGGCAGATCTATTGTTGGTGAGCGCTGTCATCGGCAGGCAGGTGGCCTGGCAAAGGATGGAGCTGGCTCAAAAGCCAAAGCAGCAGTGAACA
>NW_004524638.1:6893416-6893956 GCF_000260255.1 Octodon degus | reverse complement strand
AGGGTGGGTGAAAGACCCATGCAGCAGCACAGGGCTTCTCTGAGAGTGAGGTCCTTCATGGCTTGTGTCTCACATGTGGGGGTGTCCTGTAACTGTTGTGGTGCAGTGCTCTTGCAGTTTGAAATTCTCAATAATTTTTATGCATGGGACCTGCATTTTTTTTTTTTTTTATGGTGGATCTTCAAAATTGTGTAGGTGTCTGGGGTACATTGCTGTGCTGCCAAACAGATATTGTCTAAAAGCTAAAGCTTGCTGGAAATAGGATTTAACTTCCAAGTATATTTTAAAATGATCAATGTAGGCAATCAATACACAAAATTATTTCCTGATTGAGGCGTGAGAAACATTACATACATTCTGTAGTTAGTTATATACTGTGACTGAAGGCACAGTGTCAATAAATACTAAGATTTTAAAGCTCAGAAATAGAGGTAAAGGCCAGCCAAATAGCTTAGCTGATTAAAGTACCTGCAAGCAGATGCAGAGGCTGGAGGTTCGATCCCAGTGCCTGCTGCGCTGGCCCTACCCCCCAGGGCACAC
>NW_004524638.1:6887099-6893304 GCF_000260255.1 Octodon degus | reverse complement strand
AAAAAAAAAAAAAAAAAAAAAAAAAAAAAAGAAAAGAAAGGAATTAGAGGCAATGGTACATTAGAATTGTGATTTAAATGTATAGGCAAACTTAACACAAATACTTTGAAAAAATTATTAAATGAAGCAGGTTTTTAATAGAAAATTTCAATTTTTCTATTTAATATGTTTTTTACATAGTTTCCCTTTCTTACTGTACACACAGTTTAAAATTCAGAAATGCAACTCTTGGGTCAAGTAGTGGGTTGACCATGTGTTTAACTTTTTCTCTTAAAACTACACTAAAATGAGAAGAACAAAATTTTAGTATATTTCTTACAAATAGAGATCAGTAGAAAAGTGATCATTTATGAAGCTGGGTGGTGGACAAAATGAGCAGCAGCAGAGGGAAACTGGAATGTGTGGAAGTAACATGGAGGAGAAAAGGGGAAGGGTGCAAACAAGATAGAGGAGGGCCAGGGAGTCTACGTGCAGGGACGCCAACTTGCTGGGCTCCACTTTCTGCAAATGAGAAACTCACCAGTCATGTATTTGGTGCTTAGGGAAAAGAAACAACCACAAAGAAAACATGATCTATCAATATTGTGAAAATTGGCAGCTCCAGACAAAACTTCCATATTCTGGCATTTAGGGATCATCTGTATGATCGCTGTCTACCAATGGTCCTGAAGAGAAGGCGGGGGTTTGTGAGACGCACCCATGAACTAGAACTCTGGACCAGTGGTCAGAAGGTCCCACCACTGAGAGCCAAGGAGAACTACATAAGCTTGAAAAATGCTCATGAGACAAAGGAGAATGGCCATAAAGAGATAAGACAAAATTACTTGCAAAATAAATAAATAGAGAAAGAGAAACAATCTTGCAATAACTACTAATAACAACTTATAATAGCAATGTATTACTAACAGCTTTATAATAACTATTGTATTGTTATTTTACAAACTTAACAAGCTATTATATCCATTCAGTAAAGTTGAATCTCATGAAAAGAAAGCTAGAGAAGAATACAGAGAGCTTAGAAATTAAAGATGCATTACTAAACAAGTGAGGTGTGTGTGTGCGTGTGTGTGTGTGTGCGTGTGTGTGTGTGTGTGTGTGTGTGGAGGAGAGAGAGAGAGAGAGAGAGAGAGAGAGAGAGAGAGAGAGAAATATTTGTTAGAAAAGGAGAGCATAGATCAATTTAGGAGGTTCAACATCAAAGTAATTTAATTTCAAAAGCATAGTGGGTGTTTACATTTAAAAAGTATAATGAAACTTGGTAAAGCAGAACTACGTTAGGAGGAAGGTTGGTTGCAGCTGGTCTGTGACATGTAATGAAGAGCAGAATGTGGCAGCACTCACCATGTGTAACTTCAACAGGGTGACTTTGTGTTGATATTTCATGGTTAAGAACTAAGGAAAATTAAATGAAATATCACATTAAGCAAAAATGAAATCTTGATTTTAGATTTACTAGGTGACTAAGTAAATATGCCGAAGACTAATGAAACTTGCAAGGTTATTCCACAAAAATGTGGACATTAAAGGTTAGGTTGAACATTTAGAAAGTTGGCTGTAGGCACTTAGCAAGAGTCTGGTGCAAACAATTAAAAAATCAGTGGTGAAAGGCATCTGCTTGTCATGACGTGGCTGAGAACAATGTGTATAAATTTGCTAGGATCATACCTGATGAAAACCTTTGTCTTCAGAGTAAATCTTAGAAACAATCCAAATGACCATCAACTGAGGGACGAATAAGAAGGATGTATTTTTACACAGTGAAGTATTACACAAGAATAAAAGAGATACATTTGAGGCTTTTGTAGATAAAACATGTGACTAGAGACTGTATTGGTAAGTGAATAAATCAGAATGCATGTGCAAACATCTTATTGTCTTGCTAGTATGAGAACCTGAAAAGAGTGAATAAAATCTGAAAGGCACAATATATACTGTGAAGGGGAAAATGTTCAATAAAAAGGAAAAAATGGGATATGGAAAAGAACAAAAGAAAGAAGGGAAAAATATATATTTATGTATATATGCAGGATAGTTCTATGTGATTATACTGCTGATTTCTGCTGTTCTTTTGAAAGGACAGTTAATGCTTCCATTTTTTTCTTTATATTCATTTTTCCTTTCAACTTCTTATAACATTTTTGTTGTTTTTAAAACAAATTTTGCTGATTTATATCTGACAACCTAAACAACTTATTTGAATATAACATCATGCAATGCAGTAACTATTGTTGAATTCCTATATTTTGTTTAATGAAATTTTGTGTTGTTTCTAATAATTCCTTTTTAAAAAAACTATTTTGTATTCTTTAAAATAAAAAAAGAAAACCTTAATCCTGAAAAAAATGCAAATGTTGATGAAACACCTCTACATAGTTACTGCACTCCTAGAATCACAGAAGTGGGTGATGAGAGTCCCCTACAGGCTGGAAAGAAGGGTGACCTTTCATAGATGTCCTGGTTCTACAGGAGAGTCAGGAGACAGTGATGGGGAAGAGCCAACATTATAATGTTTTAGTGATGTGTGTGACTTATCTGTCATTATGATCCAAATAAGAAAGTGTGTGTAAACAAAATACATACTTTTCACACAGGTTTAGCCCCCCTTAGCATCATGGCTTGAGCACATTGTGGGTGACTTGGTCCACAGGAAAGAATGCAGCTTTACAGTCCACACTGTATTCCACCATCTTTGTCTTGAAATTTTTGGAGAAAATTAGTAGTTTGGCATTTGTTATTTTCCTCAGTGTTCAATCATATATAGACTCACGTCCCACATTCAATCCTTTTTACATTGCTCATTGTCCATTTAAATTAATTCACTGTGATGGTGTTCAGTGAAAGTTCTTGGTCAAGTCATTTACATGGCTTGGAGAGCAAGTTTTAATTGATTCTCACAGCTTTTGTCTTCTTTTTATCTTTGAGTCACATGACTGAGCAAATTAATAAGTTTTTAGGAAGTTCAGGCAAGAGGGTTGAATCTCAAGGCAGTCTTTCCTGAAGCAGCCAGTGCTTGTTGATACAGGATGTAAAGGCTTTCACCCTTCACAGTGGAAACCTGAGCTCTAGAACTTGTGTGGAAGTTGCAGAGGGGTGAGGAGAGAAGTACGGTGTAGCACTGGTAATGTACACATTCGGAAATATGCCTTTGAGATAATGTCAATATACAGTAAATAAAATGAAGGGTTAAGTACAGGGTTTAAATTTAAAAGCCATTTGATTATAAACTGAAAATAGTGATATGAATATATTAGAAAAAGAAGAAACTAGTGTGTTGTGTACTGGTGCTCATCTGATGGGATGTATATGTACATATGTATTTTTTTTTTAAATCAAGGATCCTGAAGGGTAATGGTGAAATGCAATAGCCTTGAGCCCACTGTCACTCCCGAACATCTGCTTTTAACAATAACACTTGTATGTGGGCTTTTGTTAATGATCTCTACAATTCTAAGTAAAACAAGGAAAGAAAACAACAAGGGGTTAAATCTTAATGAGAAAGCATATACTAACAATGGAATTTTGCACAAGAACCATGCTATTTTAGAGCATACTTTTATATAGACTATCTCATTTAATCCTCCTTGGAGATCTGGTGAGGTGAGCACCCTACATTATTACCACCTCATTTTAAGGTTTGCAGAACCAACACAGAGATGATGACTAACATGCCCAATGCATCAATGCTGCGAAAATGTTGGTTCCATGACCAAAATATCCATCATGTCTTCTGTTCTTGAACTTAGATCTTTATGTCAGTGGTTTCTGAACATGTCTTTGAAGCACAGTAGGCCAGGAAGTCTTATTTTGGGGTCTAGAGTTTCCTTTTAGATAAATTCCTGAGTGCCTTCTTTTGACTTGGAGCACCCTGAAATTTGTAATGTGAAGGACAAGTGCAGTACTAAAGAACTCTAGTCCCCTGTGTGAAGCTTTTGTGTTCTGTTCAACTTTTTACCTTCTATGTCTTTAAAGTATCTAGGATGGAGAGATGAAGCTTGACCTTAATTTTTTCAGGTATTATTCTGTCTTTTTGGGAGTAGTGTTTTTAGAGATGACTTTTGGAAAGTCTGAATGTCTCTGTGACATTTAGATTTCTGGGCTCTTGTATCCTCTGGGATATGTGCTGTGATGATTGTTCTTAAAAGGACATGTCAGTTTCTGTGGATTTGTCAAGATGGCATTTTGGCTTTCTTTCACAGTTTTGGAATTGGACTCTGATTGACAATTTGTACTTTGAAGTTGAGTATAAATTCGGAAGGCACTGTTTCCTGTCTACTTAAATCCCACACTAAATCCTTGTACACTTCTTGTTGTTCATTTCCATCAACTCACAGTGGTGTTTTTCAGTGAAAATCCTAATTGAAAATTTTGATTGAGGAACTCCGGTTGCATTCTTCTTGCAGGACTCCTTGGCTATCTATAATCAAAATATTCAAGAATCCCCATATATCTGGTGCAGGTATTTTCTTTCTGGAAAAGTATTACAGTGTAGACAGTGTAGATAGTCAATGGATTTCCATACATTTGGGCCATTTTATAATGTTAACTTATAGAAGGTTTAAAGTAAGTTTAGTTAAAATTATTTTGTAGTCAAATGGGTGGAATTTGATAGCATTCTGCTCCTTATTTAGTGACATCACGCAAATGATTTACAGACTTTGCATCTCAGTTCACTAAAGAGCAATAATGTTTGTGCTATAGGGCTGGTGAGATAGCTCAGCAGACTAAGCACCTGCTTAGGCAAGTGCAGGGATCAGGGTTTGATCCCTAGCACATGTGGTGCTGGATCCACCCTTGAGGCACACTGAGTGGTCCACCAAGACCAGGCATGATGATGCATGCCTGTAATCCCAGCATTAGGGTGGCTGAAAACAGGAGGATCATGATGAGTCTTTACTGCATAGTGAAACCCTATACCAAACACAAAAAAATTGTGCTATAGTTTGGGTCTGAAGTATCTCCCCAAAACTCCTGTGTTAAATGTTTAGGCCTCAGTTGTGCTATTGAAAAGTGGTGGAACCTTTAAGATATATAATGTCTGAGGTCACTGGGGGCACTACCCTAGAAAGCATCTGTAGGTCTCCTCCTTTCTTCTTTGCTTCCTAACTTCCATGCAATGACAGGTATGTACTCCTCATTACATTATGTTGGCTCACCACATGCCCAAAGCAACAGGGGCAATTCATCATGGATTAAAATTCTGCAAACTCATGAGTGAAATAAACTTTCTCTTTTTAAGTTGATTATATCAGGTATTTTTCTGTAGTAAGAGAAACTTGAGTAATGTAATATTTAACTTTACAGTTTGTTGTAAGACTTGAGGGAAGCATTGCAAAGTATTTACCACAGAATCTAACATATACTACACACTCAATAAATGATAGAAACTTTTTTCATAAGCCTTTCGCATCTTGAGGGTTATAAGTTAAAAAGTTCATGATATAAGAAATGTTCAAATATATAATGATGCACAAAATGGGAAATACACTATGTCACATATTCAGTCTCCTAAGAAAAGATGTTGAATGAAAATACACTTTCATCTTCCTGGTAGTGACTTTTCTTAAGTTCACACTCTTCACCCTTTTTAGACCTGGGGTTGCCATGGGATTGAGAATCATTCTTTGCTTAGGTCATTCCCCATTTGTTTCATCTTTTAAGTCTTGGGCAGTCATGGCAGGCTTTTTAAAGGGTTCAATGACAAAAACAGCTTGTGGTAGCATGTACACTACAGGTTCATCACCACTGGCCTGGTGTTTTGGCTTCTATCTGAATTACAGCATTGGGATTGGGTTCCTTCCCTCACACTTTTTATCCATGAAAAGATTATAGGCATTTTGCCTATACAAATTTTGTCAGATTCTCATGCAAGGGTAACAGTCATCCCCTTTGACCTGGAGGAGGAATGGGGATGAATAAGACAGGGCAAGAGACACAAGAGATGGAGACAAGACAGGCTTTCTGATCAAGTCTTGTTTATTGAGGAAGTGAATGGGGTATAAGTAGCTGTACAGTGGAAGCAGTTGGGTGGGACTAGTTGTGGATTGGTAGTGGAGGTCCAGAACCACAGGAAGATGTCGAGGAAAGCAGGGATTGGTGCTGCAGCACTTCTTGCCCAAATAAGGGAAAAATAACAGGAGCATTCTATCGCCCCCTACATATCCCCCCTTTTTATTAAATACATCAAGTGGAAATTGACAGTGCCTTG
>NW_004524638.1:6879856-6882193 GCF_000260255.1 Octodon degus | reverse complement strand
CGCAGCCTGGGCCATTCTTAATCCTTAAGGGAATTTAAGATTCACAGGGAATGCACATTAGCCTCTGTAGCCAAAGTGATTTTGCAGCCAGAACTGCACCAATCCAAAAACCTGCATAATATATCATGGGAACTGAAGGGGCTCCTGGAGAGAACATCCAGTTGGGATCCCTAGCCCTCATGAATTTCCACCTTACTGAAAGTGGTCTGAGTCCTGGATCACCTGTCTTTGTTTTGCTGTTCTATTTCATATGTAAAGATTCCAATGTGCAGTTGTGAGATCCAGTTGAAAAATATCAAAACATCCAGGAAATTCTGTCATCTGCATTTCTTTGGGAACTCCTAAGGGTCACAGGAAGGAGATGGGCCCAGTGGGGAAATAATGTATCAATATCTTATTAAGTGAAGGAAACATTTAAAAACTGGTACATATTGTCAGATGATTTTCTTCCTTTGCGTGCCTATATCATCAGATTTTGACAGTCCCACTATCCCTTCTTTTTAATCTATCTCTTTCCTAAACATTTCATTACATGGGCAATTCAAATTTACAGATCTTCTGGCCTGGTTGATTTATAAGCCCCTGAGCTGGCGTCTGGCCTGTGATGTTCTCCCTCTGATCCCGTCTTAGATTTGTAGGTTTTTCGCCACCCAGCTAGTACCCTCATTCTGTTGCTTAGAAACTACAGTTTTCTCACTTATAGAATAAGGATAGTGCTACAGTAATTGCCTCAAAAGTTATTTAGAGGATTAAATAAGGAAATGTCTATGAATTCCTCAGCCATGACAAGCACTCAATAACTGTTAAATATTCTTTCTGCTTTCGTTCATGCCTGGCATCATATACTTCAACATGTATTCCTTCTAAACATCAGTCCTTGAGACAAGGATTAGCATACAAGTAGTTCATGTGGGAAATAATTCCAGAATGTGAGGGATTCAGAACTAGACAAGGAAAGGAGTACAAGCAACAAAGCAAAAATTAATTTTATGTAGGCTGTCATTGTGAGGAACCCTGTAGAACTCACCTTATAATTAACCTACTGTGGGTCAAGGATGCTGGGTGTTTGTCCAACTTGAGCCTATTTTGGATTAAGTACTGTGTATGGGGATTCAATGCCTCATATTCCCTTCTGCAATCATGGGCTTGGTCGGCACGTCCTTCTAGGGTACACCCTTGGAAGAAAGATGGTAAGGGTCACTCTCTGTGGTCATCCTTAGGGTAGACTGAAGAGTTAGGCTAAAGAACCAACAGAATCTGTTCTTTCTGTTCCTATTGACCTGACCTGACTGAATGGATACAGGGTATCAGTGCTAGTTTAGAAGGAGTTCCTGAGCCCTCACCACTTGTTCTCACCCTGAAGACTGGCAGGGAGATCTGGTAGACTGCCAGAGTGACTTAAAACCAGATGCCTGGAAGACTTCCACAGGCACCTTTAGGAGCCACAGTGAGCCCTATCATGTGCTGACCCACCCCTGAGAGAGCCTTGCAGAACTTTAGCCTGCGCTCATCATCTTCAGATTCTTCTTGAGCTGCAGCTTGCTTCCCCTCCTCAAAGAGGAGGAAACCACGTTGAGCCCCACACAGCCAGAGCTTTGGTGAGTGTATTCTGTCCTCTCACACTTCTGAGATCCTTGCTCACCTGCACTCTGTCCCACTGCCATCACTGCAGTCAGGCAGAAAATTGGGGGCCTCAAAAATGACAGAAGGAAGGAACAAAAGGCAATCTTAGAATTGGGCAATGATGGACACATTGAATGAACAATACAGGAAAGAACTAGAGTATGAAACAGATTTCTACAGACATCCAGGACATTAAGAGTTCCACTGAGCGCTGGCAAAATTCTTGAACAAAACTGAAGATAGAATTTCAGACCTTGAAGATAGCACTGTTCCTAGTGAACATGAAGGGAACAATCTCTTAAAAATAACAAGGAACCAGGAAATAATACAATAGCTGTAAGATGATGCAAAGAAAAATAATACAAGACTAATAGGTATCAGTGAAATAGCTGGAGGTAGTGCAAGTGACATAAAAAGATTGTTAGCATCAATGTTAGGTTAGGGGGAGGATTTTTCACAAAGAAGAAAACTTCTGATTCCTTAGTTTCTAACCTTCTGAAGCCACTGTCCAGGATGTGTGTCCAGAGCACACACAAGAGCCCATCGAGATTGGTCATGTTTTGCAGGCTGAAGAATACCCTCTCTCAGTCTGCTTTGGGAGTGGGCCTCCTTCCCACGCTGACCTTCCCAGAGCCCACTTTATATGCTCTTTCTTTCTTTCTTTCTTTCTTTCTTTCTTTCTTTCTTTCTTTCTTTCTTTCTTTCTTTCTTTCT
>NW_004524638.1:6876082-6879491 GCF_000260255.1 Octodon degus | reverse complement strand
TCTCAGAGCTTCACTATGTCCTGCTCAGAGAGCAACTTTGTCTCCTGGTTTGGGTTATTACTATGCCACTTTGTCATTTTCACCTCTCCTTTCCTCCTGTAATTTTCAATATAATCTTTGTGCAGTCTCTGCAGTAGATTTATGATTTGTTTGCACATGTCTTCCTTAGCTAGATAATTCCTTCTCATATGTGTTGAATCTCTTTTGTTCCTTCATTATTTTCAACTTGTGTGCCTTCTGTAACTTGTGAATCTTCTAAAGACATCAACTATATTTCTACTCTAGTTGAAAGAACTATATATATATATATAGTTCTGTACTGCCTTTCTAATACACAACCAGAACAATCATTTTATTGTAGCAAGTATGCATTAAGAGTGTACTGTGTACTGTATGCTGTGTGTCAGCCCTGGTTCTGAGGGACCTAGGCAAAGTGTAAGACAAAAGCAAGTCATTATTCTAATTGAAGGTCTGGCTGGTAGAACCCCTAGTCATGAGACAGTTAAGTGACTGACCACTGGTTTAAACTCACATGTATGCTACAGACTCTGCTATAGTTCTGTAGCAATTGGGATTCAGAGAACAGAATGCATGGAGCAGAGAAGCCTTTAGAAAAACAAAACAGCCAGATTCTTATCTATGGAGATCCACTCTGGAATAGTACTAAAGTTTGTTAATTCATGAGAAGGACTCATGGAACTTGGAGAAAGAGTTTTTTCTTTATTTTTTGTTTAGGTTTTGCAATAGTATTTTCTTTCTTTTTTTCCGCATAATTTTATTGAGAGACAAATAGCAATGAGACAGTTTCAAATCAAATTGGTAGGACAGTTTCAATAATTAGTACATTGCATATTCTCTTCCTAGTGCTTATTTGCTGTACAAGATGCAGACATGATATCCTATTTACGAACACTTTTAGAACAAATCCCTCTATTCATTAAGAGAATGTTACTATATATCTATCCTAACCATTTTGAATACACAGATACAAGATGGACATTCATCTGTATCCCTTTTTTTGTTTAGCTCTGTCATTTGAATTTTATAGGTGTGTTAACGCAGCAAAATATTCTAAAAGAGTCCTGTAGTCCATAATAGTATTGGATCTTCCGCTTGAGTGGCAGTGTTAGAAATTGTTGACCTGAGTCCCCTACAGCTCAACATAACAGCATGGCTTCACTTCTTATACTTCGTTTTTATAATTTTCTGCTGGATAGTTAAGACCAAGATAAAGGAAGAACTATGTAACAAGAGTTGCAGCTATTGGGTCAGATAAAGTGAGTCAAATCCCCTCAGCATTTATCCTGAGATCCTGTACCTCAGATCATAGATCCCTTGTCAGTGTCAGCCATGTGGATGAATCACGGCACTTGCTTGGCCAATGTGCTCTCTATGAAAGCCTGAGAGAATGTTTTCTCTCCATATGACTCTCCTTAGGCACACTCTACATCCTCGGTCACTTTCCTCTTTGGCCCCATAATCTCCTTGATCAGAAAATCTGGGACACTACTGAGTTACATGACATTATAGTACAAGTTCTCATATATCCTGAGTCTTTATTGACATTGGAAGGCTAGGCCAAAATGTTGGCTTTGCTTGTGGCCCTCCTTTTTCTCTCTTTGGTCTGCAAACTTAGGTTGCTAACCCTCCAGAAGAGAAGCTTATTGTTATTACCACACAACCTAGGCTGTTAAGCTTAACCTCACTATCTGTCTGAATATCAAACATCTTAGGCATAATATGGAACAGGTATTTTTCATCAAGTATTGATATGTTGAGCTTTAAATCCCTACAGAATATGATGAAAAAACATTTAAAAAATTAAAATATATTTCAAAAATAGGCATAAAGAATTATGTAATTCTTATGTTTATGCATAAGTTCAGAAATCTAATCATATAAAACCTTGTAGCAGGACACTGACAAAGGTTCTACAATCTGAGGTACAGGATCTCAGGATAAATCCTGAATGGATTTCACTGACCTTATCAGACCCAAAAGCTACAACTCTTGTTGCATAGGTCCTGCTTTACCTTAGTCTTAACCATCCAGCAGAAAAGTATAAAAACGAAGTATAAGAAGTAAAGCCATGCTGTTATGTTGAGCTGTAGGGGACTCAGGTCAACAATTTCTGACATTGCCAGTGAAATGAAAGACCCAATACTATTATGGACCTCTGAACTCTTTTATAATATTTTGTTGAGTTTACACACCTATAATATTTAAATGATGGAACTTAACAAAAAAAGGGGATACAGATAAATATCCATTTGGTATCTGTGTATTCAATGTGGTTAGGACAGATATATAGTTATATTATCTTAATGAATAGAGGGATTTGTTCTAATGGTGTTTGTAAGTAGGATATAAAGTCCGCATCTTGTACAGCAATTAACCACTAGAAAGAATGCATGCAATGTTTTAATTATTGAAACTGTCCTATAAATTTGGTTTGAAACTGTCTCACTGCCATTTGTCTCTAAATAAAAGTATGGAAAAAAATAATGAAAATCAGTTTAAAAAACAAAACAAAACAAAAAAACCTTGTAGCAGGACAGTCCCTCAAGATTCCTTTTCTTGTCTCCTGTCTTCATTCACCACTCCATTCTTTTTGAACAATAATCTACCCAAGAGGCAGCATGGCAGCAACTGGCATGTCATGACATGCAACCCATATTCAGAAGACCAGAATGACAGGCACTCGAAGCATGAACCTACTATTATAAACTGCCATCTTCAGTGCAGTTGTTTAGTTCACAGGTGTCTGTATATATAGTTAGACAGGGTGAAAATCATTCCAATTAACTTCTAGATTAAAAAATCTGAAGATTCTCAGGATCATTGCCTTACTCATCTACATATAGCTGTATGGCTTACCCCTTTTATGTTTCCTAGCTCTTCCCCTTGCTCTCTTTTCATTGTCTAGTTCTCAAATTCTTGCTTTCCTTTTAATTGTATTATACCTTTCTATTTGTATTTCTTCTTTTGAGTTCTTATACTATGGAAACTATATGATATTTATATATGTGTGTCTGGTTTATTTCACTTATGAGTATATCTTCTTCTTCTTTTTTTGGGGGGGGACCAGGGATGGAACAGAGGCCCTTGTGCTTGTCAGGGAAGTGCTTATTCCACTGAGCCATCTCACCAACCCGGGTATATCTTCAAGTGGCATCCACTTCAATATAAAGGGTTGGAGTTTATCATTCTTTATATCTGTGTAATGTTCCATTGTATAAAAATACCACATATTTTGCATCCATTCCTCAGGTGATGGGCATCTTGGTTGTTTCCAAGATTTGGCTATCACAAATTGTGCTGCTATAAACATAGGCACACCTATATCCCTATGATATGATGTTTTCAGATCTTCCGGGAAAATTCCCAGTAGAGCAATAGCTGGCTTAAA
>NW_004524638.1:6871979-6875441 GCF_000260255.1 Octodon degus | reverse complement strand
AAAAAAAAAACAAATTTGTGTGTTGTCTTTTCACTTTGTTGGTAATTTCTTTTGATATTTAAATCTTATCAATAAGAGCAGGTCTCAGTTATTAATTCTTTCAAGTTTTTCCCGTGGGACTTGATTTTTGTTCATGAAGTCTTTGCCTACACCTATGTCTTCAAGAGTTCCTCCTACTTTCTCTTCCATTAGATTTAGTGTCTTTGTTTTAATATTTAAATCTTTAATCCATTTTGACTTTAGCTTAGTGCATGGTGGTAGACCTGGGTCAAGTTTTAGTTTTCGGCATGTAGAGAGCCAGTTTTTCTAGCACCATTTGTTAAAGAGTCTATCTTTCTTCCAGTGAATATGTTTGGTCCCTTTGTCAAAGATAAGGTGGCTGAGTGTGAAGAGTTTTTTCAAGGCTACAGTTTGTTATAGGGGAAAGTTACAGATTAAACTAGGAAGGAAAATGATGCATAGTTTAGAATCCATGTAGGTGCAAGATCATAGTTGTCCTGTCAAGTGGAGTTTCATGGGAAGAACTTAATTGTCCTATCAGTGAAGAGTGACAGTATATGTGGGATATTTTCAACTGGGGAGGCTCACAAAAATGTGTGCAGAGTACACACTCGGGGTCATTCACATACCCATGGACTTAGCTTCTCAGACTCTAGCTCTCCAAGAGGTCAATGCAATACAAGTATGGCAAAAATCTCCAGGCATCCAAGGTCAGACATCCAGCTTAAGTCACATTGTTAACACAAAATATCTTGTGAAGTTCAAGGACTCAGACATCCAAAAATACTCTTGTCAGACAGCGTCTTCCTAAGGCTTAGAGTTTATTTGCTTGGATCTGGTCCAGGATCAGAACTGAAGGAATGTGCAGGTTGAGGGCAACTCAAGTCTGATGGCTACCACTTCTGTGTTGAACCATATCATAAATCAGTAGACTGGCAGAGAAGGAAAGATTCTCTAAGGATATTGGAGAAGTTCTCTAAAGTCTAGGTATGGTAAAGACACCTTTATTAGAAAGTCATTGCTAACATGCTCTAGATAAATATGTTTGTTTTCTGCAAGAAACCTAATAAAACGTAAAGAAAATATTGAGTGCTTTATAGACTCTAAGTACTGAGCTATGTGGTTTCCATATATTAAATCATTGTTAGGTGCCCTGGAAGAAATTCATATTCAGGTCTTATTTCCTACACTGGATGTTGAATTCATGAGATAGGTTCTGTGGACCTATTCTTGGTACTCTTATTGTTTAGTATATTTTCTAGCACATGGTAGTTGTTTAAGAAGTACTGATGCATGGGTGAATAAATTGTACTGTAAAGTGTGCAAACATCACAATGTGAATTCAGGCTTTCTTGTATGCAATTCCTATAAGCAACATTATGAAAACCATCCTATAAAAGGTTGACACTAGTCTTACTATTGACACCTCTTAGGGAACAGAGATTGCCTATGGGTAATCCACATTAATATTAGGAGTGAGGTAATATCAAAATTCATAAACACTAGAAATGACATTTTGAAATATTATCTATTACTTTTGAAAGCTTCTTGAATTTTCCAATCTTGCCATGCCGTTTCTTCCATGTGTGCTCTTCTTCAATAGCCCCTGTGGCCAGAGGAATCTTCCCACCACAGCTGTTCTCTCTGTACAGCCCCTGATTTAAGACTGAGCTTGGTTATTGTCTATTGTACAAGTGTTCTCAAAGTGATTGTGCCAGTTCCCATAGGAAGGTCTGAAAATGGAAGAATTGTTTTTAATTTCATTAGCTGAGACTGATTATTTCCTTTCATTATGAATGTAGTTAACAGATACTATTATTATTACCATCATCAGCATTTGTGATTCTATTACCAAGAGAATCACAGTTATTTTCATGCATTTGTACAATATTGTCTGTGACCTTCACCATTTTCTAAGTACAGCAATTATTAAACTCAACATTAAATCTTATTTTCACAACTCCATTAATGAATATATGCAATATGAAGACACATTTGAAAATATTCTGATAACTATATTTTGATATAATTAGTTTCTCTGTAATTCTATACAGTTTATATTTCTGTATTATAAGAACATTTGAGTAAGGGATCCATAAAGTTCACCAGACAATCAAATGTGCCAGTGGTCCAGTAGTGATCTCAGATTCTTAGTCATCACACCTCTGCATGATTCTGCGATGCCCATTTCTCACAAAGAACTTGGACAGTCTCTGGGTGCTCCGCTAAATGTTTGTCTTACCAGGTAGACCAGCACAACCCCAGGGAAGAGCCCAAGGCTCGTTTGTCTGAATGCTTCCACAGCATAAATGTGTGCTGCAGTGGTGACCCATAATACTTGCTGGAAAAGTTGCTAAGTATGTGCATAAGTGAAATAGAAGACTTTCTAGCAGCATGCCTAGAATCAATTTATGAATTTGTTTACTTATTATTATTATTATTATTATTATTATTTTTTGTGCCTCATACCAGGGATTGAACTGAGCACCCTCTGTCTGCCAGGCAGGCACTTATTCTACTGAGCTATTTTCCCTGCCTTAAATTTGTTTATTTATTTGATACAGGGGTTTCACTACACAGTTCAGTTCTGGGGCTGGCATAGCATGTGGTACAGGGGTGGAGTATCTCTCCAGCCTCATCAAATATGTTGAAGAGTTTTGGTGGTAGGTCTTCCCTGAAGTTCTCCTAAAATTCTTCTTTGAATTCATTAGGGTCTGAATAATTTATAGTTGGTAGATATTTCTCTTTTATTACTGCTTAAATTTCATTGTATATTATTGGATTATTCAAGATTTTTAAGTCTTTTTTTTTTCACTTTGGCTATTCATGTGTATCCAGGAATGATTCCATTTCTTTTGAGTTCTCCAATTGTTTGGTGTATATATTCAAGAAGTAGCTGCTACAATTTCTTTAAGTTCAGGAGTGTTCATAGTGATTTCACTGTTTTGGTCTATAATTGAACTAATTTATGTCTTTTTTCTGGCTGCCATAGCATGTGGTACAGGGGTGGAGCTCTTTTACATAGTCTCTTTTTAAAGTATCCATTTCATTAATTTTTTCTCTGATTTTTATGTATAAGTTCTGAGCTTCAATTGGTCTTCTTTTTCTCAGACCTTGAGATGCATCAGGTTACTGATTTTATATTATTCTGTTTATCTGACATTGGCATTTACTACTGTCAAATTCTCAAAGAGAACTGTTTTCATTGTGTGCTTAAGTCCTGGTGTGCTTTTCTGATCTTATTGTTTACTTCTAGGAATTGTCTTATTTTTTCTTTAATTTCATCTGTGACCCATTGATTATTCAAGAATGTACTTTTTAACTTCTACATGTTTGGAGGGGGCCTGGCCCTAGCTCATTCCTTTATGTGGCTGCTTCCACAAAGCTGTCAGCCTCAGGTTGCTGGAGTTGGAATCTCACAACTCTCCTGCTGGCCAAAAGTGCCCTGAAGTAACCCAGTCC
>NW_004524638.1:6851762-6853927 GCF_000260255.1 Octodon degus | reverse complement strand
AGGCTCTCCTCCTGGGTGACGGTCTCTTCATCAATCGGATTGGTCTGGTGGTGGTCACCTTTGTTTCCCTATGCTATGGAGAATCCAGGGGCTGAGGGTGGGGTGCATGGCTCTGCATCTTTCTGGCTTGGTGCACTGCATAAATAGGTACCAGGATCCTCCCTTCCATCTTAGCTAAACTCTTATGTTTTATTAAGGACTGGTGGATGCAACAGTCCAAATATTTTGCAAGTTTGTTTGCTTGGGTTTTTTGTTTGTTTGGTTTTGAAATTTCTCTTTTTGAAGAGTAAATGTTGAGGGTCTAATACTTAGAAAGAAACTGTCTATTTGGTATTTTAATGTTGTTGAGCCCATAACCAAAACTCTTGATATAGAATCAGAGATTTACATAAGCATGAACTCTCCAAAGGATGAACGTTATACAGACTCATATTAAAGATTCTCTTCACTAATCAGTATTGTTTTATCACATACAAAACTGGATTAAATGTGTCTATGGAGAATTACAAGGATTTGGATTGATGCTCTTCTATTAAGGCATCTTCTTTTACATTCCTCTGGCGTTCCAGGATGAAAATCTCAGACAAATCTTTCTGGTAATGCTACTTTTCATTTCAGCCACGGAGGAAACACACAATGCAAACACAAGTAATGAAGGCCCCATGAAGGTTAGGGATGAGAATTGTTTCCCTCATTCTCCCCTGACCCTTGCAGATCAATTACAAAGATCTGCCCCTTGAAAATTATTAAAGATAAACACGTTTTTATAAAATTGTTCTTGAGAGCTCTCCAAGTTTAAAGAAAACAATATTGATTTATTTGGTTTCCAGTCCAATAAGCTATGTGTTAATCATCTTTCACAGCAGATACTTCAAAGGAGAAAAAAGGAACTATAGAGAAGAAAGTCTTTGCCACAACTTGGGATGTCTCAAATCTCACCATGTATATGAATTCCCAGGCTGTGGATGTATCAATTTGGATTTTCTTATCTATGTAATGAGTTGACAAGCTCCTCGGGGCCACCAGAGCTGAGTTTGTTAATTACTTAATATAATTACTACAAGAAACATCTGTGCCTCTTTCCTGCCCCACACCAGCGGGGAGATGCATTGACAAAGTAGGTAGGGAATATTATTACTTTTAAAAATGCATAATGTTCATAATGTTTTGACGTCCTTATTTATTTAACTGAAGCAAAAAGTAATATTCAAAGAGTTTTAGGGTTTTAGTTTTAATGTTCAGTTTGCAGACTGAACAGACTAACATTATGCTCTGCACAGTTATAAATGCAGAGGATAAAATTTGGTTTTCTGTTTTTGTATAAGTCATGATACCAGAAGGTGTGTGTGTGTGTGTGTGTGTGTGTGTGTGTGTGTGTGTGTGAATAATTATGGATTAAGTGTCATGATTGAAGTGTACAAGTTATAAATGGGAATGGAAGAGAGAGATAAGTCTGCTTTAGTTTGCCAGTTCTATTTGACTTCTCTCTCATGTCCTCAGCTTCTCCTGTTAAACTGGGCTCTTCCATCTTTTGATATAAGATGTAAGCAAGGCTGCAGCAATTCACAAATAATACTCCCTCAGACTACATCCTTTGAACCTCCCTTCTTCCTGTCCCAGTTAAATTTGCAAATGTTTATCTGTACTCTTATATAGCAGGTGTGTGTGTAGGGGGATTGAATAATTATGGTTTAAATGTAATGATTGAAGTGTACACATTATAAGTGGGCATGGAAGAGAGAAATAAGTGGGCTCTGCAAGGCTCATCTCTTTCCAGGAAGAGACAGTTGTCAGCAGGTCGATTTCAGTAGTTGCCCCTTCAGCAATGCCTGGGCTGTGGCACCTAAATCATCCATGTTACTGTAACCTCATTCAGTGAGTGATTGCACCAGATTATGGAGCATCACCCATGTCTGTCCAGCCCAGGACTGTTGTAGAGGCCTAGCATACCTCCAAGTGTTCCTATGATGTTTCCTAAGGCTGCTGTTGGGTCTTGCCTTGGCTCTTCCCTTTGTTCTCTCTTGCTTCTTCTCTGTTCTCCAGGCTTGATCATGACGGTGCTGCTGAATGAACATCCTGCATACAAATTCCATCTCGTCTGTGTCCTGGGTGGCCCTTTCATGACATTTGGAGCTCTCATGTGTTATATGTTTCACAAAGTCTGC
>NW_004524638.1:6849697-6851177 GCF_000260255.1 Octodon degus | reverse complement strand
AACTACCCAAGGTAGTGGAGTCAAACTTCAAACCAAAGTTAATCAAACCAGATGCAGATAACATCTAGACAGATCAGAGAAAGATCTTTGGTAGCCAAGGCAAATAAAGTGGACTCCATACGAACTAAGACTTGGTATGGTAGAAAGTGGGAGGGTGTTTTTGTAACCAGCTCAAGGGGGTGTGAAGGAGTAGCAAAAACAGGCACTGACTTCAGATAATAGGGTCTTCTAGTCATTCTACTAGAGCTTTTTCAATAGGGGACATGCAAATGGTGAAATACCAAGTGTTGTTTCATAAAATCTTTGTAAATGTACTAGATATCTATTGCTATGCTGCAAAATTATTTAATGTAGTGACCTAAAATAATAACTTTATTATCTCACATCTCTATCTCCAGAAATGGCTTTCCTGGGTCCTTTTATTTTTTTAGTCCTACAGCAGAAGGATCAGGTGGTTTTCTCAGGATTCAATAAATGAGAGCTCTACTTTCAAGCTCACACAATGGTTGTTGATACAGTTCAACACGTTTCGTAAGGGTTGTTGAGCTGAGGGTGATCCTCTATTTCTTGCTCACTGGTGCCTGCAAACTGCTTTTGGTTCTTCATCATATGATCTGTCCACTACTTGAAAAAATATATCTGCAAGAAGAAAGTCATAATTATATGCAGCTCAATCATGGGAGTGATGTTCCTTTATTATTGCCATGTCTCTTGATTATAAGCAAATCAGTAGATGCAGCCAATAAAGAGGAAGTGATCATACAAAGGTGTCAATTCCAGGTACCTGCACCTTTATCAATACTACCACTTCATATGCTTTAATATGAAGTGCTCCCCAATGCCCCATGTACTCAGGACTTGATGCCCAGTGCAATAGTGTTCAGAGGTCAAGCTTAAATGAGTGACTGAATCATGTTGGGGTTTAAATATAGAATATCTCCAAAGCCTCAGAGCTTTTGATCAGAGGTAGAGCTTTGGGAAGATGATTGGATCATAGGCAGGATATACTACCAGTGGATTGGGAACTCAGAACTGAATGTGCTGTTAGGGGGTGGAACCGGGCCCCAAAAGGCAGGTCACTGTGGGCATGACCTGGAAGGCTCTATTACTCTTCCACCCCTTCCCTCTGCTCTGTGCTTCCTGACAACCATGGCATGAAGTGTGTTCCTCCTCCATTCCCTTCCACCGTACCCTTTGCCTTAGAGAGAGCTGAGAATGGATTGTATCCTTTCTTAAGCCTCTCTTCCTTTAAAATGTGCATAGCAGGTATGGTCTTAGTGATGAAAAGGGATCATGAGGATGTTAACCACATGCATGGATTAATTCATTGATAAATTCTTAGTGGAATCAGCTGTTAGGGGATGGGGTCTAGTTTGAGAAAGGAAATGACCATCAGCTGCCTTTGAAAAGTGCATTTTATTCCTGGCCAGTCTTTCTTCCCTCTCCCCCACTTCTCTTTCTTCCCAGATATCATGAGGCA
>NW_004524638.1:6841618-6847106 GCF_000260255.1 Octodon degus | reverse complement strand
CACTGAGACATCTCCCTGGCCCCTGATTTCTTTATGATAGCCATTCTTCCTGGGGTGAGATGGTATCTCAGTGTTGTTTTAATTTGCATTTCTCAGATGGCCCATGCTGTGGAACATTTTTTCATGTATTTATTTGACAGTTATATTTTTTTTCCTCTGAGAAGTGTGTATTTGTCTGAGATGCCCAT
This sequence comes from Octodon degus, assembly GCF_000260255.1. Taxonomy (NCBI): domain Eukaryota; kingdom Metazoa; phylum Chordata; class Mammalia; order Rodentia; family Octodontidae; genus Octodon; species Octodon degus. Next base: position 6,846,918 of record NW_004524638.1, on the reverse strand, counting down.
TTTTGGATTGGGTCTTTAAATTTTGGTGGCCAAATATATTTGTTGTTGTTCTTTATATAATTTAAATAGAAGGCCTTTGTCTGAGTGATCATTGGTTACAATTGTATCTCAATATGTGAGTTGTGTTTTCACTCTGTTGGAGATTTCTTTGGATATGCAGAAACTCCTCAATAAGATGAGATCCTGGTTGTTGACTTTTTGGAATATTTCCTGTGCAGTTTGGTTTTTTGTTCATGAACTTTACCTACTTCTATGTCTTCAAGACTTCCACCTATTTTCCTCTACCAGGAGATTTAGTGCTTCTGTTTTAATGTTTAGATCTTTAACTAATTTTGATTTTAGTTTAATATATGGTGATAGACCTAGTCTAGTTTTAGTTTTTGACATGTGGAGAGGAGTTTTCCAAGCAACATTTGTTAAAGAGGCCTTGCTCTTCATGAATTTTCTTTTTACTCTGTTGATTTCTTCTGAAGTGGATAAATTTTTCAAAAAGATGAGATCCCAATTGTTGATACTTTGCTAAAATTGCAAAGGATTGCTTTTGCTATTGTAGGTCTCTTCTGGTTCCAGATGAATTTTAGGCATATTTTATTGCAATCTGTGAGGTGTACTAATGGTATTTTAATTGGGCTTGCTTTGAATCTGTATAACAATTTTGGGACCATGGAAAATTTCACAATGTTGCTTCTTGTTATCCAGGAGCAAGGAGTATCTTTAAATTTTCTGAAATCCTCCTCAATATCTTTTTTCAGGGCACTATAATTTTTGTTGTATAAATCTTTTACTTCCTTTGTGAGATTGATTCCTAAGTATTTCATTATTGGGGGTGTTGTTATGAGAGGTGTGTTTTCTATAATTTCTCTCTCCATGTGTTCATTGTTTTTGTGTAGAAATGCTATTGATTTTTGAGTGTTAACTTTGTAATCTGCTATGTTTCTTAATTTGGTTATTAAATCTCCAAGTTTCTTTGGAGAGTTTTTGGGATCTTCTCTGTATCATATCATGTCATCTGCAAGTGATGATAGTTTCACTTCTTCCTGTCCAATCATTATTACTTGTATGTCTTTCTTTTGTCTAATTGCTCTGAATAATGTTTCCAGAACTATTTTAAACAGGAATGGTGCCAATGAGCTTTGGTAGTTCATATGTATCTAGGAATCTGTCCATTTCTCTTGTATTTTCCATTCTACATGGGTAAGAAATTTGGAAGTAAGTGTTGATAATTTTCTGAATTTCTATAGGGTCTCTAGTGATTTCACCTTTTTCATTCCACATTGCATGAATTTGAATTTTTCTTTCCATTTCAAAAAATGAGATGTCTAGAGATTTGTCAGGTTTATTTATTTTTTCTTTTCTTTTTTAAATTTACTTTTTCAAAGAATCAAGTCTTTTACTCATTAATTTTTTGTACTGTTTTCTTTCTTTTTTTGTGGTACTGGGGAATTGAATTCAGGACCTTGTGCTTGCCAGGTAAACGTTTATCCTACTGAGCTATCTTCCCAGCTGTGTATTATTTTCTTCATCTCCATTGCGTTTAATTCTTTGATCTATATAATTTCCTACTTTCTTTGTGTTTTGGACTTGACTTGCTGTTCTTTCTCTAGGAGTTTGAGGTGAATCATAATATTGTTTATATGGCCTAGTTCTGTTTTCTTGATGTTAGAATTAAACTCTATAAATTTCCCTCTTAATAAAGCTTTCAAATAACCTTACAAAAAGTACTGACAGATATTTTAGAAAGAGACAAATTTGACCACAACTTCAACAACAGAACATAACAACCAAATTCCACCTACAGGTTCCAGTAAGTTGTATCTTCATTTTTGTTAGATTGTAAATATTTTTTAGTTTCTTCTTTAATTTCATCCATGATCCATTGATTGCTGAGGAAGGTATTATTTGGTTTTCATGTTTATAGAGTTTTGCTGGGTCTTTTGTCAATAATTTTCCATTTCATTGCACTATGGTCAGATAAGGTACCCCGAATAAATTCAATTCCTTTGCATTTACTTAAGAATGTTCTATGTTCTAATGCATGGTCTATTTGAGGAATGTCCCATGTGCAGCTGAGAAAAGTGTGTATTCTAATGCTGTTGGAGGAAATATTCTGGAAAGGTCTACTTAGTCCATTTCTTCACAGATTCAGTTTAGTTCTATTATTTCTTTACTCATTTTTTGCATTGTTGATTTATTTCTTTGTGTCAGTGGAGTGTTAAAAATTTCCCCAGTAAAATTATGTTACTGCTCATTAGATTTTTCATGTCTGATAAAATTTGTCTTATCTAGTTGGGCACTTCTGCGTTGGCTATAATTGGCTATATATATATCTTCCTCTTCAAGTTTTCCCTTTATAAGTATGTAGTGACCTTTGTCTCCTTTAATCACATTTGGTTTGAGGTTGACATTGTCAGTAAGCAGACAATGTCATTGTTTTCCATTCTTTTAACATTCAGTCTATTAGTTTCTTTTCGAATTAAATATATTTCTGGTATGCAGCATATGGTTGGATTTTGTATCTTTATCCTCTCAGCCAGCCTGCTTCTTTTTATTGTGAATTGAAGACATTTACATTGATGGTGATAACTGATATGTATTGGCTTATCTTGGTCATGTTGTTTTCCTACTGTAAGATGCCTCTTTTTCCCCTTCCCCCCAGCTCTGCTTGGTTGTTGTCTTCTGTTGTTGTTGAAGTTGTGGTCATTGTTATCTCTTTCTAAAATATCTGTTAGTATTCTTTGTAGGGCTGCTTTTGATGTTATGAACTTGTTCAGTTTTTCTTTGTCATGGAAGTATCTAATATCGCCATTATATTTTATAGATAGTTTTACAGGATACATCAATATGGGTTGAAAATTGTTTGTTATCAAGATGTCAAGTATCTCATTCATAGACCTTCTTGATTTGATTGTCTGTGTTGAGAAATCTGCCGTGATTTGATGGGCTTTCCCATCATAGGTGATCTCTTTTTTCTTCCTAACAGCTTTTAGTGTTCTGTTCTTTTGCTCAATTTCTGAGATCATGATTTTTTTATTTTATTGAGAAACAAATATCAATGAGACACATTCCAAGCTGATTAATAGGACTTTTTCAATAATTAATATATTGCACATTGTTATCTTATCAACGCTCATGCACAGCACAAGAAGCAGTCAGGATATCCTATTCAAACACTATTGCTATGAATCCTTCCTCTTACTAACCAACAGAAAGCAGCTGAACATCTATCCTAACTATTCTGTATATACAAATACAATATGGTCCTTCCTCTGTATCCCCATCTCCAGTTCAGTCCTGTCAGAGATGGGTATTCTATTGGCATTCAAATATTATAGGTGCTTGATTTCAGCAAAACAATCCAACATAGTCCAGTAGTCCACAATAGTAGTGGGTTATCTGCAGAAGTTGTTGACTAGAGCCTTTTACAGCTCAGCATATTAATATGGCTTTACTTTATATACCTCGTTTTTATACTTTTCTGCTGGATGGTTAAGACGAAGATAAAGCAAGACCTATATTACAAGAAATGTAACTTTTGTATCTGATAGGGTCAGTTAAGTCCCATCAGGATTTATCCTGTAACACTGTACTGTACTTTGTAGATGCTTTTTCAGTGTCAGTCATGTGGATGATTCACGGCCAATGCTTGACCAATTTGCTCTCTGTGAAACCCTGAGAGAAAGTTTTCTCTCCATGTGACTCTCCTTGGGCATACTATACATCATAGATCACATTTCTCTGTGGCTCCATAATCTCCTTGATCAGAAAATTTGGGAAACAACTGAGTTACATGATGTTACAGTACAGGTTCTCTTTTGTCCTCAGTCTTCACTGCCCTTGAAAGGCTTTTTGGCGGACCTTGCAGCCCTTTCTTTTCTCCAATTATTGATATGCAAACTTAGGTTTTTAACCCCCCAGAAAAGAAGCTTATTATTACCCTGCAGCATATGCAGTTCAGTTTACCCTATCTGTCTAAATATCGAACATCTTAGGCATAACGTGGAACAGGTATTTTTCATCAAGTATTGATGTGCTGAAATCTAAGTACTTATAGAATATGAGGAAAAAAATTTTAAAGTAGGAATAAACACATATTTTTACACAGAAATTTAGAAATCTAACCATATACAGCATTGTAGCAGGACAGTCCTGTGCCATTTTTTTCTTCTGTCTTTTTTTCCCTTTTTTTCATTTATTACCCATTTAAAAATAAAACAAGCAAACAAAGAAAAAACGTTTTACTAGTGAGACAGCATGGTAATAATTGGAATGTCATGACAAGAAGTATGTATTTAGAAGACTGGAATAACAGGTATTCCGGGTGTGACCCTTCTGTTACACATTGCTATCTTCAGGGCAGTTGCTTGGTTCACAAGTATCAGCATATATAGTTAGTCAGGTTGAGAATCTTACTAAATGACTGCTAGTTTCAAAAACCTGCTGTTGTTTCTCAGGATCATTGCCTTTCTCATCTTGTGCATACAAGTGTATAGTTTTTTCCCTGTCTTGCTACCCAGCTTTTCTCCTTACCCTCTCCTCGTTGTCCAGTACTCAAGTTCTCACTTTCCTTTTAGTTGTGTTATACTTACCTATTTGTATTTCTTCTTGTGATTTCTTATACTAGGGAGACTACGTGATATTTATACATGTGGGTCTGGTTTATTTCACTTATGAGTATATCTTCAAGTGCCATCCACTTAAATATAAAAGTTTCAAGTTCATCGTTTATAGCTGAGTAATACTTCATTATATAAAAATACCACATATTTTTCAACCATTCCTCATGTGATGGGCATCTTGGTTGTTTCCAAGATTTGGCTACCACAAATTATGCTGTTATAAACATAGGTACACATATATTACTGGGATATGACATTTTCAGTTCCTCTGGGAAAATTCCCAGTAGGGGGATAGCTGGCTTGAATGGGATTTCCAGTCCTAGTTTCTTAAGGAGTTTCCACACTGATTTCCATAATGGTAGCACCAGTGTACATTCCCACAAGCAGTGGAGAAGGGTTCCCTTCACACCACAACCTCTCCAACATTTTTTGTTCATTGATTTCTTTATGATAGCCACTCATTCTGTGGTGAGATGATATCTCAGTGTTGTTTTGATTTGCATATCACGGATGGCTAGTGATGTGAAGCATTTTTTCATATATTTATTCATTTCTTTAATGTTGTCCTCTGCGAAATGTCTGTCCATCTCTGGTGCCCATTTCTAGACTGGATCTTTAAATTTAAGGGTCCTAATGTATTTTAGTTCTTTATAAATTCTAGAGAGCAGATCCTTGTCTGAGTGC
>NW_004524638.1:6829821-6831013 GCF_000260255.1 Octodon degus | reverse complement strand
GCTTTGTCATCATAAAATTCTTTAGTTGTTTTTTCATGTTCTTTTCATGGAAGTATTTCAGTTCTCCATCCAACTTTAAAGAGAGATTTGCAGGGTATAGTAGTCTGGGCTGGTCTTTTTTTTTCATAGAGGACTTGAAGTACTCTGCTGTATGCTCTTTTTGCCTTCATAGTTTGTGAACAGAAGTCAGCCATAATTCTGATGATTTTCCTTTGAATGTGATCTGCTTCATTTCTCTATTAGCTTTTAGTAGATTATTCTTTTGCTGAATTTCTGGGATCTTGACTATTATATGTCTTGGTGTGTTTTTCATTGGGTTGAGGTTACTTGGTGTTCTCTATCCTTTGGTTCCCTGAATATCATATTTTTTCCTCATATTTGGGAAGTTTTCTGCTATTAGTTCTGCCCACATTTCAAAATTTCATTTGTATTAATTCCTTCTTTCTTATTGATGTCTATTAGTCTCACATTGTTTATCTTTGCATCATCTTGCAGGTGATGGATTATTTTTTCCTGCTTTCTAGTTGTTTTTAATAGATCCTTTCTTACCTTTTCACTAGGTGCACCAGCGTCTTCAAGATCTGAAACTCTGTCTTCACTTTCACATAAATGGTTTTGCAAGCTCGTGATTGAGATTTTAATTTCCTCTATATCTCTTTGACCCTGCTCCTTGGGAACTATTTCTTTCCTGTATTGCTCAAAGAATGCATCATTTTTATAATCTCCTCTATTTTTTATTTATATCTTCTTTAGAAGCACTTATTAATTCTTTTATTCCTGTGTTTTTTCAGATTGAGTTTCCTCCCTATGTTCCTGTAGTTGATTCTTTATTTCAGATGGTATGAGTTCCATGAATTCTTTTCTTCTTTGAGAAAATTCCACTCTGAGTTCCTCTATAACTTTCTGCTGTTGCTTCTTTACTATAGATGCTATTAATTCATACATTTGAGCTGAGGTAGTAGAAAAGATTTCCGCTTTGAGTTCCTCTATGACTTTCTGCTTTTGCTTATTTACTATCGACACTATCAATTAATACATTTGAGCTGAGCTAGTGTCCTCTGCAGTTGTTGTGAGAGGGAATTTGGTTTCCTCCATATGTTTCTGCATTTGTTTCTTTACTGCAGTTGTTATTAATTCAGGGATTTCTTTTTTCATTTCCAATCTGAATTTCTCCGTACCATTCTGCAGCTTT
>NW_004524638.1:6827531-6829016 GCF_000260255.1 Octodon degus | reverse complement strand
CTGCGGAGTGGTGGGTGACATCCCAAGTTGGTTTAAGAGGGTGTCACCCAAGGTGCGCCTGGCCTGGGACTCCTAGGTCCCAACCACACATGGTAGCCTGAAGCTCACCCACACACTCACCGGGCCTGGGCTAGGAATGGATCTGGGGGTTCCTGGAATTCCATAGAAATTCCTACTCAGTGGGCAGGGTGGCAGGGTACTACTTAGTGGTGGATTGTGTCCTAAGGTGGTGAAAGTGGGTCTCACCCACGCTGTGCCTGGGCTGGTACTGGTATGTTCCCCTGGCTCAGGGTAGTGTGAAGCTCTCCCACACACTCACTGGGCCTGGGCTAGGACTGGGTCTGCATGTTCCTGGAAGGCAACAGAAATTCCTACTGGGCAGGCAGAGTGGGGGTGGTCCTGTGGAGTGGTGGGGGGCGTCCCAAGTGGGTTTAAGAGGGTCTCACGCACGCTGTGCCTGGTCTGGGACTCCTAGGTCTCAACTGTGCATGGTAGGCAGAAGATTACCCACACACTCACCGGGCCTGGGCTCGGACTGGATCTGGGGTTCCCAGAATGCGCCAGAAAATCCAACTCTTTGGGTGGGTTGGAGAAGGTGCTGTGGAGAGTTGGGTGGCATCCCAAGTAGGCGAAAGAGTGTCTCACCAATGCTGTACCTGGGCTGGGACTGGTAGTTCCCGCAGGTGCAGTGTAGCTGGAAGCTGTCCCACACACTCACTGGGCTTGGACTATGATTGGATCTGGGGGTTCCAGGAAGGTGGCAGAAATTCCTGCAGGGCAGGGTGGAGGAGGTGCTCTGACTTCTTTGGTTAAGTAAATTTCAAGGTATTTCCTTTTCCAGGATGCTATTGTAAAGGTATTGTTTCTGTAATTTTCCTCTCAGTTTGTTTGTTATCTGTGTAGAGGAATGCTATTGACTTTTGAGTATTGACTTTGTATCTTGCTAAGCTACTGAATTTATGTATTATTTCTAGTAACTTCTTTTTTTTTTTTTTTTAAGGAAGAAACATTTATTTTGGCTGATTTTTCAGTCCCTAGTTGGTTGCTTCCAATGACGACTGGCAAGAAACAGGGGCATGGCAGAGGAATAGTTGCTCCCATTGGGGCACGGAGGAAGCAGCAAAAGAAGGGCAGAGCTAGGGAGGCAGATACCATAAACGATTTCAGGCCATGGTCAGAGTGGCCCCATCACTTCTAACCAGACCCCACCTCCTAACAGGAAGTGGATGATCAGCCCCATGATCCAGTCACCTTCCAAAAGTCCCACCTAAGAGCACATCAAGACATAAACCCTTGTACCCACTGCTGCAGACTTGGGTAGCTTATGCTGCTGTGGTCCAGTTGACTGGCAGGGAAGTGCAGACACATGTCTCTGAATACTTGCACCTTCTGCTTCTTCTGGACATATCTTCACCTTAGGTGTCCACCTGTGAGAGTCACCTACTAGTTGGTTCTAGAGACTGATAGGCTCAGGTGACATAGTCA
>NW_004524638.1:6825200-6826310 GCF_000260255.1 Octodon degus | reverse complement strand
CATTTAAAAATTAGAATATATTTTAAAAATAGGCATAAACAATTATGTGCTTCTCATGTTTGCACGTAAATCCAAAAATCTCACCATATACAACCTTGAAGCAGGACAGTCCCACAATATTCCTTTTCCTGTCTCATGATTTCCTTCACCACCCCCTTCTTCTTGAACAAACATCTACCTGAGAGACATCATAGCAGCAACTGGTATGTCATGACAAGCAGCCAATATTCAGTAGGCCAGAATGACAGGCACTCCAAGCATGAAACTACTATTACAAACTGCCATCTGCAGTGCAGTAGCTTAGTTCACAGGTATCAGTATGTATAGTAGGTCAAGGTGAGAATTTTTCCAAATATCTTCTAGATTAAAAAATCTTCTGAAAATTCTCAGGATCATTGCCTTGCTCATCTTCTACATATAAATGTATGGCTTGACATTGTCACGTTTCCTAGCTCTTTGCCTTTCCCTCTCTTGATTACGTAAACCTTGAGATCCTGCTTTCCTTTTACTTGTATTATATCTTTCTATTTGGATTTCTTCTTTTGAGTTCTTATACTAGGGAAAATATATGATATTTACACATGTGTGTCTGGTTTATTTCATTTCTGAGTATATGTTCAAGTCGCATCCACTTCAATATAAAGGCTTTGAGTTTATCATTCTTAATAGTTGAATAATACTCCATTGTGTAAAAATACAACATTTTTTTCAACCATTCCTCAGATGATGGGCACCTTGGATGTTTCCAAGATTAGGCTATCACAAATTGTGCTGCTATAAACATAGGCACACGTATGTCACTATGATATGAAGTTTTCAGATCCTCTGGGAAAATTGCCAGTACAGGATTAGCTGGTTTAAATGGGATTTCCAGTCCAACTTTTCTAAGGAGTCTCCATACTGATTTCCATAAGGGTTGTTGCACCAGTCTACATTCCCACCAGCAGTGGAGAAGGTTTTCTTTTTCCCCACAGCCTCTCGAACATTTGTTGTTGGGTGATTTCTTTATGATGGCCATTCTTTCTGGGGTGAGATGATATCTCAATGTGGTTTTAATTTGCATTTCACAGATGGCTAGAGATTTGGAGCATTTTTTCATATATTTATTCG
>NW_004524638.1:6820475-6821252 GCF_000260255.1 Octodon degus | reverse complement strand
TTACATGACGTTACAGTACAAGTTCTCATATGTCCTGAGTCTTAATTGACTTTGGAAGGCTAGGGCCAAAATGTTGGGTTTCTTTGCGGGCCTCCTTTTTCTCTAATTTTGGTCTGCAAACTTTGGTTGTTAACCCTCCAGAGGACAAGGTTATCGTTATTACCATACAACCTAGGCTATTAAGCTTACATTTTTCATGTCCATAAGTTTTGCGTTATATAATTGGGTCCTCCCATGTTTGGTGCATACATATTTATGAGTGTTCCCTCTTCCTCTTGAATTTTTACCCTAACCAGTATATAGTGGCCTTCTTTATTTCATTTGATCATTCTTGGTTTGAAGTTGAGACTGTGTGACAACGGAATTACTACTCCTGCTTTTTTCTGAGGTGCTGGGGCATCTAGTATTGTTTTCCATCCTTTGCCTTTAAGCCTATGAATGTCTTTTTGAGTTAAATGTGTTCCTTCTATACAGCATATTGTTGGATTTTGTTTCTTAATCCTCTGAGACAGTCCATTTCTCTTAAATGGTGAATTGAGTCCATTTACATTGATTGTTGTAATTGAGATGTGTTTACTTATGATAGACATGTTATTTATCTGCTTTTTATTCCTTTTTCTCCTGTGTTTAATCGTTTGCCCTATTTAGTGTGTTCCTTCTGTTCTTGTTCATGGAGTTCTGCACATTTTGGTCCTTCTCTAGAACATCTTTCAATAGTCTGTGTAGTGTTTGCTTTGTCATCATGAAATTCTTTCATTGTTCTTTTTCATGGAAGTA
>NW_004524638.1:6811706-6820060 GCF_000260255.1 Octodon degus | reverse complement strand
CCTATTTGTCTCACATTGTTCATCTTTGCATTGTCTTGTAGTTCATGAATTATTTTTTTCCTGTATCCTACTTGTTTTTAAGAGATCCTTTGTTACCTTTTCACTAGCTGTATTAGCATTTTCAAGATCTGAAACTCTTTCTTCACTTTCACCCAAATGGTTTTGCTGGCTTGTGATTGAAATTTTAAGGTCTTCTATATATCTTTGACTCTGCTTCATGCGATCTCTTTCCTTCCTGTTTTTCTCATTCAATGAATTCATTATATTTCTAATCTCCTCTATTTTTTATCAATGTCTCCTTAGAAGCAATTATTAATTCTTTTACTTCAATTTTTTTTTTCAGATTGTGTTTCCTCCATATGTTTTTGTATTTGTTTCTTTACTTCAGATGGTATGAATTCAAAGATTTCTTTATTTCAGAAGTGAATTCTGCTCTGAGTTCCTCTCTAAATTTCTGCTGTTGTTTCTTTACTTGCCACTCTATTAATTCATACATTTCAGCTGAGCCAGTGTCCTCTGCACTTGTTCTGTGTGGGCTCAAGGCCTGAGATTGCATTTTGGTCCTTGTCTTTATCATTTCATGCAGAACTGACCTCTGACCTTAGGTGTAGAGCTTTGATGCATTTATAACCTCAGCACCTACTGATATTTGGATGCAGACCTACTAAGTTTGAGTTTATCCAGTTATGCCTGACCTGAGTCTAGCTGTTGTGTTCAGCTCCTTCCTGCTGCAGTCCATGGAAGTGAACCTCTTGCACAACAGTGAACCTGTGGTGCCCCTCTGATATTTCCCTGGCCCAGGGAGCACAGGGGAGTGCAGAACCTCTCCCACATACTAGCTGGTTCTGGGCTTGCACTGGATCTTGAAGTCCTGAGAGAGTTTCAGAAATTCTTCCTCACTCAGAGGGGGTGGGGGCTCCATAGGGCTTCAGGGGTCCCGATGGCACAGTAGAGGGTCTCACTCATGCAGAAGCCTGAGTTTTGGTCTGGTAGGGTCCACAGGCCTGATATAATTATTATTGTTTGTCTGGGTAATGATTTACTTTGGTTATAGCCATCTGGAGTTCTATATGTTTCCAGTGTTTGTGTATCAGGTTCTTTTCCCATGCTCATTAAATTTTCTGCTATTACTTCTGCACACTATTTTTATGTCTCTTGTGTTATCTCCAGCTGTTTTCTTGATACCTGTTAGTCTTATATTATTTTTCTTTGCATCATCTGGCAGCTGTTTTATTGTTATTTCCTGGATCCTTGTTATTTTTAAGAGATGATTCCTTTCATGTTCACTAGCTTCAATGCTATCTTCCGGGCCTGAAATTCTATCTTCTGTTTCTTTTAAGCAATTTTTCCAGCTTGCGATATAATTTTTTAATGCATTTGGTACAGGATCTTACTAGGCAGCTTGAACTTGTAGTGATCCTTGTGTTTTCAACCTCCCCAGTACTGGGATTACAGGTGTGCACCATCACACCAGACTCAGTATCCAACTCAGTGAGGCCTGAGGATGTGGCCAGCATGAGATGTGATAAACAGGATTGAACATTGGTCCCTGTGCTTTTCCTAAGCAGGTGTTTATTCTGCTGAGATATATTGTTTGTCCTCAATGGAAGTGTTAATATCCTGGATATCAGTTTGAATGTTTCATGAATTCTAGTTCCTTCTTGTATTTTTCATTTAATATTTCCATAATTTTCCTATGTATCAAGCAATTCTTTCAAGATTGTTGTCATTTCCTTTTTTGTATGAGAGATTATTTCCTATCTTATTTCCTCCATGACATGATGGAGTCATTTCTTTACTTCAGTTACTATCATCTCAGAAATTTCAGGTGTGTGACTTCAAAGTTCTTCTATGACATTGTCTTCTGGACTTTTTTTTAAAGTGGGATAGAGGTCTGTGGTTGCCTTTTGTTCCTTCCTTTTGTCATTTTTGGCAATGATGTTAGATGGGTGGGGTCCATGTCAGCAAAGCCCTCCAGAGCATGGGAGGGCTAGGTAGGCTCACCAAAGCTCCTGCTGTGTGGGGTTTGATGTGGTTTCTACCTCATTGAGGAGAGGGGTTAATCCACAGTTGAAGAAGAATCTGATGATGATAAGTACAGCTTAAAGATGTGTGAGGCCCTCTTGATGGTAGATTGGCACAGGATAGTGTGCAATAGTGCAGAAGTCTCCTGCAGGTTGCTGTGGTAGTCAGGACTCCTTGGTGTTCTTCAGGGCAAGGAGTGGTGGCCTGAATCAGCAAACTCCAGTGGGAAGCCTGGAGTGGTGTGGACTACCCTACCAGGTCTCTCCAACAGTTTTTAGAGTAACCACGAATGGCTGGACTCAAAAAAACCCAGTGGGATGACAGGGGGTGAGGCTAGGGCTGCCAAGTCTCCTCAATAGTCCCCAGAGCAAGAAGTACTGACCTGAATCAGGAAACTCTGATGGGAAGGCTGGAGGGGCAGGGACTAGCCTACCGGATCTCTCTGGCAGTCTTCAGGGAGAGTAGGGGCTGCCAGACTCAGCCAAATCCAGAAGGATGGTTGTCATATTTTTGTCACATTAATCCTTTTCTGATTCAGGTTTATCCAATGTGGACAGAAGGACAAAGATGAAATGGCAGGGATAAGCAGAAGTCATGATTTAAATTTAGTCCTTAAGCTATGTCCTCTCTATTTTGAAGTTTCTCCACGGATAGGTGAAGCTTGTGGTGGAATAATCATCAGTTCAGCCTTCACAGATGGAGCAGACTGTGTACGGATCTTAATGAGTGGGTAGAATTTGGATGCTTTAGAGAGGATGGCACAGGATGCCATTAGAGATGCAAAAAAGACTTTAACATCACTGGTGAAGGGGAATTATGAGCATATGTTCTGTCACACCCTCCTCTCTGTACCTTTAAAATGTGTTCATTTGGGAAAAAAAACTGTTGAACTCCTTTTCTGACTCTCTGGCAAAGATCTTGAGAAGTCATTAAATTATAATCGGTAAAGAGCAAAATATAGGAGCAAGTGGGAGAGGGGAATCAAGTGCCCTTTGGCAATCAGAACTACTGAGATTGGACAGGCCATTGTGGCAGCCTGACGTGGTCAGGTCAGCAGAAGTATTGTGCTCATGTTGATTTCTCATGTGTACATGGTGGAAGCTCCTCCGTCCTCTGCCCAGAGTCTGTGCTGCTGTCGGGAAGGCCCACAGCACCCCTGATAATCAGGCAAGATTTTCATGAGTGCTGAGTGAGTGCCAATATGGGCCACTTAGAGGAATTTTAACTGTTACCCTAAATTATTCTCGTTTCTTAATAGATTTGGAGTCTACCAGAGTCTTGCTAGGGTTCACTATTTTCTCTCCAAAACCCATATGTTTCTTTTGAGAGTGCACTTAGATGGATAGAAAATAGTTTCCAGGCTTCCCCAGCATCTAGATAACTTTTTCCTCTATTGATAAAAGCTAAATGCCATTTTCTTGCTTTGCCACAAATACCTACCAAAATCAAGTGTTTTTAAGAGCCTCCCTTAACACTTCAAATTTTGTGTTCACATACTTTTTGAATGTCCAGATAACTCTTAAAAAACTGTGTAGACTAACCATCTGTATTTTGCAGAGTGAAAAGCTCAGCTATAAGTGGTCTCCTGAATGATATTTAAACCTAATTTTCCTGCAGTGATTTTTTTTCTTGTTTTAAATGTTATTTGGCTTTCCTCTAAATTTCTTTTACTTGATAGTGTCAAGCCACTAAAAATAGAAGAGTAAGAGTATTAGTTTGGACTAGACTGCTGACTACTAGAATGAAAATGACCTGGGAAACCGGAGAGATAGATAAGCTTGCCTTAGAAAAGAAGACATATCTAAAAGAAAATTCAATGTGAAGAAGAGCTGGGTAGGTAAATTTGGTTGAATGATGCAGGCTTCGTCCTGCAGGAAATACAATGTTAAACAACATGACACTATTTTCTGCCTTTTTCTTCCCTTTGTGAACTCAGATTTGAATTTGGAACAAGCAGGAAGTTTTAAAATTACTTTTTTTCTCTTTTAGTGGAAAGTGTTTTAACTCAAGATCTGTATTTCCTCTCTAATATACTACAGAATTTTGTGCCTTTTAATATGGGCTTCTGGGCCAACAGCACAATCGTTATTCTGGGGAATCAATGGCAGAAACACTCATGATGACTGGTACAGTTAGTGGGATGTTGTACACCACAGAATTCTCAGGGATATTTCAGAGTCCTTAGGAGGCCCAGAGGTAGCCCTAGCAAATGTGGAGCCCACCTCACAATAGTAGACAAAAACATTTTGAAAACTAGTAGAAAAAAGTGGCACAACCTTACAAGGGCTATTTGGCTTGTGTGATCCACTTATTAGGTAGGGTAACAGTTGCTAGATCACCAATTAATCTTTTTGTGTGAGTAAGCAAAGACAATGTTGAAAGATATAAATTATAAGACTGTGTGTGGTGATATGTACCTGTAATCCCAGCGTTTTGGAGGATGGAAACAGGAGAATCACTATGGGTCTGAGTTGTGTAGTGAGATCCTGTACTAAATACATAAAAGGAAACATATAAACTATCCAGACAAAATATTTCTGACAATAACATTGCTTTAGCTATAAAATACCTCCAAACAGTGCCTGGGGTGCTCTGTACCTCTCTGCCCACTCTTGAAAGGCTATAGAGAGCTGGCTACTAATTGTCATTGTCCTGGTCTGTGTGTTTCCCAAGTCCCATTTACCCACATATTATTTTGAAAGGTTCTATCAAACTCATCAAGTTCTTATGCACTCGCTGATTACTTCTCAATTTAGCATGATGACCAGGATGAAGAACACATACATTAAAACCAATTTGAGAGAGTATTGATTTTATATCAGTTGGCTATTCAATGTCATAAGTCAAGGATCTTTGTCCCTTGACACTTGGCTGGACAACCTTGTGTCATACTTAAATCAATCTCCTCTATATCCAGCAGTGAAAACACAAACTAAGACAAAGCTGAGCTGGGGATTCACTTGTGCCTCTTTTCTTTCTTCTCTTCTCTGTCCACACCTAGCTGTCCAGATCAGAGGAAACTTGTCTTACCCTGTTGGTCTGAGTCACCTGAAGCTCTGTGAAGAGGTCAGGCTGTATTGACACCTGGCCTTCTGCCTCTCAAGGCTTGTGTTGGAGTTCTTCAGATCATCTCATATGTAGCCTAATTCCCCAGAACTAATTGCTTATGGATTTTGTCCATCACAAGGCCCAGTTCTGAGCAAAAATTTCTTCCTTTTGATTTTCTGGGAAAGCCCTATTATCCAGATCTCCTTCCTTATAAGTCATGTAACCAGGTTCTTTCCAGTTTAGGTGCTATTCTTTGTTCCATGTTCCCCATGGACTGTACCACCAGTACCTGAACTGGCTCAGTGTAGGAGATATCTCCTGCTGAGGAACTCATGAACATTTCTGGCTTGGGTGAAGCTTTCATCACACAAAGGCACTGATCCAGAGGAAAAGGAATTTGTGGAGGGAAAGAAGAGCAGTGTTTGACAATGTGTCTCTTTCCTGAAGCTCTCTTCACCCCTATCTTCCCAAGGACAGTTTCACTTTTTTCCATGTTTATGCTATTTTTTTTTTTGCTCCGAATGCCTTCAGGGCAGATTTGGCTGGCTTGAGTTGTGGGGATTGAACCACAACAACCTGAGCCTGACTGCTTTGTTGAAGCAGCCACTTAAAGAACTGAGCTAAGGGGCAGGCCCCCCATGCTATTTTTATATCTCCCTCATGGAATGGTAACTCCTAGGAAACCAGGAACTGACTCATTTGCCTGGCATTGGAAGCTGTATATGCAAACGTTGAGTTGTGCTGTATACTGGGTAGACACGTTTCTCCTCATGCCAAGTAGGAACAATAAATGACCTCTCCCCCATGTAAAGATGATGTGCGACAATGTTCATGAAAATCCTCTGCTGAGACTGAAGTACTTCACAGGCTTAAGGAATTAACATTGTCATAATTGTAATTCACCGCTGTATCATTTGTATGACCCAGCATTGGGCCTTACATTTCAATAAGTGCTTCCTCCATGTGGCTGAAATGAATAATAGATGCTCAGTAATTAAGTGCAGATTTGATTTTAGTGTTGTAGATATTGACTGCCAGTGATTCTGTCACAAAATGTTAACTAGCCCGTGGTTTTGCTGACAAATGAGCATTTAACAGCCCCTGAGATGTGGGGCCCTCATACTCCAGCTCAATTTTTCAAACCACCAGTCATAGTAAAAGACAAGGTTGAGAAGCTAGAGACAAAGTTAGCTAACTTTGGCATGTTTCTATTTACCTAAACCAATTTTCTTTACAGATTTATTCTTTGGAGATGGTGGCTTCATGTGGTTAAGGAAAACACAGTTTTCAGAATTTGAATCTCAGCTCTGACATGCTAGTTGTGGGATTTTGAACACATTACTTTGGTGCAACTTCAGTTTCTTCATTTGTGAAATAAAAATAAAGATATCTACTTTGGAGACTATGGAGAATGGAGGTTATATGTGCAAACCAGTGCAATTCCTAAAAGGTTTTGATACTTAATAAGTGATAGTAACTTTTATTTGTATAGATTTTAATTCATTACCTCGATAGGCTCTGCACTTGTTATTTCCCTTATTTATGTTATCCTCTTCTTATGTCTTGTCTGGTGTTATGGTTGTGTATTTGTGTCCTCCCCAAAGCTTCATACAGTCATGGGTGACTTCTAGAGTTCTTAATTAACTAATGATCCACTGGGATTATGGATGTGAGTGCTATGCTCAGCCTGGGGTAGGTAGCCTGAATGCAACATAAGGGAGACAGTCTTGCCCTCTGCTGCCCTTGTTGATGCTCCTCCCATTTGCTCTTGTTTTTTTGTTTCTGACATGAACTGCTGACCTCTGCCTTGGATCCAACCAAGTATGGACTGAAACCTCTACTAACTGTGAGTTAGCTAAACCTTCCTTCATTTCGGATATCAGGTATTTGTTCCAGCAATGAGAGAATAATAATGGATTTTTAAAAAAATCTGGTTTTAACGAATCATTTTTAACAATTTTATCTCCACTCTTAGATGTGGTTTCTTGTGTTCCCTTATCTCCAGACTGAGCATGTCTTGTCCTCAAATCTCAGCTCTCCTCTGGGAATGGGAATAGTCATTGATTGTCAGTTTGCTCAGCTTTTCTCTTATGTAAATGTGGAAGCAATGACTTTCATGTTCTTTCCATTTAAAACACACTTGATGGAGGTATAATTGATATGCACAAAGCTGTACAGGTTTAATATATCCAACATAATGAGTTTGGAGGTAAATATGCACCTGTGAAATTGCACAATCATTGCTAAACAAACATAGATCACTTCCATTCTTCTTGTTCTATTTGTTATTTTTCTGTGATAAGGACTTTAACACAAATCCTATTTTCTTGGTGAAAATTTAAGGCTAAAATAGATCATCATTGGCCACAGGTTCTGTGTTGTACAGGAGACTTCCAGAATGTGTGCATCTTTGTAAATGAAATTATGTCCTATAAGCAATACCTTCCGGTTTTTCTTCTTGTACCTGGTAAACACTGTTACAATGTGTGATTTTATGAAATGTTATTATTTTATTTTCCTAGTATAGGTGAGAAAACAGTGTTTGTTCTTCATGACTTACTTCACATATCTTGATGTTCTTTGAGTTCATCCATGTTGTAACAAATGCTAACATGTCCTTCTTAAAAGCTCAAAAAATATTCCTTTATATGTGGATAACATAGCTTTTGAAAATTTTTAAAGAAGTCCACAGACTGGTGAAAATTTAGATTTCTACTATATGTTGACTACTGTGAATAATATAGCAATGAACTTGGGAGGGGAGATCTTTAAAAGACCTGATTTTAATCCCTTTGAGTACATATCCAAAACTGAGATTGTTCGATCACTGTTTTATTCTTACTGTGGACATACTCATTTACCTTTCTACAAAGTATCTAAAAGATTTTTGGCCAATATAACTTTTCTTCAAAAGAAAAAGCTATTTATTTATTGATTTATTCAGTACAGGGTCTCCCTACACAGCTAGGACTCGTTGTGTTTCTCCTGTCTCAGCCTCCCCAGCACTGGGATTACAGGTCTGCATCACTACACCAGTTTTGGGCAGGCATGGTGTGCCCAGGGTTCCAGGGCCAGCATGGCATTGGGTACTAGTGATTGAACCAGTGTCCTTGTACTTGCCAGAAAGGTGCTTAGACCACCAAGCTATCTCTCCATACCCCAGTACATTTTCTTGGGGAAATACATGCTTAGACCCTTTTCCTGTTCTTAACTGAGTTGTGTGTGTATTGTTTTTGTCTTTACTGTGAAGTTCCTTGTATAGTTTGGATATTAATAGTTTA
>NW_004524638.1:6807142-6811587 GCF_000260255.1 Octodon degus | reverse complement strand
ATATATATATATGCAATACCAGGGATTGAACTCAGGACCCCACACTTGACAGGAAGTGCTTATTCTACTGAGCTACCTCCCCAGCCCCTCTATCTCCTTAGCCCCTCTATCTTCCTGGCCCCTGGAAATGTTATCTTTTCATTCATTACTGATTTCTGTGCTGTGCAGAAACTTTTTAGGTTGAGGTAATCCATTTGTCTGTTTCTATTTTTATTTCCTGGAGTTTTAAAGAAATGATCTTCAAAAATGATGTGAAGAAATTTTCCTCTATGTTTTCTGCTTAGGGTTTTATAGTACCAGGCATTGGATTTAAGTTTTAAACTATTTTGAGTTGCTATTATGTGTGGTTTAGGGGTATAATTTTATATTTTTTGCATGTCATTATACAGCTGTTCAAATGCCACTTGCTGATGACACTATCTTTTCTCATTGTGCATTTTTGATACCATTGTATAAAATCATTTGATAAAACACACATAAGTTTGTTTCTGGAATGTCTCTTTTTCCTTTTCTTTTGGCTGGCTCAGCCCACCCTGAAGGCAGTGCTGGCATGGCATGTGGTGCCTGGGATCAAACTGTCATCACCTGCACCTGCCTAAGCTTGCCTAAGCAGGTGCTTTAGACCACTGAGCTATCATGCGGGCCTTATTTCTGGAATTTCTATTACACCTCATTGGTTTATATCAGTACTGTACTATCTTGATTCTGTAGTGTAATAACATACTTAGAACTTGCAAAATGTGATGTCTTCAGATTTGCTTTTTTTGTTGAAACTTGCTTTGGCTATTGAGTGGCATTTGTGTGATGCTATGTAAATCTTAAGCTATTTTTTAAAAATATTTTTATACATAATACTATTGGGGTTTGCATAAGGATTCAATTTAATCTATAGATTACTTTCAGCCACACAGAAATGTTAGCAATATCAATTCTGTCGTCCCATGAACATGGGATATCTTTCTATCCACTTGAGTCATTTAGTTTCTTTCATCAAGGTTTTGTAGTTTTAGTATATATGTCTTTCACCTCCTTTAGTAAAAAGTATTTTTTGACGCTATTGAAAATGGGATTGTCTTTCTCATTTTCTTTTTATATAATTCTCATATAGTGTATTAAAGCTTTATAATTATTTTCCTTTTCTTTTGGTACCATAGATCGAATTTGGGATTTTGCTCTTCTCAGGCAGGTGCTTATGCCTCCTAATCTATACCCTGGCCCCCTATATTTTTTTGCGTGTTAATTCTATATATTTTTAATTTTATTGGGCACATTAGTTAGTTCTAAGGTGTGTGTGAAATATATTTCTGTATGTAAATAAAGATAATGTTTTCTTGTAACTTGGATGTTTCTCCTTTGCTTAACTGAGCTCATTATCTAGAAATACATGTGGTGAGCGTGGACATCTTTTTATGGCATTGCTCTTAGCAAAAAAATTTCAACTTTTCCCCCATTAATTATGATGTTAGTTGTGACTTGTGATATATAGCTTTTATTTGCATGTGAATGAATGTTATGGTTAATGTTTAAAGTAAAAAAAAATAGAATAAAAGGCACGTTGCCATTAATGCCTTTCATGATACTCCACCTCACTGTGATTACACTTTTCCTGTCATTCTTGCCACTTTCTGAAGCAGTTCTGGCAGTCCTTTTTCCTGTCTTCACTTGTGCTGTTATGGTTGAGTTGATGCTCTGAATGGATTAAAGATGTTTGCCTTTCGTGGCCATTTTGAATTTGGGAAAGAACTAGAAGGCCATCAGTGTCAGATCCTGTAAAGAAGGTGGATGCTAACACAGCTTCATGGCAGCATTCACTGTACTTCTGACCACAGCTTACAGAGACACTCGTAAAAGAGGACTTTCAGAACTGCTTAAGAAAGTGGTAAGAATGAGTTTGGCCCAGTGATGCACACTTGTAATCCTAACATTGGAGAGGTGACGGGGAGACTCATCATGAGTTTGAGACTAGCCAGGGTTACAAAATGAGTTCAAGACCAGCATGAACTACAGTGTGAAAGCCTATCTCAAAAAAGTGGCAAAAATAATAGGATCAATGTGTCTGAATTGAGGTGTAATGTTTTGAGGAAATGTTAATACTTTTTTAAACATTCACACTATAATTTGATTACATGTTGTATATATCTCCTATAAATTTCTTTTCTGTTTTTCCCATGCCATCACACCCAGTCTCAATTACCATCTCAGTGTACCCCTGGGGGGTGGGACCAACACAGCATGCTGGGGATCAAACCTGGGCCACTGTGCTCTGCCTCAGCAGGCACTTTAGTCTGCTGAGCTATCTGGTCAGCCCTATAAATTGCTATCAAATTTCTTTTGCATATCTCTGTTAGGATTACTGTTTTATTTATTTATTACTTATTTTTGAGACAGTGTCTTACTAAGCAGTTCAGGTTGACCTTCAGCTCACTTTGTAGCCCAGGATGGTCTTGAACTCCTAAGAATCCTCCTGATTCTGTCTTGAAAATGCTGGTATTACAACTGTGTGCCACCATGCCCAGCTGTTTTTTTGTTTTACACTCTGGTAATGTGGTATACTATGCTGATGGATTTGGGTGTATTGAACAATCCTTGCATCCCAGGGATAAATATATCTGGGTTGCGGTATATAATATTGTTAATGTACTGCTGCATTCAATTTGCTGATGTATATTTGGTTGATTTTTCACCTATGCTAATGAGAGATCTTGACTATTTTATTTTCTTTGATGCCTTTTGCTGACTTTGGTATTAAGATGCTACTGATCACAGGAAAAGTTTGAAAAGTGTTCCTATTCCTGTTTTCTAGAAGTCTTTAAGACGTAATGGTATTTTTATATGTTTGGTAGAAATCATCTATGAAACCAACTTATCCAAGGTTCTTCTGTAATAGGAAGTTTTTGATTACTGATTAAATCTCTTATTTTTAGTGGTCTACTTTAAGCTCCCTACTTATACTTTATTCAGTCTTGATAGATTGATTGCTTCCAGGCATTTATCTACTTCTCTTAGATTGTCTAAGTCTATTGATTCTGATTCTCTGTGTGAATGAGGGATGATGTTATATAAAAAGTCAAAGAAGAGTTCTCAGCTATTATTGTGTGTTCTGTAATGAGTAGTTAGTAGAGAATTAGCCTTCATATTGCCAGCACTTCCCTTTTCTTCGATTCCTTGAGAATAAAGATGAATGTCATTTTATATGAGAAGCAAAGGCCTTATGTGAAAGGATGAAAAATGTCAGCAAGTGGGTGGTAAAGAAAAAGTCAAGCCACTGTACAATGTTGCTAGGAGTTGGGCTCAAAAGGAGCATTTTTAGGTAAGGTAGATGTGGCCATCAAGGTAGATTTTTACATTGAAGACATTGCATTGGAATTGTTTTTAGTTTATTCCTTATTAATTCCTGAAACATGTACTGAGTCTTTTGACTAAATGTCAGGGAATCAAAAATGACTAATTGACAGTTTATGGCCTTGACTTGTTTGCTCAGAAGTTTGCTAGGAAGATAAACCTAAAGTTAAAAAGCTTGTAGTGTCTGAGTTCATTATTATGAGTTATTATAAATGTATTAGCAAAGAGATGTAAGAGCTCAGAGGCAAACAGTTAACACTTAAGATGGTGTAAGTGGGATCTGGCACCCCAACTTATCCCATTAGTGGCTAATTAATTAGACAGTGCCTCATGAGGTGCCAGGCTCTCGGCTGGTGACATGCTGGTGTGAAGACAATTTACACACAGTTCCTGTTGAGCAGGAGTCCCCAGAAATCATGAGTGGAGAAGGAAAGCCTGTGAGTAGGTGGGGATATGTGCAAAAATATCAGAAAGTGGTGGGGTGAGAAATACTGCCTCAGGAATGAAACTTTGAAGGATAAAATAGGATTCTTTTCTTTTGGTTGATTTTAATAATTAATGAAATGTCCTTCAAACCAAACAGTCACTCAGGGTCAATTTTCCTGTTCTCTGAAATTGAACTTCTTTACTGAACTGATAGGAAGAACTACAGAAAACCAAATCTCTCTAGGTACAAATTCTGCAGAAGCCTACACTAGATTAGCTTGATACAAATGAGAAAGCCCATGACAATAATAAGGAAAAGATTGTGCCCAGGAAAAAAAAGAAAGCACCGTACTTATGGTTCAAATCAACTTTAGCAATGGATGATGCCCATTTTCTATACACACATTACGGTGGTTACAGTTGCCTTTCACCTGTGATTCTCTGGCAGACCACATGTGAATGCTTCTTCTGTCTAAGACTTCTTATGATTCATTTACACTATAAAACCAAATAAACCTCACAAAGATCTAATTTTTTTCAGGGAGAAACCTAGCATTGTTTAATAATATTTCTCATAATGAAGTTGTGGACCAATATTCACTTATATTTATTTACTCATTAATTTAGAAATACTGCACATATTAATATGCACTGAGTTATATGAATTGCATCTACCT
>NW_004524638.1:6803967-6806152 GCF_000260255.1 Octodon degus | reverse complement strand
AACTCAGCAAAATATTCCAAAATAGTCCAGTAGTCAATAATAGTATTGGGTCTTCCACTTGACTGGCAATGTCAGAAGTTGTTGACCTGAGTCCCCTACAGCTCAACATAACAACATGGCTTTACTTATACTTCGTTTTCATACTTTTCTGCTGGATGGTTAAGACCAAGATAAAGCAAGACCTATGTAAAAAGAATAGTAGCTTTTGGATCTGATAAGGTCAATCAATTCCCCTCAGAATTTATCCTGTGACCCTGTACCTCAGATTGTAGATCCTTTGTCAGTGTCAACCATGCAAATGAGTCATGGCCATTGCTTGGCCAATTTCAGAGCCTTTCTCTTTTATTGAAAAATCAACAGTATGACAGTTCAAAAAACATGAATATTTAAAGGCTTGTAATATAGTTCTCTGTGTTATACTCTCTTTTTGTTGAGAAACAAATAGTGATGAGACAGTTTCAAAACAGGTTAGTAGGAGAGTTACAATAATTAATACATTGCATATTATTGTCTTCATAATAGTTATTCATAGAACAAGATGCAGAAATGATATCCTGTCCAAACACTATTAGTGCAAATCTTTCTTTTCATGGAATTAAGAGAAAGTAACTGTGGATCTATCCTAACTATTTTGTATATACAGATACAAAATCATCCTTCATTTATATCCCTTTTTAAAAATAATTTTATTGAGAAACAAATATCAATGAGACAGTTTCCCAACCAATTACTGCACATTTTCAATAATTAATACATTGCATAGTGTTTTCTTAATGATAATTTACCTATATTTCATAAAAATCTTATGTATAATATGTCTTTCTTTTAAAATACCTCCATGAATAACCACTGGACATATTTTAAAAGAAAGACATATTATACATAAGATTTATACAAAGTATAGGTAAATTGTTTTGAAGTTCTCATTTATATATTTAAAGACAGAAGCAGTATGGATGGGATGAGGAAATCAGGAAGAACTTCTTCAGTGGAAATTCACAATATTTCTAGTGGGAGGATAATCAAGATGTGTTTGCATTCCAAATCCACTGTTATTAAAATTAGGCACATTTTGAGCTGAAGCAATCTGGGGGTTTTAATGTGATCCCTAGTTTAAGTTCCATTTCTAGTTTTAGGTATTGTAGGAAGTTTTAGATATTCTAAAAGACATTAACAGTAAGTGCTATCATCCAAAGGTGGATATTTCTCCAGCATTCTTATGTTGAAACTAACAATCAAAGTGAGGTGATGTTATTAGAAGGTGAAGCTTTTGGAAGGCAATTAACTTACGAAGTCTCTGCCTTCTTCTATGTAATTAGTGCCCATATGAAAGAGACACTGGACAGTAAGCACCTCTTACCACCATATGTGAATGCAGTAAGAAGGCACTGTGTGTTACTCCGAATATAGGTTCTCATCAGACAATCACTTTTCAGGGCACTTGAATGCCTTGTCCTCCCAAACTATGAGAGATAAATTTCTTTTGTTTGGAAGCTACTTATTCTAAAGAATTTCTTTATAGCAGCTTGAAAAACTACACAGTAATAAAGCTAATAATATAAAGAATAGAATTAAAGATGTATTATTTGAAAGGCTTTGCATTCATTGTAGTTAACTCTCTCACAGGAAGCACTTTTATCCCTATTTTATAGAGGAAATCAGAGACTTAACCTCAGTTACATATATAGAAATTGGTGGAGATAGGATTTATATTCAGCTCTGATTATAAACCCTGTGCCAGAAGAGCAAGGGCACACCTGCCTTAGTCTTGTTGCAATTCCAGCACAGAATCAAAGCATCTCTGGCTTGCTTCTCTGAGCATCTCAGCCTGAATGTTTTTCTTTCTTCTAATGTAAATCAGTTCACAGACACAGGCACCAAAATGAGAAGAAACATAGTGACAAATGCTAACTAACATGTTTGAATTATCCTTTCCCCAATCTTTTCCGTTAATTACTTTGGTAAGTTGGTGGTTTTAACTCTTCCCAACAAGTTCTCCTCAGAACCACACACTTGTGACTAGAGTCTATGTCTTTGGTTCTTGGGCATTTTACTCCTTGATCTAACTATGCTATGCTTGCCTTATGGTAGTCATTTAAAAATGCACAAAGGATCTGCTACACACCAGTAACAGATGAAAACAGATATTTACCTGCTTCAAATCAACTCTCACAAACATATGTTT
>NW_004524638.1:6802292-6803497 GCF_000260255.1 Octodon degus | reverse complement strand
GACACTGTTAGTTCCAGCAATGTGTCTATTATCTCTGGGACTAGTTTAGTATAAACCAGGTACATTGAAGTCATTTTTTCCCTGGCTACTTCATGAGCTTCTCACTTCTGACAAAAATTGCAAGACTGCAGGCCTTCCTGCTGCTCGGTATTGTGTTTTAGTCAGTCCAATAAGTTGCACACTCTGCGTTTATGGATCTGCTTGCCGTTTTCTTTGCTCACACAGCCCTTGGAGCTGGCTTACACTGAGAGCAGACATTCCACACCATTGCATCCATCTGATGCCCTTCATCACATTGTGTGTAGGAAGGGACCTTTGCTAGACGTCAGCAGATGCTTCCTGAGTGTCCTTGTACTTTTCACCCTCTGCAACCACCATACAAACAAGTTTTAAAGTAAATTTCTCAGTCTCAGGCATTTTGCTATAGAAACAGAAAACAGACAAAGACCTATATGGGCAAAATTTGGGGGTTGGGAATAAATTATTTTCTATGCAAGCCTCACAGGAAACTGTACATCTGCTGAGTGACACTGCTCAGATTGTAAAAGGTCATGCTCCTAGTGAGGTGTGACCTTTCTGAGGAGCTTAAACTAAGGGAAGAATATGAATTACCTTTGGGTTTCAAAAGATATTTCTGGCAAGCAATAAGAGGTAAAACTAGGTCTTCTGTGAGTTGAAGGTAGAATTTGCTGGGATAGTTTCTACAGCAACTCATCTTCCCTCTCTTCCTGCCCCCTCTTTTCTTTTTCAAAGCCCACGTTTCACTAAGCACACACTAGAAAGAAGCCACTGCCATCCCACCCATTGGCCAAGTAAATAGAAAATCATTATAGTCTCCAAACTTCATCACTGCTTTGATGACTGTTATACAGAGAGCTGACATTTCTGTTGAATTATGTGCTTTGACACTTCACTCGCTAGTTTTTGAGACATTTTAATTATCTCAATATTCCATTAGAATGTGTGAACAGAATTCTATATAGGCTCTTCCAAATCCAGGATGCTCGTGTCAGTGATGTTCTTAACCACGTGACTGGCCTGATGTGCTCATTTTGCCTACACCTCTGCCTATATTGTATATGTTCTGGCTTCCTATTTCCTAATAGACTGAGTAATTTGGTAATCTGCAAATCTGTTTCTCTGGCTGCTGGAGCCTCTTCCTCATCATAAACCAATACATTGAGTAGCCATCTTTCTCTTCTTAA
>NW_004524638.1:6798043-6801307 GCF_000260255.1 Octodon degus | reverse complement strand
TCTAAGAGGAGGAATGGATGGCAAAAATAAACTTAAGATTAATACCTTTGTGCTGTAGGAGCAACATTAGGTTCTTAGCATAAATTCTTTAATCATTGCACAACAATCTTTTAAAAAACTTTTACTTTTTATTTATTTATTTGGTACAGGGTCTCACTATGTAGCTCAGACTCATAGTGATCTTCCTCCCTCAGCCTCTACAGTGCTGAGATTGCAGGCATGTGCCACTGTGCCTTGTTTCAGGGCCAGCATGGTATGCACTACTGGAGATAAAACTGGGGTCCTTGTGTTTGCCAGGCACACACGCAGGCTGCTGAGCTATCTCCCTAGCCCAACAATCTTATAGATAGATATTGGTCTGATTTCTTAGGTAGGGAGAAAGATTCATAGTGATTACTTACAGGCTACTCATTTTTTATGGGAAAGAAGAAAGGATTTGACTTCTGGTTTATCAGAAACCAGGGGTAGTATGTCATACTTATTTATTTCAGTATTATACTTCCTTTTTTCCTCCATTCCTCCTTCTTTTCCTCTGCCCCTCTCTTACCTTTCTGTCCTTCCTTCTCTCCTTTCTACCATTTCTTTCTTATTCTTTTTTCTTCTCTGTGACAGAAGAGGAAGAAGAAAGAAAGAAAGAAGGAAAGAAAGAAAAAAAGAAAGAAAGAAAGAAAGAAAGAAAGAAAGAAAGAAAGAAAGAAAGAATTTGTAACAGAGCCGTTTGGATTCTTTTATTTTCCTATGTTTTCAGGTGACTTTTCAAATGAATATGAATTTGAAAAGCAATGTGCTCAAATGTCAGTTGATGCCATATCTGTTTGCCATGGATTTTTGAAGAAAAGTTACTTTCGTAAGCTTTTGTCTCATTGTTTTAGACTCTGTTTTATAGGCATCATTTCAAGGGATTTTGCACAGTCCTTGAAATATCCTTGTCTGAGGAACAGGGTTGGGGATTTGACTTTAGATGCAGACTGCTTGTTAGTGAAACATGATGGTAGAGGTGGAGGCAAATCCCATGAATCACTTTGAGAAAACAAGTAACATTTAGATGAAGTCATTTATTTTGTTTCTAAAATAGGATCTTTAGTAACAACTGCCTAATAAGTGTTTATGAATATTAAATGCATTGATATTTGCAAGGTACTTGGAGTTGTGCCCAGTTTCAACACCATAGCATGTTTGAAGAAAATGTAATAAATGTCTAAAGTCACAGAATTAAAATCAGTGTGGATTTCTGAATAAGCACGTTAAATTCTAATCCTGGATCAATCCTGTCAGTTGGGGCAGGCCGTTTAACTCTTATATTTCATTCAATTTTGTGTGATGATTTTGGCTTTGTGGTGTCATGTGATTGAATAAGATAGCACAAATGATGTGTGTGGTGCCTGACAGGCCCAGCATATATGAGCTAACCTTAGATGCAATATCTGAAGAAGTGAGCAGAGTTTTTAGCAAATTCACTGCTTAATTTATAACTCTTGGAACATTTACACAATCTCAAAGGACAGAGATTTTGTAGCTATAACAACACTACTTTCTGTAGGAATTGGAGGTGGAATGTTTAATATATCCCAAACCCACTCAAATAATCCTGTACAAATTGAAGGTACTTTCTTTCTTTGTTTTTTAATGTATTTGGTACAGAGTCTCACTAAGCAGCTTGGACTTCTAGTGATCCTCCTGTTTTCAGCTTCCTCAACACTGGGATTACAGCCATGAGCCACCACACCCTGTCTGGGTAGTTCAGCACACCTGGCTGTGGTGCAGGGGATCTGAACCCTGATTCCTGCGCATGCCTAACCAGATACTTATTCCATTGAGCTATCACACCAGCTGGAAGATACTTCTGGCTGGCATCATCAGTTAACACACTGTCATTATCTGAGTTTGGTTAGCATTCTCCCACAATCATCAGTGTGGGTAAGCAGAATTCTTTGTTTGAATTTGGAAGAAGATAAGCTATGTGTGTTATTTCACAACCTCCTCTTGTTTTGATTCTTTGCTTTATTGCATTCATCCATAATTACTGAACCGTCAGTTCCCAGCCTCACTCAGCCACAGCTAGTTGGATGACCAGTAGCCTCTGCTCACTTGGTTTACCTTTTTTAAAAAACTCTTTAGATGTTTCTTTATTTGCTAACTTTTCCCTTTTAGAACAGTTTTACACTTAGAAAGAAAATTGTAAAGGCAGTATGATAGTTTTCCACATACTCTTGATCCACTTTCCTTAGTTTTGAGTACCCTGCATCAGCATGTGACTCAGTCACAACTAACAAAACAGTTCAGATACATTTTTTTTGTGGGACCGGGGATTGAACTCAGGACCCTGAGCTTGCCAGGCAAGCACTTACTCTACTGAGCTATCTCCCCAACACCTCAGATACATTTTTGTTAGCTAAAGTTCATATATGTTTATTTTTTTTTAACATTTTGAACTCATTTATTTTCTTGTTTTTTATACTAAAGAAAAAACAAGCCAATGGTATAAAATTTCAAAACAAGATTGTAGGAGGGTAACAATGGTTAGTACATTGCATCCTGTTATCTTCAAATTAATTGCTCACAGTACAAGTTAGAGGCATGAAACATTGATCAAACAATGTAGCCATATGCCTTTCATTTTAGTGAGCTAATAGCAATTAGTATAGCTAACTCAACTTTCTTATATTTGGGAGGCTCAATAACTCCAGGCCTCTAATCCTATTGCAAGTGGGTTTCCAGGTTCCTCTTCCCCTAACTCTGCTGAGCTAAGCTCCTAATTCTTCTTACTCATCCTATTTCCCATAAGTCTCCTGCTATGCCCCAGAGGTGGGACTTCCTGTCATAGCCCGGTTGCCTAGTTACTCGCACATTTTAACCTCCGATGTCATTTCCCTGCGCCTCCACTATATATGCCCAGCACCTCCCCTGAATAAACGAGCCTTGATCAGAATCCTGTCTTGTCTTCGTTTCTCGCATCTCCTGTCCTTTGTCCCCACCTCAATTCCCTGCTCCTCTCCCAGGTGTCCTTCGTTGACTGACCCGCTGGACGGGACACTTGTATGTGTGAATATATATGTATATGTATGTATTTATCTATTTTTCCTTTTTGATTCCTTCTTTTCACTTGTCCTCCATTCCAGTATTCCTGGGTACTTTCTTCCCATTTCACAATATGTAGTGTATCATTTTTACTCTTTGAGTTTTTTACCCTAGGGAGACAATGATGCTTCCACATGTGAGACTGATTTAGTTCACTTATCAGTGAAATACATTTGAGACATTTCT
>NW_004524638.1:6795572-6797269 GCF_000260255.1 Octodon degus | reverse complement strand
GTGCTACACCATTTTGCGCTTTTTTTTTTTTTTTTGTATCCAGTCCCGGTTGATGGGCTTTTGGTTGTTTCCAAGATTTTTTATGACATATTGCACTGCTAAAACATGGATGTGTATATATCAATGTGATGTGTTGATTTTAATCATTCCAGGAAAATACCCAGGAGGTGAATAACTGGGATAAATGGGACTTCTACCCTAGATTTTTGAGCTCTCCACACTGGTTTCCAAAATGGCTGCAATAGTTTATGCTGACACCAAAAGTAGAGAAGGTTCCTTTTCCCTAGAGCCCCTCCAGAATTTGTTTTGATTGATTTCTTTATGATTACCATTCTTACTGGGGAGAGATGGAAACTCAGTGTTGTTTTAATTTGCATCTCCTAAGTGACCAATGATGTTGAACATTTTTCACATATTTTTTTGCCATTTGTATTGCTTCCTTGAGAAATGTGAATCCATTTTATCTCAAAAAAGGATTGGGTGTTTGAATCTTGGGCTCTGATTTTTTTCAGTTCTTTATA
Source organism: Octodon degus (assembly GCF_000260255.1). Taxonomy (NCBI): domain Eukaryota; kingdom Metazoa; phylum Chordata; class Mammalia; order Rodentia; family Octodontidae; genus Octodon; species Octodon degus. The sequence goes on along the minus strand of NW_004524638.1, from coordinate 6,796,748 downwards.
TATTCTAGATAGAAATCCATTGTCAGAGGGACAGATAGCTAAAATTATTTTCCCACTCTGTGGATTGTCTTTTCACTCTATCTGTGATTTGTTTTTTGATGTTAAAAAACTTAAACAAAAGATCTTAGTTGTTGATTCTTTGAAGTGTTTCTCATGCAGTTTTGGTTTTGTTAAAACTCTTTAATGAAATTGAAATAGAAGCAATACTCTCTAATTTATTCCTGGAGGCAAGTGTTACCCAGGTATCCAAACTGGAAAAAGAACCAGCCAGAATGAAGAACTACAGGACAATCTCCATCATAAATATAGATGCAAAAATCCTCAATAAGATATTAGCAAACAGAATTTAAGAAATCACCAAAAAGATGACTAGGTGGGATTTAGTCCAGGAATTCAAGGATGATTCCACATACGCAAATCAATAAATGTAGTAAACCATATCAACAGAGCCAGAGACAAAAATCACATGGACAACTCACTAGATACAGAAAATCATTTTATAAAGTGCAACACTAATTCATGATAAAACCCTTACAAAAATTGCAATAGATGTTTATTATCTCAATCTAATAAACATCTTCTATGAAAAACCAACAGCCAATATCATATTAAATGGGCAAAAACTGAAACCTTTCATTCTAAGATCAGGAACAAACAAAGTTCTCCTGTGTCACCGCTATTTTTCAACATAGTTCTGGAAACATAACCTAGAGCGATTGGACAAGAGAAAGAAATAAGAAGAGTAAGGATAGGAAAGGAAGTGTTGTAACTATCATTGTTCACAGATGACATGATACTCTATACAGAAGACCCAAAAATTCCAGCAAAAGACTGCTAGAGTTTATAATCAAATTCAGTTGCATGGCTGGATATAGAGTCAACACTCAAAAATCAATAGCATTCTTTTACACAAACAAAAACTCATGGAGAGGAAAATAGGGAAATCACACTCTTTATCATAGCATTCACAAAAAGGGAAATACTTAAGGATTAATGTAACAAAGTAAGTAAAAATCTAAATATTAAAAATGAGCTTGAAGAGAATTTCAGAAAATGGAAATCTATTCCTTGCTCATGGATAGTAAAAAACATCTTTGTGAAAATGGACTTACCCACAAAATTGTTAACCTAATTTATTGCAATTCCAATCAAAATACCACAAGCATACCTCATACA
>NW_004524638.1:6793684-6794962 GCF_000260255.1 Octodon degus | reverse complement strand
AATGAGAGAAGTGTAACAGAGACAGTGCTGATTAGGGAGCGTGCTTTCCCCTGGGACATTCCGAATGCTTTCTTCGCAATGCAAGTGCAGCTCAGGATCTAGAGGGAAGACCACTGTCAGTAGTGATCTGACTTCTGTAGCTGAGGTATTGCTTGTCACGTTTCTCCTCTGCAAAGTTGCTTGCTTTTCTCTCCTTCCATAAGCGTACATTTTGGAAAGAAGTCATCATAAGCCACTGAGTCTTAGTCAAACGTGCTCCACCTGCTAGAAAGGGAATAGTCATATAAATTATTTGGAATTCTGCATTGTGTATTTGTCTCCATTTATTTATCTATCATCAGCATGAGCTGTTTATGGATGTATATTTGATATTTTAGTATAATTCAGTGCTAGTGTACTTCATTGCTGCAGTTATTGCAGTAATGGGCAGCAGAAATTCATTTCACTCAACATCTGCATTCGACATCATTGCTATGGTGGTACTGTCATGACATGTTATTTTTTCCTCAGCTGAAGAAATATTTGTGCTTAGTAAGAATAAATAGGCACATATCCTTTTTCATGGCACATATCTTCAAATGGTTTTAGGTGTAAAATCTTTATCTATATTTAGTTAAACCTGAGCTCATCCTGATTTCTCCAACTCTAACCTATCATTACCACTTGGATTTTCTAGACTTTCCCCGTTTGTTGTATAACTGCTCATTTTTACTGGTGAGAAGCATAGATGCTAGTCTTTCATCAATTTCCTTAATGACTCGTTTTAATTTACATGATAATGCTATCAGAATTGGTAACACACTCTGCCATGGGAAAAGCCTTTGTTAACGAGAGTATGGTACTTATGTATAGATTATTGCACTTTGCAGTCTCAGATTTATATTTAAGCATTTCTTCTGTGTGTGTCCTATTGAAAATGTTAAAAATTATTTTTTGAAAGGTTACAATTATTTATTGCTAGTATGTTTGAAAGTAAATGACTGTGCGTATTTCTCTTAGTATGCTGTGGCTTCTCTATGGTAACTTATTGATTTGAGGAGAGTTTTTTTTAATCAAATATTTTCTACATAGACAATCATGTCATCTGTGAATAAGTACAGTTTTATTTCTTCCTTCCCAACCTGAATACCATTTATTTCCTCCTTTTCCATATTCTACAGTATCTAGTAGTATATTTAATAGAAGAAATGAAGGAACACTATCTTTGCCTTATCTTAGGGAGAGAGAATATGGGTTTTCAACACAAATTATGATTTTAGCTATAATTTTGTTTTATTT
>NW_004524638.1:6786773-6791849 GCF_000260255.1 Octodon degus | reverse complement strand
ACTGTTAGAAATGAGCACTCATCTAAGCTATCCTGAATATGTACTAGCATGATTTTCTTCTTTACTTTTTTGTTTCATATCTCTTTTCCCTTTCCCTCATCTTTATTCTTTATTCCTTGTGTTAAGTTTCTTTCCATTTTACTATATTTATTATTCTTTTCATATTTTATTTATTCTGTCAGGTCCTCAAGCTAGGGAGACAATACAATATTTACACATGTGTGTATGATTTATTTCACTTATGAGTATAGTCTCTAGCTGCATCTATTTACTGATGATTTACTGTATTCTATGTGCTAGTCATTTACTGAGGAGTTTTGCATCTATTTTCATGAGAGAGAATGGCCTGTAATTCTCTTCTTTGGTTGAATCTTTCTGTAATACTTGCCTCAGGAATGATTGTGGAAGGATTGCTTCCTCTTCAATTTTCTTGATGTGTTCAAGGATTATTGGGATTAAATATTTTCTAATTTCTTGTAGAATTCAGCTGTGAATTTATCAGGAACTAAGTTTTACTTGGTTTATAAGGTTTTTTTTATTACATTTTCAATTTTGTTGGCTGAAATTGTGTTTTTCAGAGTTTTTACAGCTTCTTGATTCAGTTTTGGTAATTTTTACCAATGTAGGAAGCTGTCTATTTCTTCCAGGCTTTCTTTATTTCTTTTCTTTATTTTATTTTGTATTTTAGGGAAGGGTCTCTAAGGTGTTCAGGGTGTCACTACTAGATTGCATTTGTAGTAATCCACCTGCTTATAGCCTCCCAAGAACTGGGATTATAGGTGTGTGCCACCATGCCCCATCTCAATTGCTGTCTCAGCTTGCTCTGGGGGTGGGACTGGTATGGCAGGCCTGGGAATTGAACCCCTGGCCTCTACATCTGCTTGCAGGTGCTTTAATCTGTTGAGCTATTTGGCTGGCCCTCTTCCATGCTTGCAATTCTGTGGAGAGTAAAGATTTTCATAGTAGCTATTAATAATCTTCTGTTTCCAAAGTATCTGTAGTAATTTTACACTTTTAATTGCTTATTGCTTGAGTTTACATTTTTTCTTCCTCTTTTTGATGAGGTTGGTTATGGGTTTATTAATTTTATTTAATCTTTCAATGTACAAGTTCTTTTGAAAAGATAATTTAATGAGAAACAAATAGCAATGAGACAGTTTCAAAACTGATTAGTAGGACAATTTCAGTGATTAATACATTGCGTATTGTTGTCTTTTTAGTGGCCATTCATAGTACAAGATGCAAACATGATTACCTGTTCATAAACACTATTAGAACAAATCTTCCTATTCATTGAATTAAGAGAAAGTAGCTGTATATCTATCCTAAACATTTTGGATATAAAGATACAAAATGGTTCTTCATTTGTATCCCCTTTCTTTTCTGCTTAGTTTTGTCAGAGAAGGGTATTCCATTGTCATTTAAATATTGTAGGCATGGGAATTCAGCAAAATATTCCAATACAGTACATTAGTCCATAATAGTAGTGGGTTATCCATAGGACTGGCAATGTCAGAAGTTGTTGACTTGAGTCTTTTACAGCTCAGCACATTAATATTACTTTACTTTTTATACTTCATTTTTATACTTTTCTGCTGGATGGTTAAGACCTAGATAAAGCAGGACCTATATAATATGAAATAAGAACAAGCTCTTTTTATTTGCGGAACTGGGGATTGAACTCAGGCCCTAGTGATTGCCAGGGAAGCTCTTATTCTACTGAGCCATCTCCCCAGCTCCAGAACAAACTCTTGGATTATTCTTTGAATTGTTTTCTTTGCTTCAATTGCATTAATTTTTGCTCTAATCTTTATAATTTCCTGACTTTGGCTTTTGGCTTGTTTTTTTTTTTTCCTAGAGGCTTAAGATACAGCACTAGGGTGGTTATTTGTTCTCATTGTGTTTTCCTCACGTGTGTTCATAGCTATAAATTTCCCTTTGAGAATTGCTTTTATTACATCCAACTAATTCCAGTAAATGGTGTTTGAATTTTTGTTGATTTGTAGGTATTGTTCAATTTCTTGGTTAATTTGATCTATAACCCCTTGATTGCTAAAGAGAGAGTTGTTTAATTTCCACATTTATGGTTTTTTGCAGTTTCTTTTGTTATTAATTTCTAGTTTAGTTGCACTCTATTCAGATAAAATGCATGGGGCAATTTCTGTTTACTCGCATTTACTTAATTATGATCTATGGACTAGTAAGTGGTCTATTTTAGAGAACGTTCCATGTTCAGCAGAAAAGAATATGTATTAAGACGTTGTTAGGTGGAACATTCTGTATCTGTCCACTAAGTCCATTTCTTCAAAGGTCTGGTTCACCTCCACTAACATTTTGCTATTTTTTTTTTTTGCCTACTTGACCTATCTTTTTGAGATAAGGGAGTGTTAAGTTCCCCTGTTAAGACTGTGTTATTTGTTATTAGATTTTTCATGTCCTTTAAAAGTTGTTTTATATAATTGGGTGCTCCCATATTTGGTGCATACACATTTATGACTATTATCTCTACCTGTTGAACTTATGGGGATCCCAATTTTTTTCTTGTTTCTTTGAAGATGTGATTCTTCCTTGCAGATGAAATGTAACTTCACATTCTTCTTTTCCTGTGTTTTCCTTTATGTTTTTAGTGCAGAGAGCATCCCCCCATACCAAAAGGGCAGAGAAGCAATGTTTATCAACCCAGAGACATTGCTAGGAAACAAGCTCAAGAGAATATAGAAATGTACCATTTTATTATAAATAGTCTCACAAAAATGAAATTATCAAAATCTCCCCCCCCAAAAAAAGGAAGTTAGACTATCACCCTCCACCTGCAGAGTTGGGAGAGACAGCAGTGTGAGCTGCTTAGCTCATTTCGGCCAGTGTGAAGGTATGAGAAAAGAACCAATCTAAAAACAACAGATGTTACTGTAGGAGCCAAAAGAACAGGGGCCCTGAAGATGCAGCCATCCTTCTAGAACACTTAACACTAAGTAGGCCCTCAGCATGTCAGGGTTTCATCTTATGGCTACATCACTTCCATCCAGATCTGTATCCTTTGAAACTTAAAACTAAGACTTGGGGAGGGGTGCGGAGCATGACTTTGCTAGGGAAGTTCCCCCAGCATAGCTGCCCTGCCCTCAAGGGCCCTGATTCCTCTCTAGTCCCTGGAACATTTATATTTACTATATTTTAATATAAATACACAGAAATAGAAAATATAAAATCTGAGGGGTTAGAGGGAAAAAATTAGGGATCATGGCAAGAAACTTGAGCTGGAAAGGGCTGCTTAGGCCAACTTGACCTCCTCTTTGACCCCTTTGGCTTCTAGTCTCTCCTCTTCTGTCACCTCTTTCTTCTCTTCTGGTTCTTTCTCTTTCTCATCTTCTGTTTTGACTCTTTTGGCTTTCTTGAAATTGGAAGAGTTCTTGCAGATACCTTTATCCTCCTCATCTGAATCAGAGAAATTTCCTCACAGGCAATGCATTTGTCGGAGGAACAGATTGAGATACGCTTGTCAGGGTCCTCTTCATCCTCATCACCACTCTCCTTGGGAATGGCATTCTCAGGAATTGCCGGCATTTGGGCCCCAGGCACATGGGGCCACATTTTCAGGTTCTCAAAGAACTGCTATTTGATCTTGTCCAGGTACTCATTAGTGTTTTCATTAGTCATATTGGAAGGACTGATGTGAAGCTTGAAATCTGGTCCATAGTATTCAAAGTAGCCATTGTATGGGAGTTCACTAGGGATCTCTGTGTCTAAGGCCACAGCTGTTTCATATGTCTAGCCCCGGGCAACATTATCAATGGTGTAACCACCTCCTGCCAGCATCAGCATAGGCAGGTTGAAGCTTTTGAAAAATTCTACATAGTTGGCATGCCCTTTGATGGTTAGATTGAAGCAACCCAGCCAATCCCCAGAGAGGGAGTCTGAACCACACTGTAAGACCATCGCACTAGGCTGGAACATCCCCATTACTTTGGACATGACTGGCTTGAAAATGGCCCCATAGGGCTTGTCATCAATCCCATCTCAAAGTGGGTAGTTAACAGCATAATACTTGTCTTTGCCAGCCCAATATCCTATAGATCCTCAGTTCCTGGAAAGTCCTCTCCATACTTATGAAAGGACACAGTCATGACCTGGTCTGTGGTGTAGAAGGTCTCTTCCATGCCATCACCATGGTGAATAGCAATGTCAGTATACGGCACTCTCTGGTGATACTTTAGCAGTTCCAGGATGGCCAAGGTGATATTGACATAGCAGATGCATCTGCTTGATGTACTCTGACATGTTATCTGAGCAGACGGAGCACAAAAACTTAACATAGTCATCACTGTGGTACTTGGTCATCACCTCATATGTCTAGCACCAGGCAACATAATAAATGATGTAACCACCACCTGCTAGCATCAGCATAGGCATGTTGAAGCTTTTGACAAATTCCACACATTTGGTAAGCCCTTTGATGGTTAGATTGAAGCAACCCAGCCTTGTGAGGGTGATAGATTTCCATCTTTTGGTAGAGGCCATAGTTTAGCAGCAGATTGTGAGTCATGCAGATTTGGTGAGGCTTCCTTGGATGGCCTTGTCCATAATAGAGATTTCCTATATGCCTGCTGTAGTAGTAACAGACTTTCTTCCTGGTACCCTGAGTCTGCGCCATCTTGCTGCCTCCAGTCCCTCCCATCAGTCAGTCTACTTCACATCTTTTAGATGGATCTTATTCTCATAAAAGACAAAAATGCCTTGGGCCTAAAGTGTTTTGCACATACTACTTTCATCCTTATTAACTTTTTGTGGCTTAGGGGCAGTACAACTGAGCTGAAAGGAAGAGCTTCTTTGCTTGGTGAATTAGATGAGCACTAGTGGAGTTTCCATGAAATTGGATTGAATAAGTGAATCTTTAACTTTCTTCAGCTGGTAACAACTAGCAACAAAAAATACGCTAGAGACTGAGGGTCTCAAAAGAGTAGAAATTTATACTCTCACCAGAGGGGCCACAAACTGTCATACTTGTGAATGACCAGTGACTTGTTCACATAAGAAATACCAATGTGATGTGTTTTATTTAGTAATGGTGATGACTGCAAG
>NW_004524638.1:6785102-6786422 GCF_000260255.1 Octodon degus | reverse complement strand
TTTTTTTTTCCTTTCTTTTTTTTGGTAGGGATCTACAAGGTCTACAGTGTCTCACTACATAGATCAGACTCGTAGTGATTCGCCTGTGTTCAGCTTCCCAGAGCTCTGGGATTACAGGTGCTAGCCCAGACTCAATCACTGTCTCAGTGTTTGCCTAAGCAGACACTTTAATCTGCTCACCTATTTGGCTGCCACCCCTCCTTTTGCTCTTGATCTTTGCCATCACCATAAACGGCTGCTGTCTGTTCCAGGTGCCACTCTGTCTTGGAGCCAGCTGAGTATGGATGGAAACCTCCACTGACTGTGTGTTAAATAAACCTTCATTTCCTTCATTTTGGGTGTCAAGTATTTTGTGCTAGCAAGGAGAGAAGAGTAACTGAGACAAATAGAAGCATCATACATCTATTAATTCAGCTATGTTCCAAGGCATTTTTAATACTTGGTGTCAAGCGCCGGTCTAGTTTCAAATATATTATTTGATTTAAATTTCCTGAAATCTATATGGGGTAGTGTGGAGAGTTGTAGAAGCTGGAGGTCTGTCATGTGGGGTCAGAGCAAGGCCAGCTAAAGAATACAGAGCCCCTTTAGAATTTTATTTACTAATTCAGATTTTTACACTAGAATAAAATATGATGTTTACGCATTCAGGTGTGATTTACTTCACTTAAAAGTATGGTCTCTAGTTGCACCCATTTATTTATAAAAGTAGTGAGTTTATCTTTTTTTATAGCTGAGTAATACTTCATTGTATAAAAATACCATATCTTTTTTATCCATTCCTCAGTTGATGGGCACCTAGCTGGCACAAATCATCATGCTGCTATAAACATGCTGCAAAAGGGAAAGAACTATTGGGATGAAGTAAGGAAGAAGTAAAAGAAGGAAGGGGAAAATATATATATTATACACAGGATAGCTTGGATAATTGTATTGCTCATTTCTGCTGGTCTATTGATAGGAGTAGTTAATGTTTAAAATTTTCTCTCTCCCTTTTAACATCTTATAACTTTTCTTGGACTGATTTTCCATGCTTGTATCTGGTATTCTGAGAGATTAATTTGAAGACAACAATATGTAATATAACACTACTGTTGAATTCGTATCATGTAATTCTCCTCAAAAAAATGAAGCAAAAAAAGATATAATTAGAGTTACAGAGGTAGGTCAGTGGCATAAGCATCTGTCTGGGAAGAACAAAGTACTGAGTTTGATTCCCATTCCCCCAAAACAAACAGCAACAATAACAACAACAGCACCCCCTAAAAACCTGCTATAACTAAAATAAAGAAATGAATACAGAAAACCTGAGGCAAGTCACAC
>NW_004524638.1:6775646-6783677 GCF_000260255.1 Octodon degus | reverse complement strand
TTATCTTTGACAAAGGGGCCAAACATGCTTACTGGAAGAAAGTTAGACTCTTTAACAAATGGTGCTGGAAAACCTGGCTCTTTACATACCGAAAGCTAAAACTTGATCCAGGTCTATCACCATGCACTAAGCTCTAATCCTGACATTGGGTGCCTGAGGCAAACCACATGGACAAACTAACAAGTGTAGAGGTTTCACATGATATTTAGCCTCTCAAGTGTATTTTTCCCTTCAGCCATTGGAGCTCTCACTCCTACTCATCCTTCTCCTCTTTCTCCTTCTTTTCTTACTTCCATCAGTTGAAGCACTCCATAAGGCCTCAGTTTTCTGTATTCCAGCTCTTGTCCTTTTTTCTCCACTCTCTCACCATCTACACCTGGGAACTTTGAAAGCTGCATGGGACATGGCAACGTAAACAACTTTAGTAGCGTTTTATAGATAATGAAATTAAGCTCACAGGATTTTTACCATGATAGAGAGTTGCATAGTGCTGAAAGTGTTTATAATCTATCTTATTTAAAATGCATAGAGTGAGCTGGGACAATCAAGATTATTTGGAGAGGCGTGCAAATAGGATTTATCTGTAGCTGTAATTGCATGTCTCTCAGAGTCAATGGGTGATAAGGAGTGTCTTGTTTATCTGTAATTCTTGCCTTGGTCTCAGAAAAAATGGTACTGGTATGAAAGAGAGGTATTTGTTATCTTGATTTCATCTTCTCACTTTATAGGACATACTAAGAAGTTAATATAGTTACAATTCATACAGTCAACTATTGCCAAGTCCTGCTTTTAATTTTGTTGGTACTAGTCCTTTGGGCAAGGAAAATTGTACTGTGAAAAAATAATCATCTAACAAATAAAATGAGAAAAATGCATTAATTGATGTTTCAGGGATTAACAGCAAAAAAAAATTAAGCTTGAGTGTTCACCATAGGATCCATACTATTGTAACACAGAAAGCATTTCCAACTTGAGCATGCATCAGCATCTCCTTCAAGGCTTTAAAACATAGCCTGCTGAGCCACCTTTCCCTCTCCAGATGAAGTTTTCTGCTGGAGTTGGTCTGGGATGGTATCTGAGAATTGTAAGTTCCCAAAGTAGGCTGATGCTCTCGTCTGTGAACTCACATTGAAAAGTACTTCCTTACTTAGGTCTGCCTATTAATAACTTCTTGACCCTTGACTGAGTTCTCCACAAATAAGTGAATTATTCAAATATTCATTTTAAAATAAATCTGGGCAATTCAGTCTGGCACCCTTACGGGATTTGTTAATAAGATTTTCTCAGTGTATTAAGATTTATTTAGTTAGTGCTTGCTTTGGCGGCACATATACTGAAATTGAAACTATGGGATTAACAAGCCCTTATGCAAAGATGATGTGCACATGCTCTAAGTTTTTTCTGCATTTAGGAATTCTTTTACATCAGTGGTGGGAATTTAAAATGGTATACCTCTGTACAATATGGAGTTATGAACCATGGTTTCCCCTTCTGATATCTATGACAAAATAATTCATGACAGCGTCATGAAAAAAGGTTTGTACCCTCATGCATTGCAGGGTTATTTGCAACAACCTAGAGGTGAAATCATTTGAATATTCTTTGGCAGATGACAGGATAAAGAAATGCTGGATATTGATAAAGTGGACAATAATTAAAATTTATAAAAGAAGAAAATCCTGCACATGCTGCAACATGGATGAACTTTGAGGACATTATGCTTAGTAAAACAAGTCACTTACTTAAAAAAAAATAACATTTGCTTCCATTTATATGAAGTGTCCAAACTAGGTTCAATAAAACAAAGAAAAAAGTGATGGTTTCTGGGGCTGGAGGAAAGAATATAGTGATACAGGGAAGTAAATCTCCTGACCTGACCCAGATGAGTTCATGTTCTCTAAAACCAAATAATGAATTTTAGGAACAAACCAAGGTTGAAAGTAGAATATTTATGGGGGGCCCAAGCGGGTTGCTCAAGAAGCTGTCTCTTTCAGGTTATTTTTAGAGGGCAAAACCATTCTTGTCTAAGGTAGAGAAGAAGGGGTTTCATGCACCATTGCTCAGGTAAAGTTGATTATGCCCAGGACCAAATGGGGAAAGGAGTCACGGAGTAAGCAGGCATCAGTATGGGACAGGGTTTCTTCCTGTTGGGGGTTGGATTACGGGACAGGTTCTCTTCCCCCATTGGAGGTTGGACTAGTGACTCACTTGGGTTTATCCAGGTGATTGATACCTATTTAGGATATCAATCCCAGGTGCTACTATTTTAGCATTTGTTTGACTTTTAGATCTTTAGGTCTGGTTCACAGCGGGAGCATCCATTCCTGTCATAGTTATCTTTGTCTTCTGTTTTGTCTCCTTCTAGGGGTTGGCCCTTTCTGACTGCCTATAATATTTCTATCTAATTTGGCTACCTGTAACAATAGGAGCTGAAGAATAGTAGGAACTATATTTTTATAAGATAAAAATTTCCAAAACAACATAAATATACTTAGAGTTGCTGAACCATGTACTTAAAAAAGAGAAGGTAGTACATTTTTTATTGTGTTTTATCACAATAAAATAAATATTGTTTCTTTAAGGTGACACTTTCCCTGGAAGGCACACAGTTCTAGTCACACAGCTGGAGATGTGGCAAGGTGGAGTGTCCCTGCTTTGTGTCTTCTCAGAGTTGAGTATAGCCCTGGCTCTAATCTTAGCAAGTCCTACCCTCTTTATGGGTCTGATCTCACCCAGGTGATACCTTCAGAAGTGTTAATATTAAGTGGAACCTGGAGAATCTTATTAGGTATACGATGTGACCTGGTTAGCAAGGATCTTTGTAAACCTTGCCATATAGTAGTGAGAGATTTGAGACATACATGGTCACTGACTTGCAACTTGAAGGAAGTTAAAAGGGACATCTGTGAGCACCTCCTCACACTAAATATGCTCACATTCCTCTATTCTTCTTTTCACTACTGCTGATAATTCACATTATCTCCATCTCCTTTTCTACTAATTTGAGAAATATAGCATTAGATGAATGCTACTACATCCTTTAAGTCACGTTGTTATAAAATTCAGTTTTAGAAATTTGAGTTGCATAATTACCTGTATGTGTTTGAAATCTCCACTGGTATGGATGACATACTCTTAGTTAAGGCTACTTGCAAAGAAATAATACACCTGTCTGTTTAAACCTTTCAAGAACACAGAATTTGAGCTTGAAATCAATCATTGAGCTATAATAAAGTTCTAATATTTTCATACATCATGTTTGACAAGTTATGAATATTTTCAAGTTGATCTAAAAGAAAAGGGATAAAACTTGATTATAAGTTTAGCACTTGTGAGGTGTGACTATACACTGCTAAGGTAATTTTTCTTGATTTACTAAAAATCATTGATGTCAGAGTGTACATGGAGTGGAAGCATTGTTGAGCCCTAGAAAGCATCAGGAACCTCAGTGACCTGCGCCCTGAACACCCCCCAACACACTGTCATGGGAGCAAGGCTGCGACCAGGATAACTTCACGAAGCTCTGACTTTCACCTCACCCTGGAAAATGCTTTTGCTGAGCCCCGGAAAGCTTCAGGAGCCTTAGTGATCTCTGGCTCCCTACGCCCCTCACCAGTGTGGGGGCCAGACTTGAGAGCCTCAGTGACAAGCTTGAGAGCCTCAGTGACCTGCACGCCACTCCATACATGATTGCCAAAGCTGAGCTGAGCCCATGAGATCTTCAAGAGCCACAGTGACCTGTCATCTGTTCCCTGACAATTTTCTGAGTAGAGCTTCAAAATGTCAAGATGAAGGAGCAAAAGACAGACTTCCAGCCCACCCAGAACAAGTCCAGGAAGCATGGACATAGAAGAACTTGGAAATTTCACATACCTGAAATTTCTTAAATGATAGCAACTAAAGTAGAGAGACAACTCCATTAGTCTGCAGAAGAAATTACACCACAAATATCTCTCCATTAAAAAAAAGAAATGACAACATAATGAAAGAATTTCTCAGCATATCTAAAGAATACATAAATTAAAAATGTAGACAAACCTAGAAAAGTGATGGAAACATACAATGAGCAATACAGGAAAGAGAATACAGGAAACATTCAAACAGTTATCTAGGAAATTAAGAATTCCATTGAAATCTGACAGAATAGCTTGAACAAAACTAAAGAAAGAATTTCAGGTATCAAAGAGAGCATTGTAGTTAGTGATCATGAAAGGAAAGATCTCTTAAAATTAACAAGGAATCTGGAAATGATAATTCCACAGCTTGAAGATGGTTCAAAGAAAAACAGCATAGGATTGATAGGTGTCAACAAAAGAGAAGGTGTCAACATAAATGACATAAAAAGACTATTTGCAAAAGTAATTTCAGGAAATTTCCCAATCATAGGAAAATAATCCCACATACAGTTAACTGAGGCATAACTCTAATAGAATCCAGGAGGGAGTTTAATATTATTAGCAATAAACAAAATAAATCTACACCCAGACATACAATGACCAAGATTTCAGAAATTTAGCACAAGAACAAAATATTAAAAGCTTTTAGCAAAAAAGGAAAAAACCCAGATCATTAAAAAGGAAAGCCCATTAGAATCATGACAGATGTCCTGACAGAAACCATCAAAACAAGAAGAGCTTGGACTGAAGTATGTCAGGTCCTGAAAGAAAAAACTTCCAACCCAGGTTGATGTACCCTGAAAAACTATATTTCAAAATTAATAGAGAAATATAACACTTTCATGACAAAGAGCAACTGAAGAAATTCACTACCACAAAATTAGCTCTACAAATGATACAGAAAGATGTTCTATAAAGAGATAACCATAGTTACAATTTCATGAACAAAAATAGATGGGAACCAACAAGCACATCAAGCAATTACACATAGTGGAAAAGTAGGGAATCAACAGCAGGAAAACAACATGAAAAAGATGAATGAATTCATATCACTTAAAACCATCAGTAAAAATCACCTCAATTAACCAATCAAAAGAAACAGTCTGGAACAGTCAATTAAGAAACAAAATCCAGCATTATGCTGTACACAAGTAACACATTTACCTCAAAAGAAAATTCTGAAAGAGAAAGGATAGGAAATAATCTTCCATGTGTTAGGAACCCAGAGAAAAGCAGGGGTAGCTATTCTTCTTGCACACAATATGAACTTCAAACCAAAACTAAGAAAAAGAGACAAAGAAGGTCACTACATACTTGTTGCTAGAAAACTGAAAGAGGAAGAAGTAACAGTCATAAATATATATGCACAAAACACAGAAGCATGCAACTTTGGAAGACAAATTTTAACAGTCATGAGAAACCAAATGGAAATAACACAATTGTAATGGGGGACTTCAACAGTCCATTGTCACAAAAAAGATGACTGACTAATTAGACAAAATAATCAGCAAATAAGTAACAGAACTAACCAAACCTGTGAAGAAATGGAATTTGCAGACATTTATAGAGTATTGCACCCAACAATATCAGAATAAATATTTTTCTCAGCTGCATATGGGACATCATCCAAAACAGCATGCACTAACACACAGAACATGCTTAAATAAATGCAATGGAACTGAAATTATCCCATGCATACTATTTGACCACATTGCGATGAAACTGGAAATTATTGACAAAATGAATCACAAAAACTCCCTAAAGAGATGGAAATTAAATAATATGCTCCTAAATAATCAGTGTGTGACAGGTTAAATTAAAGAAAACATTAATGTTTGCAAGCAAAAGAAAGTACAGGAGCTGGGGAGATAGCTCAGAGGCATTAGCACCTGCCTGGCAAGCACAAGGTCAGGAGTTCAATCCCTGGACCTGCATGCCATGCTGGACCTGGAACTACAGGTTTGCCATGTCAGCTCAGAGCCCTGAGGTACACTATCTCTGTCCCAGAATGCCTTGGCATACTGTCAGAGCACCTGAAACCTGGGTGTGTCATGCCGGCCCAGGAGCCAGGCATGGTGGCACACGATGGTCATCCCAGCACTCAGGAAGTTGAGATATGAGGATTATTGCAAGTTTGAGATCAGCCTGGGGGCCACTAGGTGAGCAGAAGACCAGCCTGAACCGTGTAGCAGACCCTGTCTTAAGAAAAGTGCAGATACAACTTACTACAATCTGTGGGATGCAATGAAATCAGTCTTAAAAGGCAAATTTATAGCAGTGAATTCTCACATTAGACAAACAAAATGAGCACAAATAACCATCTGTATGTTGCACTTCATGCTTCTATAAAAAGAGCAAGTCAAGCCCAAAGAAGGCAGGAAATTATAAAGATCAGAGCAGAAATTAGTGTGCTGGAGATTAAGAAAACAGAAGAAAGCATTAATGAATTAAAGAGATTTTTCTTTGAAAGAAAAAATAAAAGCAATAAATTCCTAGCCAATCTTATCAGAAAAAGGAAAGAAAAAGCTCAAATATGAAATAAGGAATGAAAAGATTGAAATTACTGCAGGCCCTGTAGAAATTCAGAAAATTATCAATATTCATTTTCTTTTTTTTTTTTAACGAGGTCAGATCTAATTTATTTGTTACTGAAGCATTTCACTTTTGACTGGACTCAGACTTGGAAGTAGAAGCTCTCAGAGAGGACAGCCTGCATCGCTTGGCAATCTGCTCCTGGCATTTTTCTTCAGCTTCCTTCATTCTCTTGGCCAGAAGTTTAGCATACTCTGCAGCCTCCTCCTTGTTTTTCTTAGTGAGCTGCTTCTTCAGTGCAATACAGCGGCATTTGTGCTGAAGGACACGCGGAGTAACAAGTCTCTGGATCTTGGGAACTTTAGTCCTGGGTTTTTTACCTTCCTTGTTCAAGAGCTTCCTGGTAGACATCATCTTCCTTAGACAGATTGAAAAGTTTGCGAATTCTGCTAGCTCTTTTGGGCCCTAGGCACCGAGGCACGGTAGTATCGGTCAACCCAGGAATGTCCTTCTCTCCTTTCTTTACAATAACCAGATTGAGAACCCTGAGATTGGCATCCACGATGCAGCCTCGGACGGATTTCTGCTTTCTCTCCCCGGTCCTCCTGGGTCGGTAGCAGGAGTGCCTCTTACTCAGCAGCAGGCGCACACGGCCTTGGGTGAGGGCACCCTGCTTCATGGGGAAGCCCTGCTTGTCGTTCCCACTGCTGATTCGGACCACGTAACCCTTCCACTCTTCAACCAGGGAGTCAGCGGCCACTTCTGTGGCCATGCACTTCTCATAGAATGTGTGAAGCTTGCGTTCATCATCGACCTCGATGAGTTTCTTGCAGCCAGTGGCTGGGAAGGAGATGTTCAGCTTTATGTCGAAGCTACTGATCGCCTCCCAGGTGCCACAAAAAAGAGCAATATTCATTTTCAAAATCTTTACTTTTCAACAATGGAATACACAGAAGAAACCAAAGCAGAATTAAGAATTATAAAAATTCTGAATAACTCAATAATTAGTCAATGAAATTGAAAATGTTATTAAAAACATCAAAAACAAGCCCAGGTCCTGATGAATTCATCACTGAATTCTACAGGAAATTTAGAGAAGATTTAATGCCAATTCTAAATTTTTCAATGAAGCTGAAAGAGTACCAATTCTACCCTACTCATTTTGGAGACAAGTATTACTCTGATACCAATATCAGACAAACACCCAACTAAAAAGGAGAACTACAGGCCAATATCCCTAATGGAAATAGGTGTACAAAATCCTGAATAAAAGAAAATCATTGAGATCACCTCAATATGTCAATGTTTTGTGACAATGCATGTGAAAGTCCCCTATTACAATTATGTTATTGTTCATAGGGTTTTCATGGCTGTTAAAAAAAAAAGAAAGAGTGCAGCAAATGATCAATAAGATTATACATCATGGCCAAGTGGAATTCTTCCCAGGAATACAGGGGATGGTTCAATATATGCAAATCAGTAAATCACATCAACAAAGCCAAAGGCAAAATATTACATGATCATCTCAATCAGGTGCAGAGAAAGCACTTGACAAAGTCCAACACTCATTCATAATAAAATAGATAATTGGAGTAGAAGGTAT
>NW_004524638.1:6771002-6775501 GCF_000260255.1 Octodon degus | reverse complement strand
GCTGGGGGATTGAACCGCGGTCCCTGATGCTTTGCTAAGCTAGTTCCAAGTAGGTGCTTTAGACCACTGAGCCATCTCTCCAGCCCCTATTTACCTCAATCTTATAAAAGCAATATATAACAAACCAACAGCTAACATCATATTAAATGGACAAAAATGGAAAACTTTCACTTTAAAATCAAGAACAGGACAAGGTTATACACTTCCACTATTTCTAGTCAATATAGTTCAGGAAACATTAGCCAGAACAGTTAGACAAGAGAAAGAAATAAAAGTGAGAAGCATTGGTCAGGAAGAATTAAAATTATCATTATTCACAGATGATGTGACTCCATATAGTGGACCACAAAAACTTCACAAAAAGATCTTTAGACTTAATAATCAAGTTCAGTAGAGTACCTGGATACAAGGAAACCCTTAAAAATCAATAGAACTTCTATACTTAAATAACAAACACACCAAGAAAAAAAATTAAGGAAGGCATGCTTTTCACAATAACATAAAAACAAACTTAGGAACCAATGTAAGAAAGGAAGTTAAAAATCTATATACTAAAAATTACAGTATTCTGAAAGAAGAGATCAAAAAGGATTTCAGAATATGAAAAGATATTCCTCACTCATGGATAGGAAGAATGAACATTGTGAAAATAGCTCCTAAAATTGTTATCCTGATTGAAATACCATTAGTACACCATACAGACATAGAAAAAAATTCCTAACATTTATCTGGAACCAAAAAAGACCTAGAATAGCAAGATAATCCTAGGCAGCATCAGGAAAGGCAGGAGGCATCACAATGCCTGATTGGAAGTAATACTACAATGCTACTGTTGTAAGATTAGCATGGTATTGGCAAAAAACCAAACCAAACCAAACCAAAACAAAAACACCTCAACAACAACACCCCAAAAGCAGACCTGAGGATCAATGGAACAGATTAGAAGATGCCAACACAACTACAAACACACTTAGCCACATTATCTTTGACAAAGGGGTGAAACATTTTTACTGGAAAAATACAGCCTCTTTAAAAAATGGTGCTGGAAAAATGGACTTTCCAACTGCTGAAGGCTAAAATTAGTACCATATATCTTACCATTCACTAAACCAAACTCAAAATTGATCAAAGATCTAAATATTAAAACAGATTCAGCAAAATCAGTAGAAATCTTGAAGACATAGGGATAATTAGAGAGTTTATGAAAAAAACTGTATGGGAAATGCTTCAAAGAATCACCAAGTTGGGTCTTATCTTATTGGAAAGTTTTTGCACATCAAAGATCACCCAAACATGAACATAAAATCCCATGAACTGGGAAAAAAATGTACTTGACTGTCCCTCAGATAAAATACTTCTATCTAGGACATATAAAGAATTAATAAATTCAGCCCCCCCCAAATTCAAAGACCCAATAAAAAATGGCCATCTGAGATAAATACTCACTTCTCATATGAAGAAATATATACAAAAGGAAAGTAAATATATGAACAAATATTCAATGCCATTTAAGAAATACAAATTAAGACATCCCTGAGAGTCCTAACCAAGGCCCGGTGAGTGTGTGGGAGAGCTTCCTGCTACCCTGCACCAGCAGGACTTACTGGTCCCAGCTCAAGCTCAGGGTGGGTAAGAACCTCTTCCACCCCTTTGGGACACCACCCACCACTCTGCAGCACCTCCCCTACCCATCTGCCCAGTAGGAATTTCTGCCGCATTCCAGGAACCCTGAGATCCAGTCCTAGCACAGGCCCAGTGAGTGTGTGGGAGAGTTTCCTGCTACCCTGTACTGGCATGACCTACTAGTCCCAGCCCAGGTGCAGTATGGGTGAAACACTCTTTCACCCTCTTGGGATGTCCCCCATTACTCCATAGTACCCCCACACCCTTTCCACAGAGTAGGAATTTTTGTTGGGTTCCAGGAACCCCCAGATCCAGTCATAGTCCAGGTCCAGTGAGTGTGTGGGAGAGCAAACTCTCCCCCCTACTCCAACTTGTTGCCTCCAGACTCAGCTCAGTCCTGGCAGACAGGCCTAGGGTGAAACCCTGCAGCTGCAATCACTGCAGAGAGAGTAGGGGACAGAACCACCCAGGTAGTCCAGAAGCAGAACATCTTGACAGAGGGGCACAACAGATTCACCCCAAAGGGCAGCAACAGGAAGGAACTGAGCACAGCAGCCACACTTAAGCCAGGCATAGCAGGATAAATCCAAACTTTGTAGATCTGCACCTGAACTTCAGTAGTTGTTAAGGTTATAACTGCACCAAAGCTCTACAACAAAGGTCAGAAGACAGTAGTACACAAAATGACAATGAGAAGGAGTAAAATACAATATCAGAACACAAGCCCACCCATAACAAGAGCAGAGAACACTAACACAGAAAAAATTGGGAATCACACAGCTGAAATCAATGAATCAATGGCTTCTGAAATAAACAGCTGCAGAAATGTATAGAGGAACTGATTGGAAATGAAAAAAAGCAATCCCTCAATAAAATCTGAAGTAAAAGATCAACTGCAGAAACTTATGGAGGAAATCCAATGCTCACCCAGAACAAGTGCAGAGGACACTAGCTCAGCTGAAAAATATGAATTAATAGCTTCAATGGTAAATAAGGAACAGCAAAAAGTTACAGAGGAACTCAGAATGAAATTCTTTTCTGAAATAACAAAAGAATTCTCAGAACTCATAGCATCTGAAGTAAAGAATCAAATACAGAAACATAAGGAGAAAACACAATCTGAAAAAAACATTGCAGTAAAAGAATTTATAGCTGCTTCTAAAGAAGACATGATAAAAAATAGAGGAGATTAGAAAAAAGATGGATTCTTTGAATGAGAAATACAGGAAAGAAATAGATAGCATGAAGCAGAGTCAAAGAGATACAGAGGAAATTAGAATATCAATCACAAGCTTGCAAAAACGTTTAAGTGAAAGTGAAGACAGAGTTTCAGATCTTGAAGATGCAGTTGCAGCTAGGGAAAAGATATGAAAGGTCTCTTAAAAACAAGTAGAATGCAGGAAAAATAATCCATCATCTGCAAGATGACGCAAAGATGAACAATGTGAGACTAACAGGCATCAATGAGAAAGAAGGAGTCAATACAAAGTACATTTAAAAATATGGGTAGAAGTAATAGCAGAAAATTTCCCAAATATGAGGAACAATCTGACATTCAGGTAATCAAAGCATACAGAATGCCAAGTAACCTCAAACCAATTAAGAACACACCAAGATATATAATTGTCAGGATGCCAGAAATTCATCAAAAGAATACTATACTGAAAGCTACTAGAGAAAAGAAGCAGATCACATTCAAAAGAAAACCCATCAGAATTACGGCCAACTTCTCTTCACAAACTATGAAGGCAAGAGGAGCATGGAGCAGAGAACTTGAAGTCCTCTATGAAAACAAATTCCAGCCCAGATTACTACACCCTGCAAAACTCTATTTTCAAGTTTGATGGAGAAATGCAATACTTTCATGAAAAAGAACAGCTAAAGAATTTCATGATGACAAAGCCAACCCTACACAGGCTTCAGAAACATGTTCTAGAGAGGAACCAAAATGATCAGAACTCCACGAATGAGATCAGAAGAAACCAACTAAATAGGGCATGCAATTAAAAACAGGAGAAAAAGGAGTAAATGACAACAGGTAAATAACATGTCAACCATAAGTCAATACATCTCAATTCTAACCATCAATGTAAATGTACTCAATTCACCAATTAAGAGAAATAGACTGGCACAGTGGATTAGGAAACAAAATCCAACAATATGCTGTATATAAGAAACACATTTAACTCAAAGACATTCATAGCCTGAAAGTCAAAGGATGGAACACAATACTACATGCCCCAGCACCTCAGAAAAAAGCTGGGGTAGCAATTCTATTCTCAGACAGTCTCAACTTCAAGCCAACAATGATCAAGCGAAATAAAGAAGGCCACTATATACTGGTTAGGGGAAAAATTCAAGAGGAAGAGGTACACTCATAAATATGAATGCACCAAACACGTGAGCACACAACTGTATAAAGCAAATTTTAATGGACATGAAAAATCTAATATTGAATACCACAATCTTAAGAGGAGACCTGAACATCCCCTAATCCCAAAAAGATAGGTCAACCAGACAAAAATTTAGGAAAGAAATAAAAGAAGTGAACCAGAGCTTGAAACAAATGGACTTGGTGGACATATGCAGAGTGTTCCACAAAAGCAAAGCTGAATGCACATTTTTCTCAGCTGCACATGGCTCATTTTCTAAAATAGACCACATACTGGTCCAGAGGTCATGCTTACATATATGTAACAAAACAGAAATTATCCCATGCACATGATCTGACCATGGTGCAATGAAACTGGAAATAAATGACAAAAGAAACCGGAAAAAAACCATTAAATACATGGAAATTAAATGACACCCTACTCAGCAACCAATGGTCACAGATGAAATTAAACAAGAAATTCAACAATATCTACAATTCAATG
>NW_004524638.1:6768786-6769907 GCF_000260255.1 Octodon degus | reverse complement strand
TCACCATGCACTAAACTAAAGTCAAAATGGATTAAAGATCTAAACATTAAAGCAGAGACACTAAATCTCCTGGAAGAGAAAGTAGGAGGAACTCTTGACGACATATGGTATGCAAAAACTTTATGAACAGAAATCAAATCGGAAGGGAAACAGTTGAAAGAATTAACAACTGGGACCTGCTCTTACTGAGAAGATTTTTCACTTCAAAAGAAATTACCGACAAAGTGAAAGGCAACCCACAAAATTGGAAAAGATCATGACAAATAAGTACTCAGACAAAGATCTGCTCTCTAGAATTCATAAAGAACTACAAAACACTGGGGCCACAAAATTTAAACACGGAATCCTGAAATGGGCATCGTAGATGAGCACATGCTTCTCAGAGGATGAAATGAAAGAAGCGAGTAAATATATGAAAAATGTACCACATCACTAGCCATCTGTGAAATGTAAATTAAAACAACATTGAGATATCATCTCACCCCAGAAAGAATAGCTATCATAACAAAATCAACCAACAACAAATGTTGGAGATGCTGTGGGGAAAAAGGAACCCTTCTCAACTGATGATGGGAATGTAGACTGGTTCCACCTTTATGGAAATCAGTGTGGAGACTTCTTAGAAAAGTTGCATTGGAAATGCCATACATTCCAGTTAGTCTTCTATTGGGAATTTTCCCGGAGGATCTGAAAACATCATATCATAGGGATATATGTGTGCCTATGTTTATAGAAGCACAATTTGTGATTTCCAAGTCTTGGAAACAACCAAGATGCCCATCACCTGAGGAATGGTTGAAAAAGATAAGGTATTTTTACACAATGGAGTATTGTTCAGCTATTAAGAATGATAAACTCAAAGTCTTTATATTGAAGTGGATGCCACTTGAAGATATACTCATAAGTGATATAAAACAGACACACATGTTTAAATATCATATAGTTTCCTTAGTATAAGAACTCTGAACTGAATATGGTAATCTGTAATAGTAGTTTCATGCTTGGAGTGCCTGTCATTCACGTCTTCTGAATACAGCCTGCTTATCACGACTGCTAGTTGCTGCTGTGCTGTCTCTTGGCAGATGATTGTTAAAAAGAAGTGGTGGTAAATGAATGCAAGA
>NW_004524638.1:6767428-6768195 GCF_000260255.1 Octodon degus | reverse complement strand
AGATCCAAAAGCTACAGCTCTTGTTGTATAATTCTTGCTTTACTTTGGTCCTTACCATCCAGCAGAAAAGTATAAAAGTGAAATATAAGAAGTAAAGCCATGCTGTTATGTTGAGCTCTAGAGGACTCAGGTCAACTATTACTGACATTGCCAGTCAAGCAGAACACCCATTACTATTATGGTCTACTGGACTCTTTCATAATATTTTGTTGAGTTTACACACCTATAATATTCAAGTAACAGAACTTAACAAAAAGGGGATACAGATAAATGTCCATTTTGTATTTGTGTATTCAAAATGGTTAGGATAGATATATAGTTATATTCTCTTAATGAATAGTGTGATTTGTTCTTATGGTGCTTGTAAATATGGTATCATGTCCACATCTTGTACAGCAATTAACCTCTAGGAATGTGTTAATTATTGTAACTGTCCTATCAATTTGCTTTGAATCTGTTTCATTTCTGTTTGTTTCTCAATAAAGTTATGGGGGGAAAAAAGACATTCTTGAAATCCCCGCTTACTCCAGAAAGAAACAAGTTTATTGTCAAGAAATTAATCACCCCCATTCCTCAAAAATTTAATTACACATGGTACAAGGACTGTAGGGAAAACCATCCTCTACCTTTTGTGGGAGTGCAAACTGGTGCAACTACTATGGAAACATCTGTACAACTTCCTAACAAAACTAGGAGTAAAAGTCCCATTTGACCCAGTTTTTCCCTCCTGGTTATTTTTCCTGAAGAACTGAAAATATCATACCACT
>NW_004524638.1:6765226-6766108 GCF_000260255.1 Octodon degus | reverse complement strand
TTTTCCAAATACTCTCAAAATAAGTCTTTATGCATGTTTTTATATCAATTATATAAACGTGAATCTATATAATGAATTCATATAAAATATGAATTTATTCATAATTATGTATCCGGCTATGTAATATATTATCATATATTCTAAATTTTTGACTATTGCTTGAAAAACTGAAGAGAATGAATGAACTTAACAAATAAACAAATCTTATAAAAGTATTTACATGAGAAAATTCACATGGAATGTACTGATGCAGGTGTTGTTCATAAAAATGCAAATCCCCAATGCGATATAAAGAAGGCTATAATGGCACTATGTGCCCTGAGTGATGGCATCAGAAGTGCTACACTAAACTTGGATGGCCTTCCCTTCAGGCAGTTTTCATGTCTTTTATATGCAAGAGGACTATCACTGTCCTTTCCACACCTGCACAAGCATGTAATATTTACAAGAAAGTAAGAAGTACCTATTGAGCACACTATTTTCATATTTATTTAGTTTTCTAATGTTAAATGGTTAAGCAGTATTTAAATTAATAATTAGAAAATTAAATTAAAATTCATTAGCATCAGCTGTAGAAGGCAGACATTGGTTAGACATAAGGGAGAAAACAGAAGAAGGTAAAGGGCAAAGGCCAGAGAATCTGGATCCATGGTCTTAGTTGTTCTCAGAACTCTGCAGCCTTATAAATTATTAGATGAAAAGCAAGGCATGATAAAATACAAGGCAAGATTATCAATAAATTCGATTGAGGTTTTTGACTATACATATATTTTCAAGATGTCTATGATTTATATATCGAGTAAGTCTTAAAGTGTGCACATCTAAAAAGCTTTCTAAAAGCCTGATCAGATAGCTCAGTGGATTAAAGTGCCTGCTGAAAAT
>NW_004524638.1:6762997-6763921 GCF_000260255.1 Octodon degus | reverse complement strand
ATTGATTTAAGTGAAATTAGGTGCACATCTATCCTAACTATCCTGTATATACAGATATAGAATGGTCCTTCCTTTGTATTGCCTATTTTGGTTAGTCCTGTCAGAGATTGGTATTCCATTGGTGTCTAAATACTATAGATGTGTGAATTCAGCAAATAATCCAACACAGTCCAGCAGTCCACAATAGTAGTAGGTTATCCACAGAAGTTGTTGACTTGAACATTTCACAGCTCAGTATACAGTATAGATTCTCCTATTTCCTGAATCTTCACTGAACTTGAAAGGCTATGGTCAAAATGTTGACTGTACTTGCAGCCTTTCTATTTCTCTAATTTTTGGTCTTCAAAATTAGGTTGTTATCCCTCCAGAAGTGAAGCCTGTTATTACCCTACTACATATGCAGTTGTGTTTAATTTCAGTATTTGTCTGAATATCAAACATCTTAGGCATAATATGGAACAGGTTTATTCCATCAAGTATTGATACGTTAAATTTTAAGTACCTACAGAATATGGAGATAAAAATTTAAAAAATAAGAAATATTTAAAGAATATGAATAAACAATTACATATTTTTGCACACAGATTTATAAATCTAACCATGTACAGCATTGTAGCAGGACAGTCCTGTGACATTTTTTTCTCTCTTCTATTTTTCATTTATTACCCATTTAAAAAATTTACTTGAGAGACAGTATGGTAATAAATTTGTATGTCATGACAAGAAGTACTTATTCAGAAGACCATAATAACAGGCATTCCAAGCGTGACTCTTCTATTATACATTGTTATCTTCAGTGCAGTTGCTTGATTCACAGGCATCAGCATGTATACTTAGTCAGGGTGAGAATCCTACCAATTAACTGCTAGTTTCAAAAACATGCTGATGTTTTTCAGGATCAGTGTATTACCCATCTTGTGCATA
>NW_004524638.1:6744939-6746034 GCF_000260255.1 Octodon degus | reverse complement strand
GTATCATGTCATCTCCAAATAGAAATAATTTAACTTCTTCTTTGCCTATTTTATTCCTTTTATTTCTTTCTCTTTTCTAATGGCTGTAGCTAATGATTCCAGAATTATATTTAATAGGATTGGTGAGAGAGGACATCCTTGTCTTGTACCAAATCTAAGAGTGAAAGATTTCAGTTTTTCCACATTTAGGATTGTGTTAGCCATTGGGTTTTCATAAATGGCTTTTACCAGATTGCAGTACAAGCCATCTATTCCAATTTTCTGTAGGACTTTGAACATGAATGACTTTTGGAATTTTTCAAAAACCTTTTCTGCATCAGTGGAGATGATCATGTGTTCTTTAGTTTCACTCTATTTATATAGTGTATTACATTTATAGATTTTTGAATATTGATCTATCCTTTCATCCTTGTGGTGAATCCTACCTGGTCATGACTTTTGACCTTCTTGGAGATATTCTGTATTGTATTTGCTAGGATTTTACTGAGGATTTCGGCATCTATGCTCATGAGGGATATCAGCCTCTACTTCTCTTTTTCAGTTGCATCTTTCCCTGGTTTTGGTATGAGTATAATACTTGCCTCCAGGAATGATTTTGGGAGAATTGCTTCCTTTTCTATTTCATGGAAGAGTTTGAGGAGTATAGGGACTGCATCTTCTGCAAATTTCTTGTAGAATTCAGCTGTGAATGTATCCAGACCTGGAGTTTTCTTTGCCAATAGGCTTTTAATTACATGTTGTAATTTCATTGGCTGTTATATGTCTATTGAGAGTGGTTATTTCTTGTCGATTGAGTTGTGGTAATTTGTACCTTTCTAGGAATCTGTTCATTTCTTCAGTGTCTTTATTCTGTGAGAGTAAAGATTCTAAAAGTACCTATTGATAATCTTCGGAATTTCCACTGATTCTGGGGTAATTACACTCTTTTCATTCCTTATTGCTTGTATTTGAATTTTTTCTTTCCTCTTTTTGATGAGGTTCACTAGGGGCTTATTGATTTTATTTAATCTTTCAAAAAAAGATTTTTGCTTTTTTAATTCTTTGAACTGTTTTTTTCATCTCAATTGAATTAATTTCTGCTCTATTATTATTATT
>NW_004524638.1:6735206-6744564 GCF_000260255.1 Octodon degus | reverse complement strand
ATTTCCATGTATTTAAGGTTTTTTTTTCTTGTTTCTTTTGTCATTTATTTGCAGTTTCATTGCACTGTGGTCAGATAATGAGCATGGGATAATTTCTGTTTTCTTGCATATACTTAAGCATGACCTATGGAACAGTATGTGGTCTAGTTTAGAAAATGACCCATGTGCAGCTGAGAAAAATGTGTATTCAGTTTTGTTTTTGTGGAACACTCTGCATATGTCCACCAAGTCCATTTATTTCAAGCTCTGGTTCAATTCTGTTATTTCTTTGCTATGTTTTTGTCTGGTTGACCTATCTTTTGGACATAAGGGGGTGTTAAGATCTCCTGTTAAAGTTGAAATATTGAATATTAGATTTTTCATGTCCATTCAGATTTGCTTAATATATTGGGTGTTTTCATGTCTGCTGCATACCTCTTTGTGAGTGTTACCTCTTCCTCTTGTATTTTTTTCCCTAACAACTGTGTGTTAACTCTTCTTTTTGAATTTTTCCCCTAAAGAGCATATATTTGCCTTCTTTATTTCACTTGATCAATCTGGGTTTAAAGTTGATACTGTCTGAAAAAGGGATTGTTATCCCTGCTTTTTTTCTGAGGTGATGGTTTGTGTCTTATTGTTTTCCATCTTTTGACTTTCAGCTTGTGAATGTCTTAATGAGTTAAATGTGTTTCCTTTATACAGTATATTGTTGGATTTTGTTTCTTAATCCACCGTGCCAGTCTATTTATCATAATTGGTGAATTGAGTCTATTTACTTTGATGGTTATAATTGAGATGAGTTGGCTTACCATTGACATTTTTTTTTTACCTGTTTCCAGTTACTGCTTTTGCTCCTGTGTTTAATTGTTCTATTTAGTTTGTTGTTTCTGATCTCATTCGTGGAGTTCTGATCATTTTGATCCCTCTCTGAAACATCATTCAGGAGCCATTGTAGGGTTGGCTTTGTCATCATTAGATTGTGTAGTTCTTCTTTGTCATGGAAATATTTCATTTCTCCATCAATCTTGGAAGAGAGTTTTTCAGGTATAGTAATCTGAACTGGAAAATATTTTCATAGAGGACTTGAAGTACTCTACTCCACGCTATTCCTGCCTTCATGGTTTGTGAGGAGTAGTTCGCCAGAGTTCTTATTTGTTTTCCTTTCAAGGTGATCTACTTCTTTTCTGTAGCAGCTTTCAGTACGTTATTCCTGTGCTGGATTTCTGGGATCTTGACTATTATATGTCTTGGTGTGTTTTTTATTGGCTTGATGTTTTTTTTTCGCATTCTGTATGCTTTGATTTCCTGAATGTCAAATTGCTTACTAATATTTGGGAAGTTTCTTGCTATTATTTCTCCCCATATTCTTTTTATATCATTTGTATTGCCGCCTTCTTTCTCATTGATACCTATTTATCTCACACTGTTCATCTTTGCATCATCTTGCAGGTGATGAATTATTTTTTCCTACGTTCTAGTTTTTTTTTTTTAAGAGTTCTTTTCTTACCTTCTCAATAGCTGCACCAATGTCTTAAAGGTCTGAAACTCTATCTTTGCTTTCACTTGAATTGTTTTGCAGGCTTGTGATTGAGATTTTAAATTCCTTTATGTGTCTTTGACCCTGCTTCATGCGATCTATTTCTTTCCTGTCTTGCTCATTCAAGGAATCCGTCATTTTCCTAATTTTCTCTATTTTTTTTTATCAATGTCTTCTTTAGAAGCAGTTATTAATTCTTTTATTGTAGAGGTTTTTTTAGATTGTGTTTCCGCCATATTTTTCTGTGTTTGATTCTTTACCTCTTATGCTATGACTTCAGAGATTTCTTTTTTTATTTCAGAAATTAATTTTGCTCTGAGTTCCTCTATACCTTTCTGCTTTTGTTTGTTTACTTTTGACGCTATTAATTCATACATTTCAGCTCAGCTAGTGTCCTCTGCACTTGTTCTCTGTGGGCACTGGAGTTCCTCCATATGTTTCTGTATTTGATTCTTTACTTCAGATGCTATTAAGTCAGAGGCTTCTTTTTTATTTCAGAAGTTAATTCTGCTCTGAGTTCCTCTATACCTTTCTGCTGTTGTTTCTTACTTCAGACGCTATTAATTCATGCATTTCAGCTGAGCTAGTATCCTTTGCACTTGTTATGGGTGTGCTCGAGGCCTGGGATTGCATTTTGTTCCTTCTCTTTGTCATTTCATATAGAACTGACCTCTGACCTTTGGTTAAGAGCTTTGGTACCATTATAACCTTAGTGCCTATTGGAATTTGGGTGCAGATCTATTAAGTTTGAGTTTATCCAGTTTGCCTGGCTTGGGTCTAAGCTTCTGTATTCTGCTCCTTCCTCCTGCAGGTCTTAGACGTGAGCCTGTTGTGCCCCTCTGGCACAGCAGTGAACCTGTGGTGCCCCTCTGTTGTGCTTTTGGCCTACAGGTCACAAAGGAGTGCAGAATGTCTCCCACACACTAACCCAGTCTGGGCTTGGCCTGGATCTGGGGGTTCTGAGAGCGTCACAGAAGTTCTCACTTACTTGGTGGGCTTGGAGGCAAGGGCTGCAGAGGGTTGGAGTTGTCCAAATGGTGTGGCAGATGGTCTCATGCATGCCGGCTTCCTGGTTTTGGTCCAGAGAGGTCCTGCAGGCACAGGGAATCTGGAAGCTCTCCCACACACTCACTGGGCTTGGGCTGGGCTGGATGTCTACATATTATATTATATCTCGTCTGTCTGTCTGTCTGTCTGTCTGTCTGTCTACCTATCTATTTTGTGAAATAAGATAGAATTATGGAACATTTAGTTGGTGTCCAAAAACATTGTAACAGAACTCAGATTACTTAATGCATACAAATAGAAAAGTAGTATATACACACTTGTCCTTGTTTATTTATGTCTTAAACATTAATATGTGTAAATATGTTGTAAAGCAACAAAACTTTATTGAGTTTTACAATTATTAACATGTAAACATGGTGGTTTTGTAACATATACTTGTGTTTCTGCAAAATTGGAGAAATTACACTAATATTAGAGAATAAGGGCTCCAGTGAGTGAGTCATCACTATGTTTAGGGTGGAGAAAATTAGCAGCCTCATCCTAGATCCAGAGCTTGCACTAGATATCAATGTAGGAGAGAATCATACCAGAAAGAAGGAAATAGAATCCAGATAAATAGTATTTAATACTATAGACAAGTTTGTAAGCACGTCCCATTTGATTTGTACATTTTAGGCATTAGTAGTGAGTGGTGAAAATTAGCAGCAATTATCAAGTTTGAAAATATTATATAAAGAATTTTACAATGCTAGCAAAAGTATAATTGGTTTTCAAGAAATGCCTCCTTAAAAAAATAAAGTTTTCTTTTAGAATTTGGGTTAGTAAAAGCATTCTTTTCTGTAAGCAATGATTTAAGCCATGCAATTTTTTTCATTTCCAATATTGCCATGGTTACTTGGAAGCTCAGAACCAATTCTGAAGCACAGTTCTGACAAATGTAAAATATTTTTCAGGTTTACATCTGATTTATTTTTCTTTTTGATGGTCTTTGCTGCTTCAGTTCATTTTCTCATAAACTGATTAGTCATTTTTGAGAAGGTAAAGAAGAAAAATTAATGCACAAATAAATGTTTGTACATATGAGTCACTATAATTATTTATATATTATACCTTACATGCTAACCCTAACTACATATTCACATTCATATAAGAACTACTTAGGCAGATTTTATACAATTGCTACTGGAATGATGGCTTCATTATTTTACAATTATCCTGCTTCTGTGGGTGCTCATGAGTATATCTTGTATATCTGATTCTACCCTGGTCCCATTGACTCTCATTCCTTAGAAACTTTGAGTTGGAAGAAAATCCATCTTTTTTGGTCAAGGAGGGTGAGGTGTTAGTTAATTAAATTTCTTGTAGGCGTCTTTCCTGATGCAGTAATACTAAATCCAGGGATAAGTTGTCTTGGCAACTGCTTTGGTGACTGTTAGCAGCCTGCTCTTTAGGCTTGTGAATAAAGATGTTTGTGAATGTAAACCACCAGCTGAGGTCCAACATTTTTTTCTCACTCTTCTAAAGGAGCTGGACACTAATTGGTAACACACTGCACTGCACTTTCATTTATGTTTGAATAATAAAGCAGTGTTCACAGCTCAGCCTTTGGATGATTACATATATTATTCATGCTTTCAAAATGTAATAAAGATACATACTTAATATCAGTTTTCCAATTAAAGTTTATGACCAAGCTCAGAGATGGTTATAGTTTTTGGCAGAGGTTTTTAATTTTCTCTGAATGCCTTCTTGAGATTCACAAAATAACTTCAAGCATAAACATCGTTAGTTTGGGGAAAATGAAGGAATGAAGCTGTGCACATGGATACAGAGGTGACACCTATATGAAAAATCATTCATTCCAGTGTTGTACCTGGAAAAATAATCCACAGTATTTATTTTCTCAATTTTCTTTTCAGAAAAAAATTCTTCAAGGGCTCAGTGCACAAAAGAAACTGACAAGTAAGTCCATTTGTTAGCTACCAGTTTTGTAGTAAGCTAATATGGACTTGTGTCCTTTTGTGGCACTAAAATAATATGTGCCAATAAAACTAATTTTGTTAGATAATAAAAAGGCTCCACACTGACTTCTTTTTGAAAACTTAGGGCACTAAACAACATGGAAGACCAAAAGGAGTTAAGATTGTTTAGTTGGTACTCTTCACTTCACAGACATGGGTAGTGAGGCACAGAGAAATCCCTGATGCTCTACTCCTATTGTTCACTATAATCAGGCCACGTGTTCTCTACCATTGCCAAGGTGATATGGAGAGTCTTGTCATAGCATCCTTCTATATAAATATTTTTGGTTAAAGTAAGCCTTTCATGATGATTTTTAAAAACATGATACAATTTTAAAATCAGCCTCTGAGTCATGTATACATTTATTCACATTTATATTATTTATCATTTTCATAATCTTGATTTTCCTATCATTTTTATGGCCTGATGGTAGTTACCTGTTTATAAAACACTTGGAGAGGTTCTATCCCTTGGAACATATGAAGGTGTCTGACGACTTGAAAATTCCACTGACAGCTTCAATAGCAGACTTGATCAATCAACAAAGAATCAGTGAACTTGAAATTGATAGTTTGAAATTACTTTATCATAGGGAAAAACAAATGACAAACAAACAAATAAAAACATAGTGAAAAATGTATATAGGAATTATGAGTCACCACTAAGTGGATCAGTATAGAGGATGAGAGAAATGCATGAACATAAATCTCATTTTTAAAAGAGGATGGTGTAGAGTATACATGTGCCTGTGGTCAGTGAGCCCAGAGAATAAAATACTTTTTAATATCAGTTACATTTAATTTTAGTGGTGAACAGTTTCTATTTGACGTTGGTAAGGTAGAAATGTCTGGCTTATCCTGTCTGAATCTTGTTTTCCTCTATGATTCATCTTGTCATTTTTCAATATAGCTTAGTTGGCAATGATACATCTGTTTTTTGGTCCTTTATATATGTCAACATTGAGAAATGTTGAAAGACTGTATAGGTCTGTCTCCAGTCCAATGTACTCAATTCTTTTTGAACCATCATTTCTGAAGCATACCATATATTTTCTTTCTGTAGGAGTTACTCAAGTGTTGCTGTCCAATGTAAATTTGATGGGAATGTTCTGTGCTTGAATTACCCAGTATGGTAGACACTAGCCCTTGTAACTACTGAACATTTCAAATATGGCTGATGTGATGAAAGTGTTGAATTTTTAATTTTAGTCACTTTTAAATTTTATTTTAAATAGCTAATTGTGGGTAGAAGCTGTCACTTTGTTTGATACCAGTAGAAAGTTCAGGAAAACAGATACAAATATGGGAAGTCTGCCTCTCAGCATCCTGCCTGTTTCTTCTCTTTCTATTTCATTGCTGTTCTCTATACATTATAAAATCATCCAGCACAAGTAGCACTCGACATTATCCTTCAATGGAGACATATTTGTTTTCCTGTGGGATCCTTTTGGGGATCCTTTTAAACTGGGGAAAATCCCAAGAATTTTAGATTGTATAGATCTTTGGTAGGGAAAAATCTTTGTGCTTAAGGCGGTTTGTGCCTATCATGCATTCCTCAAGCCACAGCTATCAGGCACAATTCTGTCTTGGCAGGTTAGAAAACATGGTCTAATTGGGCATCTGCTGTTGAGATTGCGATTTCTTGAAACAGATGAAGTGCTACAGGATGCTGAGAAATATGCAACGGCTGAAATACAAGTAAAATATTTGGTGTGCACCAGTAGTCATATTCAAAAATTTATTATTGATATTATTTATTATGATATCTCACTAGCTGAACTGAACACATTTAGAGCAGGGATTTCTCATGGTAATCATAGGAATGTAAAAGACATAGAGGGCCAGCAAGATAGCTCAGCAAATTAAAGTACCTGCTTAGGCAGACACAGGGACTAGGGTTTAATCCCTGGCATGCTGTACCAGCCCTACCTCTCAGGCATGCTAAGACGATGATTGACAGTGGACCTGATGACACACACCTGTAATCTCAGCACTTGGGAGGCTAAAAATAGGAGGATAACTACAAATCTGATCTGTGTAGTGAGATCCTGTAGAGCCTGTACCAAATATATTAAATAAATAAATAAAGACATAGAAAAGTGATGGGCCAAAATATTGCATAAAATTATGTTCTTGTAGATGGTAAGACTTTTTTATGTGTTCAATTCAGAAATTTATCCCAGAATTCAGCTGTCAGGTCATTATTTCTACAGCAAGAAACCAAATGATATTGTGAAAAACTTGCTGTTCCCATCATTTCATAACCTAATTGGAATATTACATTTGACAATCGGTTTACCGGTTTTCAACTGATGTTACATTTGATAACAGAGCACAAATTGACCAGCACAGTCACTGCACACAGAGACAAAACAGAAATTCCAAATGACATGTAGTAATTTCAAAGCGGAGAATTATATAGTGCAATCTTAGGATTTCAGAAAGATTTATTTTGACTTATATGGGAAAACAATGAAACTTGTACTGTTGATGTCAACACTGAATTTTAATGGAAATATTATTAGAGAAAATTTAACAAAATGGGAGCCTGAGATGAAAGCTGTCTGTAACAAAACCAAAGGCAGAATAGATGTTGTTGATGAGTTATGCAGTAACTATGACATCATTTTAAATAAGAAGCACTGGGTGTTGCTTGTACATTATTTAATCCTAAGCTTGTGTGGCATAAATACTGTGATAAGTTGCAAAGAAAGTAGTAAGTACAAAATACCCTGGAGAAATTTCCCTTTTCTGAATTCATTTAAAAGAGTACAACATAAGGGTCGGCAAGATAGCTCAGTGAACTAAGCACCTGCTTAGGCAAGTGTAGGGACTGAGGGTTTGATCCCTGGGACCACATGCCACACCAACCCTACCGTCCAGGGCACACTGAGTCAGCCACCAAGACTGTGTATGGTAGAACTCTCTTGTAATCTCAGCACTGGGGAGGCTGAATATAGGAGAATCATTATGAGTCTGAGCTGTGTAGAGAGACCCTGTACCAAATACATAAATTTAAGAATAAATAAATAAAAGAATACAAAATAGTAATAAAATCATTAGAACAATAAGAAATTCACTAAAAAAAGTAATAGGTGTTGAACAATGGTTGCTGTATTGCATGGTTTTATCTTCAGATTAGTTGTTTAGGTTACTAGATATTAAAACCCATGGGAGCTGGTGAAAAACAAAACAACAACAAAATGTTATAAGAGATTTAAAAAAGAAAAATAAAGAAGAGAAAGAAAAAAAGGTAAGCATTAACTGTTCCTTTTAAAAGACCAGTGGAAATCAATAGTACAATTATCCAAATTATCCTGCATATAGAGAAGTTTTCTGAGAGAATTGGCACCAGAACACATAAAAGATCATTTACAGTAAAATAAAAACAATGTGCTTCTGTCCAGGGAACTATGCCAAAAAGAAATGTGGACCACTGTGGTGAGCTAGCAGGTGAACTGGTAGACACATCGTTCCAAAGACCTACTATGAAAACAAGAAAACCAAAAAGATTTCAATTTTGTCTTACAAGAAAGGACAGACAAACAAAACATATGTGCTGGATGAAAGTGATACTTGTGTTTGGCACCATGCAATTTTAATATGTGAAGATTCCCTTGAGTTTGACAGTTGAAGCAAAGATTATTTCTTCTGTAGATTTTTATTTGTATTTTCATTGCAGTTCCCATAGGTTTCTATTTCTAATGTTATCTCTTAAGTTTTGTAAGCAAGTACACAGCTGGTGTGAAAATATTGTTTTTCCTAAGAACTCAGTATACATTTGAAACTTTATTCAGTTGATGTTTCATTTTCCTCCTAAGTGCACATTATACATCATAGTGGGAAGATCCTGATAAAACTAGAAGAGAAGAAATGGTGGCAAGAATGTTCTACCACAAAGGAAAGAAAATCTAAGGGCATGTGCTTTCAGTGAAAGTGAGATGCGTGCATGCAGCATGCAGTTCTTGGACCAGGGAGACAGATCAGTAGCATAAGCCCTTGAATCACAAGTGCAGGGTTCCAACTTTGGTCCCTGGTACTGCAAAATAAGATAAGATAAAATAAAATAATAAAATAAAATTTAAAAAACCAAACAAAACAAAACAAAAAACATGGAGCTGTCATGTGAATACTGTCTTGGGTGTGATAGTTGGAGGAAATATTGCCATGGTTTGTGTTTATATTGTAGCTCACATAGGATTTTATTTCTGATGCTATCAGTTAGGTTTTATAAGCAAGTATATGGCTGATGGGAAAATGTTAAAGTTCATGCTAAACATGCAATACCTATTAAGAATTTAAAAACTTATTCTTTATATTTTTGTTCTTGTTAACTACACATTACATAATATAGTAAGAATCTCCTGACAAATCCGCAGGACCAGTGAGATGCCAACGATGTCCTATGAAAAGACCAAGAAAGCAAAACACATGTGTTGTCAGTGTAAATGGTTGCTGTGTGTGGAGCATGCTGCTGTCATATGTGAAGACTTACTTGGGCATGATAATTGAAGGAAAATTACTTTTTTGTAGGGTGATTTTGCTATTTTCATTCTGGTTCACATAGAAATTTATTTCTGGGGCTGGGAATATAGCTCAGCAGCATAAGTGCCTGCCTTGCAAGCCCAAGGTCCTGAGTTAGAGCTCATCTCCTATACTGAAAAACAAGTTGTGTGTGGGGGGGAGAAATTTATTTTTGTTGTTTTATACTTTGCATGCTAAAAAACCAGTGTTGAAAATTTTGATGCTTTCTAAAATAAATATTGAACAAATATTTAAAATGTCATACTTTAGTTTTGTGATTTTTTCCTGT
>NW_004524638.1:6732588-6734986 GCF_000260255.1 Octodon degus | reverse complement strand
GAAAAAGTGTGTTGTGTTTCATGTAATCTGATATATATTTTAGTACAGTCAAGCTTTCAGTGCTCTGTGTTCTCAGGATCAGATTCTACTAGGATTTGGTAAGGTAAAGATGTCATCTTTGAAGCTTTGTTCATCTATTTTCAGTCACTCTGTCCAATTGCGTTGTGCTTGTGTGGCTCTCATCTGTACTGCAATCATTCGTTAATTTTGTGTTTATTCAGGTTATGAAGCTCACACTTTTTCACTCAGCTAGTGCACTAGAAAAGCAAGAAAGAAAGAAGATGAACACAGGCATTTGTACTCCAAGACAGAAAGATTCAAAGTTTTCCCTAGTTTAGATAGAACTTTCTTCCGTGTTTACTTAGAACCTGTTTTGAGAAGTCTGCATCTCAGCCTCTGAAGTCACAACCTCTAACAGTGACTCTAAATGTGTGACTTGGAATTGCTGGTGCTCATCTCTGTTCCTTCAGGATCTAACGTTGTAGGAACTAACAGCAGCTAATTATTTTGGCAGGTAGTACTGAGAGCCTTCTTAGTAGTTAAAAGTATGACCATTTATTTTCTATAACTGTTGTTTTAATACATTACTTCCAAAGGTGTGTCAAATGTATGATTTAAATTATTATTAAGATGACATTTGGGCTAATGAGATAGCTCAGTGATATAAATGCCCACTTAGTCAAGCACAGGGACTAGGGCTTGATCCCCCGACACCACATGCCACAACAGCCCTGCCCCCAGGGATGCTGAACTGGCCACAAAGACTGGCATGGTAGGACACACCTGTAACCCCAGCACTGAGAAGGCTGAAAACAGGATGATCACTATGAGTCCAAGCTGTGTAGTGAGACCCTGTACCAAATACATTGAAAAAATCACATTGGTGAATAAGCAATGTACCCAGTTCCTCTTAGTTACCTAAAATAACATTTGCATAATTTTCTACTGATATGATCAGTATCTTTTATGTACTTTCATAAAATGTTGACATCTAGAGTCACAGTGTAGTGCCAAAACATTTTTTGCTTCAATTATCAGCAGCACAATGAATAATCTAAATCACCTAAGAAAGTATAGAGTAAATAAAAGAAACATTTTTCTATTATTCGTTCAGTTAATATTTTGGTATTGTCTGGTTTAGGATTTCTGTGTAATTCTTTTTTCATTTTATAGCAGTAACAGTTCTTAGTAAGGTGTCATTAGTCTTCTTTTCTTTCTACATTTATTAGTACATGATTGCAGTACATAGAGATTTCATTCATTGTAGGGGATTGGTACATATACATAATACATTTCAATTCCCTTTCCCCCCTCCCAGTACCCTATTTGCCAACTGCTTGACCAAGCAGAACCATATTCATTTATTTATAAGAATTTGTGAAGTTAATTATTGGTCAAAGAATATATAAAACAAAAGAAAAATGTACTAAGTCCAGGTACATTATTAGATACATTTTCTGTACTGGATTATGATCCTTTTTCATTTTTCCTATTATCTGACTTTCATTTTCATGTAAGAGAAACCATGTGATGTTTAAGATTGTGTGTCTGAGTTACTTAATATCCTAATATTTTGGTCTCAATGTGCATCAATTTTTACCACAAATGACTGAAGTTTATCTTTTTTATAGCAAAGTAGTACTGCATGAAGTATAAATGACACATTTTTTAATCTATCTGCTTATGAAGTTATAGCCTATTTCCAAGATTTAGCTACTATGAATCATACTGCTAACCATGGGTATGCATACCTTATTGAGGCAGGGTGTTTTTTAAATCTTTTGTGAAGATACCCAGAAAAAGATTACCTGAGTCTAATGGAATCTATGCTTTTAATTTTTTAAGGAATCTCTCTACTAATTTTTTTCTGTACTTCATCATTTATTTTATTTTATTGAAAAACAAATAGCAATGAGACAGTTTCAAAACATTAATAGGACAGTTTCAATAATTAATATTGTTATCTTCTTAGTGGTTATCCACAGTACAAGAAGCAGACAGGATATCTTGTCCAAACACGATTAATACAAATCTTTCTTCTCATTGAATTAAGTGAAAGTAGTTATATATCTATCGTAACTATTCTTTATATAGAAATACAAAATGGTCCTTCCTTTGTTTCACCTTTTTTTGTTTAGTACTATCAGAGATGGGTATTCCATTGGCATCTAAATAATATAGGTGCATGAATTCAGCAAAACAATCCAACACAGTCCAGCAGTTCATAATAGTAGTGGGTTATCCACAGAAATTGTTGACTTGAGCCTTTCACAGCTTAGCATATTAGTATGGCTTTACTTTATATACCTTGTTTTTATACTTTTCTGCTGGATGGTTAAGACCAAGATAAAGCAAGACCTATAAAACAAGAAATGTAACTTTTGCATCTGATAGTCAG
>NW_004524638.1:6728983-6730493 GCF_000260255.1 Octodon degus | reverse complement strand
TCTCTCTATTTGGCATAATGTTGCCCATTGGTTTGTCATACATAGCTTTATGAAGTTGAGGTAGAGTCCTTCTAGTCCTATTTTCTTAAATGTTTTTATTATGCATGAATGGATGTTAGATTATGTCAAATGCTGTTTTTTTTTGCATATATTGAGGTTATTGTGTGCTGTTTGTCCTTGTTTCACTTTCTTTGGTGTATTAAAATCATTAATTTGTATGTGTTGAGCTATCTCTGCATCCTTGGAGTGAATCCTACTTGGTCATGATGTAGGATCCAGCCATCTCCAAAAAGCCCCATCAAGGGCCAGGGAGATAGATCAGTAGAATAAGCGCTACTCTGGTGAGTGCAAGGGCCTGCGTTCAATCCCCAGTTCCACAAAAAAGAAAGAAAGAAAAATAAAACTCCATCTGTGACCACCTGAGGCTTTGGGGGAATATCTGGATACAAACTATAACCATATATATTTTGTCCGTTTGTTCAAAGGTTTGGTTCAACTCTGATACTTGTTAATTTTTTTTGTCTAGTTGATCTCTCCATTTGTGATGTCAGGTGCTGAGGGTTCTCTATTACTATTGATGGTGTGATATTTAGTGTTTATGTAATATTTCATTTCCATTATTGTTTATTTTAACTGGGTGTGTCAACATTTTGTGCATATATGTTTATAATTTTTAACTCTTTCTATTGAATGGTCCTTTAATATATAGTGATCTTTTTTATGTCTTAGTATCAGTGTTAGCTTGAAATCTACTTTGTCTTAAATTAGGATGCTAACTCCTGCCACTTACTACATTCCCATTTCATGGAATATTGCTTTCCATTCTTTGATTTTTAATCTGTATCTTAATGAATTAAATATATTTTTGTATACTGCATATTGTTGAGTTTTCTTTCTTGATCCACTCTTCCAATCTGGGTCTGTTGCCACCCACATTGTTATTACTTATTTTCCTGTTGCTAATTTCTTCATTTTCCCCTTTTGCTTAGCTTCTCATCCCATGAGGTGTATTTATTCTTTTTGACTTACTGACATTGCCTCCTTCTAGGGTACCTTAGAGAGTTTTCAATGCTGGCTTAGTGGTCCTGAATTTCTTGAAGTGCTTCTTGTTGTAGAACCACCTTATTTTTCCATCAATTTTAAAGAAATATTTTTCAGGTAGCATAGGTTATGATAGGAAGTTGTTAGCTTTTAGATATCTAAACACTTCAGTGCAATACCCTCTGGAGTTGAGGTTTGTATATCAGAGTCTGCTGTGATTCTAATAAGTTTACTTTGTATTTTATTTGTCCTTTTATGTATTTAGTGAAGAGTGTATTGGGCCTACAGGGTCTCACTACATAGATCAGACTCATACTGATCCTCCTGTTTTCAGCCTTCAAAGTGCTGGGATTACAGATGTGCGACAACATGTCCAGTCTCAAATTCATTTTTTTAAAATTAATTTTATAGAGAAATAACAAGGAGACAGTTTCAAAACAGATTAGTAGGACAGTTTCAACAATTAATA
>NW_004524638.1:6726691-6728519 GCF_000260255.1 Octodon degus | reverse complement strand
TTTTTTTTGTATTTTAGGGAAGGGTCTACAGGGTGTTCAGGGTCTCTCTACTAGATTGGAATCATAGCGATCAGCCTGTTTACAGCCTCCCAAGAGCTGGGATTACAGGTGCGCACCACCACACCCAATCTCACTTGCTGTGTCAGCACACCCCAGGGGCGAGCAGGCATGGCAGGCCGGAGATTGCACTCCTGGTCCCTGTGCCTGCTTTCAGGCACTTTAATCTGCTAAGCTATTTGCCTGGGCCCCATTATTACTTTGAGCAGGTTTTTTATAGCATTTATGTTGTCTTCTGATTTTTCACTCATTGCAGTTATTCTTACATTAGTCTTTTTGCATCATCTAGCAGTTTCTGGATCAATTTTCTATTTTCTTTTGCTGCTTTAAGCTGTTTTTAAGTAGCTAGTCTTTGAATGTGTCAATGTCTTTTAGTTCTTAAATTCTGTCCTTCCATTTGTATTGTTTTGGTAGCTTGTCTAGCTTTCTAATAATGTCTTCTGAGAACTTCTGCATCTTTCTGGTTATTATTTTTATTACACATTAGTTATACCTTCTCTAATTCTGTTGAATATCTCCTTGATTGTGTAACTTCCTCTGCTATGTTTTGGATTAGTTCAATTATGTGGCTTACACTCTTTGTCCCTTTGTGCCCTCCACATAGGCTTGAAGAGAGATGGGGGATTGCAGATGAGTTGTGTTGAATTTTCTTCCTGTGTTTTTGTTAATTTGTTTGTTTGCTTTGATTTTTGCCCCTGAATGTACATGATTATAGTGTAAAGACTGTTCCTAGAATGGTTAGTTGCTTTTCAGGGATGCCCTGTAGGCATGGCTGATTATAATCCTTTGCCACAGCTCCAAGGTTTGACCTCTTTGGTTACTTTTGGAAAGGAAGATACAGTGTAGTAAGACCAGCAGGCAATTCTCTGAGAATGTACTCTAGTGCTTTTAATGTCACAAAGGCAACCTGAGTGTTGAAATACAGAGAAATTGCAGCACTTAAGTGACCTTATAGTATGAAGGGAAGCAGCTGCAGCAGTATTTCTTTCTTTTTTTAAAAAATAATTTTATTGAGAAACAAATAGCAATGATACAGCTTCAAAACTGATTACTAGCACAGTTTCAATAATTAATACATTGCATATTGTTGTCTTAGTGGTTATTCATTGTACATGATGCAGACATAATATCCTGTCCACCAACACTATTAGAACAAATCTTTCTATTCATTGAATTAAGAGAATGCAGCTGTATATCTATCCTGTTTTCAATATACAGATACAAAATGGTCCTTCATTTATATCCCCCTTTTTTGTCTAGTTTTGTCAGAGAAAGGTATTCCACTGTCATTTAAATATTGTAAGTTCATGAATTCAGCAAAATATTCCAATATAGTCCAGTAGTCCATAATAGTAATGGCTTTTTCATAAGACTGACAATGTTAGAAGTTGTTGACTTGAGCCTTTTACAGCTCAGCATAGTAATATGGCTTTACTTTTATACTTTTCTGCAGGATGTTTAAGACCAAGATAAATGAAGACCTATATAGCAAGAAATGTAACTTTTGTATCTGACAAGGTCAGTCAAATCCCCTCAGGATTTATCCTGAAACTGTATATCACAGTTTGTAGATCTTTTGTCAGTGTCAGCCATGTGATGAATCACAGCCATTGCTTGACCCATTTGTTCTCTGTGAATGCCTGAGAGAATGTTTTCTCTCCATGTGGCTCTCGTTAGGCAAACTCTATATCATTGACCACTTTCCTCTGTGGCCTCATAATCTTCTTGATCAGAAAATTTGGGACACACCTGAGTTACATGATGTTACAGT
>NW_004524638.1:6723527-6726076 GCF_000260255.1 Octodon degus | reverse complement strand
CTAGTTTCAAAAACCTGCTGAAGATTCTCAGGATCATTGCCTTAACCATATTGTGTATATAAATGTATGGCTTTGCCCCTATCATGTTTCCTAGCTTTTCTTCTCGTCCTCTCTTTGTTGTCTAATCCTCAAGTTCTTGCTTCCTTTTAATTGTGTTATACCTTTCTATTTGTATTCCTTATTTTGAGTTCTTATACTAGGGAGACTATATGATATTTACACATGTGGATCTGGTTTATTTCACTTATGATTATATCTTCAAGTAGATTCCACTTAAATATAAGGGATTTGAGTTTATCATTGTTTATAATTGAGTAATACTCCATTTTATAAAAATACCACATCTTTTTCATCCATTCCTCAGGTGACTGGCATTTTGATTGTTTCTAAGATTTGGCTATCACAAATTGTGTGCAACAGTATTTCTTGAGAGAAATTAGGTAATAACATACCAAAGACTTAGTTATATATCACTCATTCCTAGAGAAAAAAATCCATCATTTGTGACGCAAACATTAAGGCAAGCTGGGTATTCATGTACAGCTAATATGTAGGAAATGTAATAGCTATATATCTGCTAATGGTGGAAAATAATGTGACAGTCATTTGCAGAGTTAGCCATCAAAAGAGTAACAATGCTTTATGGTTATACTAATAAAGATGTAGGTCATGGAAGTGGAGGAATATGAAACAAAAGTGGTGAAACCTTAAACTTTATAATATGAGATGGAGGAGAGAGTAGTGCTACAAAAGATCTTATTAGGGAGTAGAAGGAAATCTATACATTGAGTAAAGGTAGAAAAAATAATAAAAATAAAAGGCAAAAGAATGTGAAGGAGAAAAAAATGGAAGAAATTATACAGAGAATAAAAAATTTGTCATTCAGAGAGTAAAGTATATAGAAAAAATTTTAAAAGGAGAAGAAAAATATAGAGAAATAAAAAGAGATTAGAAGCAGGACTGAAAGGCAAAGGAATGTTATCCAAGCTCCCTGGAAACTGGTGAAGAAGACAGGATGGAAAGAAAAGAGGGGAGGAGAATGAAGAGGAGGAGGAGAAGGAAGAGGAGGAGTAGAAGGAGAGGGAGGAGGAGGAAGAGGAGGAGGAGGAGGAGGAGGAGGAGGAAAAGGATGAACTTAACACAGCAAAACTAAGCTAGAAACAATGTTCACGCTAAAAACGAAAAATCCATAAATCAAAACAAAACAAATGAACAATTTTAAAAAACAAAGGAAAGAAAAAAAATTCTATATATTTTTTAAGTCTGTGGTTACACTGTGGCACTTATACTTTTGTGGTAGTGTCCACTTCAGGGAGTGACTCAGTTCTCAGTGGTAGACAAAATAGGCAGGCATAGCCCAGACCCATGCTAGGTAGTCATGGCAGTGGTATTAGGGTAGGATGTTGGTGGTTCTTTTAAACCCATGGAAATTCAGGCTGTACCTAGCCTCTGGTCATGAAGGTAGGGCCTGAATTATGCATGCTATAGCAACCTGGGTATCTCTTCCAGCCTGACCACAGCTTCCTAGCCATAGATGTCTTCTGGAGTTGTCCTTCACCCACTCACTGTGATCTCTTAACCCAGAGAGCCCTGAGATAAAACCGACCCATCACTGCTCTGAGTCTGAGGTTCGCTTGCCCCTCCCTAGGTGCTATCTGACCAAGTACCCTCTCTAGGGTTATGCAGAACATTTGGGCTGGAGCCACTCAGAAAGTAGCAGGGCACTGCATTCACTGCCCTGTTCCATTGGGGAGTTTTTCCCTGAAGGCTTCTGGGGTCATCTGCTTTCACTATGTCTCTGTAGATTCATTCTTCCTTTCTCATGAGCCACAAACCACAAGCCAGGGAGACTTCCCCTTCCTTTATTTGCACTGTGGTCTCTCTTGAATTTCTCAATAGATTCCAATTTTCCTTTCAGATACTTCTTTATAAGATCACTATGTATTGGCTGAGTGAAAAATTCAACAGGAAGTGTTAAGAACTTTAAACTTATATCACAAAATCCTGGTACATCCAACTAAAACAGGTAGCAATGGACATCAAAAATCAGATAAACACAATTACAGTGCTAATGGGTGACCTTAATGCTTTACTATCACAAATGGAGAGATTAACCATACAAAAATTTAAAAAGAAATATCAGAGTTGAACCTAGGGATCCACCTCTCTCCTTTTCTTCCCCAAGTTGTTGTTCTCCAGTGTCTGGATGCTGAATCTTGGAGTGGCTAATTAATTGCTGCGGACCACTGTTTCACCTTTACAGAATTTGGTGCCGTTATCCTTCTTATTTATAGATGAG
Organism: Octodon degus; assembly: GCF_000260255.1. Taxonomy (NCBI): domain Eukaryota; kingdom Metazoa; phylum Chordata; class Mammalia; order Rodentia; family Octodontidae; genus Octodon; species Octodon degus. The sequence goes on along the minus strand of NW_004524638.1, from coordinate 6,723,777 downwards.
GAAGTAGAGGCATTAGTAGTTTGAATACTTTCTGCAAGATTTTGCATATAGTAGTGATTAAATTTATGTGTATGCCTGGGTCTATCTTATGACGTTCATAGTCCTGCTATCCTTTGTGCCTTGACTGGCCCTTGAAAGCTGTCTGATCTGATGTATATAATCTGTACTTTACATTGTACCTTTACTAGTTAGTTTTCCTTTCATTACAGCAGATCTAAGGAGACTAAAAATGAAGGTGTTTGTTTGAATT
>NW_004524638.1:6722070-6723112 GCF_000260255.1 Octodon degus | reverse complement strand
GAGGAAGCCACTTTAAGGAAACTGCTATAACTGTGGCTGCAGAGTGACCACAGGTGGCGGCCTCTTAGAACATTCTGCTAGTGGAAGTCTGAGTGTGGCTGTGATGTTAGGATGGCCTGCTGAGATAGCAGTCAAGTGTCTGTTAAAATGATAGCCACAGAGGTGTCCACAACCCAAAAGTGGAGGAAAACACTTCTTGATGGTGTTGTTCACAACAAAACAAAACACCAGTGAAAATTCAATATCACTTCTATCTTAGAATGTCTTCATTACCTTTCAGAATGTTTTGTTTTATATAAAAGTATAAAAGTTAAATTGGCTAAGAGAGGAAAAGAAAAAGAAAGGCTTTTTCATACTTTCATACTATTCATAGTCATAGGCTCTCAGTCTTGAATGTACATTAGAATATCCTGGGGAAATTTTAAATGACTCTCTGGCGGCAGTGTACTAGAAATTAGTGCTTAAAAGCACTCCAGGTGATTCTAAGTGATTTCAGGGCTGTGAAAAAACCTTGCAGTTCTTCTCAATTTATTCATTCATTAACTCCCCATTTGTTACAGAATTTTTCATGTTGGCTTTGAGCAAGACAATGGCAATGATGTAAAAGTGAGATTCTGCAATTTTCCCTAAAGAACTTTCAAGTTGGTATTCAATGCAAAGTCAATTCAGCAAATATTCATCAGATGCCTAGTACATGACAGGTGCTAAGTCAGATACTAAGGAGACTGAGAGGAAACAGCCTCTCCTGTCTAGCATTTATATACTAGTAGTTGGTGTGCACAACTAGTCATTATAATAGGAAAATTATAATATCAGTGAGATCTTATCCTCCTATAACATTTCACACTAACACAATCAATTTTTGTCAGTCTATATAATGTAAAATTTACCTATTAATTCTTTTTTTTTCTTTTCAAAGTTTTATTGATAAGCATATAGCAACGAGACAGTTTCAAATCAAATCAAAAGTACAGTTTCAACAAATAATACACTGCATATATTCTTCTTACTGGTTAATTGCTGTACAAGATGCAGACTTGTG
>NW_004524638.1:6697719-6702438 GCF_000260255.1 Octodon degus | reverse complement strand
GGCTGGCCAAATAGCTCAGTGGATGAAAGCACCTGCAAGCAGGCTCAGGGGCTGGAGTTTGATCCCTAGGCCTGCCATGCAGGCCCCGCCCCTGGGGCATGCTGAGATGGCAATTGAGACTGGGCATGTTGGCACGTGCCTGTAATCCCAGCACTTGGGAGGGTGTAAACAGGAGAATCATTACAAGTTTGATCTAGTAATGAGACATTGAACACCCTGTAGATCCTTCCTTAAAATGCAGAAAAACAAAGAAGAATCAATCCTATGATCAATTTGGAAAGCTGACTCTTACAGAAGTGAAATAAGAATGATCTCCTCCTTATGTGTAGAACCCAAGTGATATACTTCAGGGTAGCTGTTTTGTGTTCCCATTGTAAGGGAACACAGTTGGTGGGGTTCTTTGATGGTCCGTGACCTTTCTAGTGGACAGAAGGCCCATAGGTTGAAAATCTAACCATGAAACTGTGGAACTGTTGGTCTACTCTGTAATGGGTTGACAGTGTTAGGATTCTCCAAATTTAGGCACTGAAGACCAGGAGAAACACTCAGAAGAAAACATTAATAAAATGCCTTTTGCATCTGTTGTGGGAATTCTATCTTTTGGAGAGTAGGAGCAAACATTTCTGTCATCCAGCTCAGAGGATATTTTGTCCATCCAATTAAATGCTTATTCTGTTTCTATGTTTGTGTACAAATATTTTCATAAAATATGGTATTCTACTTCCACAAAACCACTGATCTCTAAAATTGCCTGAAATGAAATGGAATATAATTTCCAAAGACAGTGGAATAAAAGTTTTGGACCAAATAAGCAGAGATCCACAAATATTAATGAGAATATAAAAAATTCGTCAAACATGTAAATCTCTCTCTGTGGAAGAGGGGCTTCATTTCTTTCATTTCTCTGATGTAGCTCCAGAGAAAAATGATGATCGTGGCTGGAAGTAGCAAGGGTAGATTTTTAACTTACTTTGATATAAAAGAACATTGAATTTTTAGGGTGGTAAAAGTGGTTGCTTCATAAACTCCCTATTTTCAGGGATACTTAAGAACACTCTTAGGAATGTCAGGGAAGGGATTCCTGGACAGGTTAAGATTGGATTTATGAACTTTCATGAAAGCAATTAGTAATTTTAAATATCCACCTAAAGGAAGTTTACCCTAATTTGAATGTTTTGAGGTCTCTAATCGTATTGTCTCTGTCATTGAACTTTACTTACATAAGGTCAAACAACTAACTGGTTGGTATTAGCAATTATTCAAGATTTTGCAGCCAATCAATAATCTATGTTGTATAGTTGTGGGTTTGCAAGATACTCAACCAATAACTGTTAACTAAGCATATGAATCACTTTTTGCTTTTCTAATGTCAAATCCCCTGGGTAGTAGAGAGGACTAAGCATCTTTTGCAATCTGGATCCATTCTGCTGAGTACATCATCTTGACCCTCGGGTCCCACAAACTTCACATCTGTGCCATATTCAACTACTGGAAGTTTTCTGAGCACACCCTTGTCTTCATCCTTCCCCTGGGACATTACTAATCAACAGACAAGCATATTCTTGGCTGAGCTTACATTCAACTTCAGAATCTTTTTCATGTCAATCAGCTACTTCTAATAAACCAGAAGTGATAATTGAGATGAAATTTCCTGCTACTTTCAGTTTGAAACAGCCTCACTTATGGCACTTTGTAGTGGTTTTTAAGAGGCTTGTGCACTTGCTCTTCTTTTGTGTAAGGCTGTACCTACTATTATGTGAATTGTTATGTTTTAAATTTCCATTCTTAGTCCCATGCAGAGTACTTGATATTAGTCTTCATGTAAGACTTCCTTGGTGTGGAATGAAGCTGTTGTCTTGAGTGGGAGGAGGTTGGAAGGGAAGAGATAAATTTGCAAGGCAGTGAATCAGGGCTTTGAACAGGCAATGGGGTAGGGTAACATGAGCTCTGCCCTTGTAGAAAATGGCTAGAAAAAGATGACTTGGCATTCTTCCAAAGGAGGCATCTGAAATGTTCTTGGTCAAGGTCTGAAGATCCTCTGGAGGAAAGGTGTTGCTTGCCTGCCTCTGAAGAGCTCATTGTTCAATAAACAGTTCTTTAATATTCAGCCTTTTATTGTGGGCAGCTTTTCATTCCTGTCTCTTCTCACTGTCTTAGCATAGAACCTTATCCTTTGCATTTGAAAACACCCACTGAAAGTTCAGACTTACCTCTGATTCAGAACTCTCTTCTAGGGGCTGGGGAGATAGCTCAGTGGAATAAGTCCTTATCTTGCAAGCACAGGGTCCTGAGTTCAATCCTTTACAGGTCACACTTATCTCCTTCAGTTCTGTGCAAGAACCTGGCTTTTAGGAACTTCTTCTCAGGAAGCGTTTACTCCTGAGCTTTCAGCTCCGCAGGCACCTTAGTATATAAGGAAGGCATAGACATTGGAGGTAGTCAGGAGTGATTCCATATCCATATTTTCATGGTTTTGGAAAAACACTAAGTGGTAATATGCTGTTTTAAAAAAGAATACTTAAATGACTGTAGTTGCCTCATATGACTTATGGGAGGATTGCATGCTGTGCTAGAACAGATAAGAGCTTACAATTTATTTGAGTGAATAATTAATTGCATAAAAGGTGCAGAAGTTGTTGATCTGAAGATGAGAGTAGCAGAGGATGGAAGCACACCAAGGAGAAGCCTTCACCCAGTCCAGGAGGCAAGCTCCATATTAAAAGCTGAGTGAGTGCCCTGGGAATTTGGGATTGAAGCAAATAATTCTTGTCTGAATAAGGATCTGCAGGTTAGACAAGATTAGTGGCTTTGTGACAATAGGAAATTCTTTGAAAACTCATGTTGCCTCTATTTTGGATCTTAAAATCACTTTATTAATCATTTTTCTAGTTAGTAAATCTTTGAATATCCAAGAGGAAATCTGAAAGCAACTCTTTTATCCCCAAAATTGAGCATTTCTTAGGCCAAGAGTGAGAACTAAGAGGGGTGTTGGCAAAATTGGCCCAAATTCACAAGTGTGGACTGTGCTCACATGGATATCAGAGGAAATGGAGATGCTGAGTCTAAGAGGGGTGAGGTGCAAGCACTTGGGGCTCAGCCCTCCATGTTTCTTCTGCCATCAGAATGTTTCCAACTGGGAAAGGGTGGTTCTTCTACTGGATTTTCATTATTGAGTATCTGAAAGTTTAACTGAAGGCAACAACTGCTCAGATAGAAGCAAAGTCCTGCATAGTGGGTAAGGATGCTAGGCTTACTCTGCCTTGCTCCAGAGCAAGGATAACTGCAAAGTGGGCAAGTCAGCAGGCTGAGCTGTTGTAGAATCAACAGATGGAAGAGCCATTGAATGATAGAAATTGCCTCTTTACAAAGCTTCCTATCTATAGAGAGGTTTAAGAATTGGCTGTCACTTCATGGAAGAGTCATCGTTTGTTCATTATTGAATTAAGAGTCAGGTTAAATAGACTTGAATGTGTAGGAAATTAGGTAAGTATATTTTCCTGAGAGTCCTTGAGAATATAAAATACTTTGTTCATTCAACATTCTCAAATGCTTTAAAAGAAAATAGCTTCCCCCTAAAACAGTCATCTCATGATCCTCGTTATGTTTTGTATTCAAGAATAAACTATTATCTCAGCTGAGGGCAGGGATTAAATATTTTTACTAGTTCTGAGTCCTCTGTCTTTTACAGAGGAGGCAAACAATAAATACTTGTTGAGTGAATATCAAATTAATTTTCTCAATTGGATAATAAAGATAGACTAAGTCCTGTGCATGTATAAGGCACCCATATCTGAATACTTTTTAAAATGTATTTGTTACAGGATGTACCAGGTCTCACTACACAGATCGGACTTGTAGTGCTTCTTCGGTTTTCAACCTCTAAAGTGCTAGGATTGCAGGCCAGGCACGTGCCACCATGCCTAGTTTCAATCGCCCTCTCAGCACGCCCCAGGGTTGAGACCAACACAGCATTTCCAGGGTGGAACCCGGTCCCTGCATCTGTCTCAGCAGGCGCTTTAATTGGCTGAGCTATCTGGCTTGCCCTCCTATCTGTTTTTATTTATTATTTATTATTTATTATTTATTTTATTTTATTGAGAAACAAATATCAGTGAGACAGCTTCAATACTGATTAATAGGACAGTTTCAATAATTAGTACATTGTACATTGTTATCTTCTTAGTGGTTATCCATAGTACAAGATGCAGACAGAATATCTTATCCAAACATATTAGTACAAATCTTTCTTCTCATTGAATTAAGTGAAAGTAGCTGTATATCTATCCTAACTATTCTGCATGTACAGATATAAAATGCTCCTTCCTTTGTATAGCCTTTTTTTGCTTAGTTCTGCCAGAAATGGATATTCTATTGGCATCTAAATACTATAGGTTTGACATTGTCATGTTTCCTAGCTCTTCTTTCCCTCTCTTGATTAGTTAGTCCTTGAGATCCTGCTTTCTTTTTACTTGTATTATATCTTTCTATTTGTATTTCTTCTTTGGAGTTCTTATACTAGGGAGACTATACGATATTTACAGTTATATGTAAAAGATGAGCAAGCAATGATCCTGAGAATATTCAGAAGATTTTTTAATCTAGCAGTTAACTGGAAAGATTCCCACCCTGACTAACTATATACTGATACCTGTGAACTAAGCTACTGCACTGCAGATGGTAATTTGTAATAGTAGTTTCATGTTTGGAGTGCCTGTCATT
>NW_004524638.1:6692662-6697619 GCF_000260255.1 Octodon degus | reverse complement strand
CTGAGTTAACACACTTATAATATTCAAATAACTGAATTCAACAAAAAGGGGGATATAGGTGAATGTCCATTTTGTATCTGTGTATTTAACTCAGCACGAGTTCCTCCTCCTCTTTGCTCAGGTTGTAGTGACCTCGAAATGCCAGCATGTATCAGGAAACTTCTCCCAAAGAGGCAAAAGTGACTTCAATTCTGAGAGTGGCCAGCAGGGATCTTTGTCCAAGTCTGGAAAGTTCACTCACAACTTCAGAAGTGTAGCAGAAGTTCATGACAACATACTTCATATCAAATTCTATGTGTAGTCTTATCTTTGTAAACATAGTACCATACCAAAAAACTGAACAGATACACTTTTAGCATCATATATTGTTCCATGTTATTTCTTCACATATTTGTTGCATATATGTGATGTGGGTCTGAGTTCAATACCTGGTTCTAGAAAAAAAATCAGCTTTTTATATGTTTCTCTAACAGGCATGATTATTTAGTGGACTACTGGGCTGATTTTTTAAAATTATTTTTATTTTTATTTTTGCTGGGCTGATTTAATGATGAACTGTGTTTAATATAGAAAATGGCATCTTAGAAGTTCTACTCTGCTGAGTTGGGAGAACTCAGAATGAATGGCTGAATTTAAATTGAATTGCCACTTATTGGATATCTATCATAAAGTGAGTATGACACTTGGCACATTGCCCACATTATCATAAGACATGGGCATTATCACCCCTGTGTGCACTTGGAGACTCATGAAGTGGTTTAGTTTGCTGGAGATTAGGCTGATATTAAGCCTACACTGAGTTCAGATATCTAGACTGAAACTCAGTTGCGGCAAGTACAGCCATATGTGAAGGACACCTGAGCCCTGTCAGCCCTGAGGTTCTGTGATGATACTGGGGGCTGGGAGAGGACCTGGCCTGGAGAGCTCTGTGTGCTGCTGAAAACAGCAAGGGATGTAGTTTGGAGGAAGCTGGACGAGGCACATGAGTTCTGCTTTTCGTTTTCACTCATGGGGTGGGGGATCGGCTGTTTTTACTCCATGCCATGACTCAGTGGCTGTCCAGGACTTCTTGAACACAGAATGTGACCTTGTCAGATGCTTCCATGGCATGGCCTGCCTGTCCCTCTCATTTCACTCCACATATCTGCTTGCTCCCTGCCTGCAGCTGAACACCAGGGTGACTTCAGTCCCTGCACTTCTCCTCCCTGAAAGTGCTCCTCATTCTGCCTAGCATTCACTCCTCATCTCTCTGTGCCACCTAACCAAAGCCTTCCGATCCACTCACTCTCAGCCCAAGCATCTTTTCCCCAAGAGAGTGGATACTGCCGCCCCTGGGCTGGCTCAGCTTCCTTTGTGAATCACTGTGGCAGACTTGTCCTTCCCATTAGAGCCCCTCGCTCACTCTGCAGCTACTTGCTTGCTGATGGACAGTGTCTGCCGTTCCTTTTAGATCAGAAGCTCCGTAGCAGCAAGAGCATGTGTAGCACAGCTCCCAGGGCCCTTCGCTCTCCTGTGACCACAGACACCCTCTCTGGATGTCTTCTTTGGCCTCTGTGACTCTGACAGTTTCCATTTGTGAAAGTAGTCTTCGGCAAGTGTGGATGTTGGTGACACACTTTTAAGAACTGTCTTCAGTTCCAAGTCTTGAGCCTTCACTCAGTTCATATCTGCACATTTCTGGGTGGTCAAATGCATACTATCAAATAAATGGAGGAGTGGAGGGTCACATACATCTGGAACTTCCACATGCTCAGCTGTCTGCAGGGCTTTAGAATGCTTGCTCCTCAGCAGTCACAAGGCTGCCAGAGGATTCTGACCTCTGGAGGAGACTTAGTGAAACTCATGGCCACAGTAAAATAATTCTTTGTAGCATGTTGGTGGGAACAGGAAGCTGGCTTTGGAAACAGGTCACCTGAATTGAAAAGCTGGTGCCACCACTTTCAAGCTGTGTGGATTTAGGTGAATTGTGTAACCTGCTTCTGACTCAACTTCTTCATCAGCAAAATAAGGGCCATGATAGTATTTATACTGTAATGTTACTCAAAAGGGTAAAGGATTTTTAAATATATTTTGTAAATTGCTCAGAAAAGATTCTGTTACACACATAGAGCACATCCTTTAAGTGCCTTATATTATTTTTATTTATTTGTCAGAGAAAACATGCTATGCCTTTTCAAGACCTTCCCCAGTTCCTGCAGGGCCTGCTCCCATCTTTCTGGTAATTCTAGCTTCTGCTTTCCTTAGGGTCTGAGTTGCTAAGGTCAGAGCAAGCACTGGCCTGGGTGCTACTTGGATTATGGCATTCGGCTGTTTCTCCTTTGTGTTTCATAAAGGCTCGGTCCTCCGCTGGTGGGAAGTAGGCCTGGCATCTCCGTCACCCTTTTGCTTTATGCCACGAGTATTTTGCTCAGCAGGGTCAATGAGCTGACGTAGCAGTGGCAGAGGTGGGCACAGTGTGTCACAGAGGCAGTTTCACCACGCCTGAGCGCAGTGGTGATTTGTGTACCTGTTCACACTCTCTGGCCTCTGCTCAGTGGGTTTCCGGCTAGCAAGCTGCTGTTGAATGACCAGAACAGTTCATGAAATGGCTCCCCAAGGTGAGCTGCCAGGGCCACAAGAAGGTAGAGCTTGCCAGACGGTTCCTTCATGGTGGAAGGGACCCGAGATTGGAAACTGAACTGACCAGGGCAGAGACAAAAGCTGGTCTCCAGGAGCTGGAGTTCACTGGGCTTTGTCACTTATGAGGTCAGTGACCTTAGGGCCAGAACTTTCCTCTCGAGGCCTCCCCACATATCACAAGAAGCAGTTCACTTACTCATTCAGCAAGCATTTACTGAGCTCCCACTGTGGTGCGCTTCCAATGAAAAGTGCTCTGTAAAGTATGTGCTCAAGACCTCAAGCATGAGTTTGAGAGTCAGAATGCAGCAGGTGGTGTCCTTTTAATTTTTGTAACTAACACAGCGCATAAAATGCTCAGTGTGCTAATGTGTTTTGGAAATATTTTTTTAAAGATACCATCTTTGGCTTTTTATTATCTAAAATGCATACATGCTATGTTATTGATTTAATTTATTTTTATTATTTCTTTTTATTTCAGGTTTACTTTGCTTTTCATTTTCTGTTTAAGAGAGAAACAAATCATTGCTGGTTTTTGTTCTGAATATATATATTGTATTTTAGGAAAGGGTCTACAGAGTCTACAGGGTCTCACTTCACAGAGTGGACTTGTAGTGATCCGCCTGTGTTCAGCCTCCCAAGAGCTGGGATTACAGGCACGCACCACCACTCCCAGTCTCAGTCGCTGTCTCAGTGAGCTCTAGGGCAGGGCTGGCACAGTTTTGTTCCAAATATAATTATATAAGTTGTGGATTTTTTTCTCTAGCTTTAGGTGTTTTCTAAAATTCTTTTTCATTATGATTATTTGAAATACTCTAATATCCCTATGATTTCTTTCTTGGTCCAGGTAGTGTAGGGAAGTGTGTTGTGAAATATTTGCATGTACATACTCTAAGTATGACATTCTAGTGTGTTGTCTTGTACTCCAAAACACTCTCTGACATCACAGCACTTCAGCCTGTGAACACCAGAGGACAAGTGCTTGTGCCCCGCACAGCCCGGCTCTGGGCCAAGGACCAGTGAGGATTTCTCCACACAGCACTTCAGAGGCTCCCAGATGAAGTGGCCTTCTTCCTCTTGGAACTCCACCTTGCATATTCCAGTTGGATGAGTCACCCTCAGATCTAGCCCCTGTTTCTCTAGCTCCCAAAGCTGTGGCTTTCTACTTGGGCTGCATCTCTGTGACTGAGGGGCCTCCAGAGTTCTCCAAGGTGGAAAATTGAGAAAACACCAAGCTCGCCTCCTTGAAAATGTAAAGTTTTATCCTGACACCACTCCCTTATTCTCTTCCTAAAGTGCTTCATATTTTGTCCAGTTCATATTTGTTTATTGTTATGGGTGGTGGGAAGAGAAGCTGTGATCTGGCATGACCCAATCCAAAGTATTGCTTTTTAATGTAATCTTATTTATGCTCCAATAGTAACATAAGAAAATGGTTTTGGAAATTTGTGTTTAAAATACAGTACAGATATTTTTATTGGAGTCATATTACAGGTTTTTAAAATTTAACCTTTTTTTGCATTTCTAATCATGGATCGTCTTACCTTCATGAACATCAGAGGAAAGTAACTGAGCTATTTTTTCCTACACTTATGAGCAACTAAATTGTACCAGCAACTGCTTTATTTAACCTTTCTAACAATATCTGATATGCCTTTTACCTGATTCCTTTTAAAGATAATGCTAAAAACTTGTTACAAAGACTAATTTAATCCATAAAACCAAACGTGAATGGCTTACTGATTGGTTCACTAGAACACAATGTCATCATCTCTAGTGCAATCTTTCACTGGGTTATACACAGTCCCTTGGAACTAAATAGTTGCAAAACCAGTTCTATATGTAGACTTTGTGACAGGGTCTGCACTTTTGCCTAATTAAAATACTGGCTGTTAACTCCTCCTCTCCATACTCAGGGGTGGTGAATCTTTTATGAATGTGTACAGGGTTGTCTTAATTACTCTTTTCTCAGTGCTGGGACAAATACCTGACATTCAAAATGAAGGAAGGAAAGGTTTATTTAGTGCACAGCTCTGGAGGTTTCATAGCTAAAAACAGCTTGAATTACGTAATAAGACGTTGGAGAGTTATTTGCTTAGGAGATAGATAGGGTCAATGCCTTAGCACTTCCCTAAACATCTTCCCTCTGTCTGAGGCAGCCTTGAAGCCCTCATTACGGGGTCCAGAGGAGAGACCTGGGTGCTACAACGTCTAGGATGACCACCTCAGAGAAGCTGAAGGCTGAAGGCCTTCGTGCTGCAGGTTTAAATGTTCTGCCTCTCTGGCCCCAACCCTTGAGCCCTGCCCTGGTCCTCTGGCCCCACCCCTTGAGCCCTGCCCT
>NW_004524638.1:6687330-6692562 GCF_000260255.1 Octodon degus | reverse complement strand
TTAGGATAGATACATAGTTGCCTTCTCTTAATGAATAGAATGATTTGTTCTAATGGTGTTTGTAAATAGGATATCAAGTCCGCATCTTGTACAGCAATTAACCACTAAGAAGAATATATGCAGTGTTATTTGTTGAATCTGTACTTCTGATTTGATTTGAAATTGTCTCATTGCTCTCTATAAAAATAAAATTTTATTTATCAATAAAGTTTTGAAGAAAAAATAAATAAATACTATAGGTGCGTGAATTCAGTGAAATAATCCAACACAGTCCAGCAGTCCACAATAGTAGTGGGTTATCCATAGAAGTTGTTGACTTGAGCCTTTCACAGCTCAGCATATTAATATGGCCCTCCTATCTGAAATACTTTAATAGTGATCATTTACTAATCAAGATATTGTTGTTATCTTGGTGCCATGCTAAATGTCTTTTACATGACTCATTTAACTTTTGCAACCAACTTTATTTAAAAGATCAAACAGATAGTAGTACTATTTGCCTTTTACTAATAAGGAAATCGAGGCACACAGAAGCTGAGTTACTCCATTATACTCATACTAAAATCAATTAGAAAGGAGTTAAATCTAGGTTGCCTGATTCTGAAGCTTGGACAGGTCATTAGTGCAGCATATTTTGTGGGAAGGAGTGATCTTTAGCAACACAGTAAGGAGCTGTATGTTTAAAACACAGCTAGCAGTTATTGAGCGATTTCTCAGTGCCAAACAGTAGATACTCATTTCACTTTCATACTGATTTCATATTGTAGGTCTTCTTATTACAACTACTTTACTGAAAGAAATAGAACCCAAGATTTGTGAATTTAGGTGTATCACACACTAATGTATGTACCCAGGCTTATATGTTGTTTGTTGTGATACTGTCACAACAAAAAATCCTCTTTCATGAAATGTTGTGTTACTAAAGAGAACTGTAATTGAGTAGAACCTAGAACTGGATTTCAAATCACCATTTTTTTTCAGTGTAATAAGATCCAAATTGTTCTTTGTGCTTTTTCCATGGATATGGATCAGCAAAGGGTTTAAAGAGGCAGGTTCAGGGTCATGAAGACTCCAGGGGCTCACTGTAGGGACAAATGACTGTTTAGGACAAAGACAGTTGGGGCAGAGTCTGCTGTACAACTGTGCTAATGATGCAATCCTGGAGTCACTTAACCACCTCATGCCTTAGTTTCATTATCTATAAAATAAGCATCCTGATTGTGCCTCTTTGCAGTGTTTGTATAAAGATGAATGGTCCTGCTCAGATGAAGCCTCCCTAGCATTCTGACTGGTACATGCTGCTACTGCTCCTCTCTAGTCCTGGTCCCTTTTCTTCTCTCTTCTCAGCCTCTACCTCCTCTTCCTCTCCACAATCCCTTTTCTTGCTTTCTAATTTCACATTATTATTCACCGTTTGTTCTTAGTGGAAATATTTTTTTGTAAGGCAGATGGAATTCTTTTCAGAAATACAAGTGTGGCTTTCTTTTATGATGACCTTTCTCATTTTTATTGAATGGAGGTTAACTCAGTAGGGTATTAGGTGCTCAGAAGTCAGATAGAAGGACTCCACAGGCAAGGCAAGCAGATCCAGGTTGTCTTGGGTCTAGGAATTACTTTACCTAATCAAAAATCAATTGTAAACCTGAGATAACTCTTGATCTTTAGTTTACTTGGAGCCAAATGTTGAGGATCGTGTTCTATCATGGTGAGCTTAGCCTCATGGAAAGAGCTGTAGCTCCTGCACCTTCCATTTGGTTTTCTCTATTCAAGGTCAAAAACTTCCTGCTGAGAAAAATGTGGAAAGGGCTGATAAATGCAAGAGGTTGTCTGCCTGCAGACATCAGCTCTGTGTTGGGAAGTTCTGTAGGGCAGCTGGGACATGAGACATGGCTGGAGTGATGCAGGAGCCAGGAGTTCACCACACTAAACAGACACATCACCCAGCAAGTTTCTTATTAAGAAAACCATCTGCTGCCCTGGCCTAGGGATCCCTCCTGGGTTTGTTTAGCCTGAGAGGGTCAAATGGTTCCAAGATACTGAGCTGAGTAGGACACTCCATTTCATTCTTTGCCTTGCCTCCTTCTCCCAGCGGGGACTTTTGCTGCCTTCTGCCAGGGTGCGTCAGTAAAGATTAATTAGCTAATATTGGTAAAGAGCCATTGATGATGACTGCTAAATGTTTGTGCCATGTAATTGCCATTTTTTTTCCATGAGGATATCCATATACTTACTAATGAGGCATTGTTGAAGCACCTAATGTCCCACTATTTTACAGTTATCCTGCAATTAGCTAGCATCAGTGTTATTTCAAATGACATTTATTGCCCATTTTCCTAGTTTAATTTTTGGAGATTTTATGGGAAGCCTGGGCATTGTTCCTTATTCACTGCAACTTGCATAATTAACAATGTAAATATGGCTTTGGGTGGCAATATTGTCAGCAGCAAAAGTTCTTCAGAGATTTTAATTAAGAACACTACTGCTGTACTTCATTGGAAGCTTTATTATAGTGCCTGAGCATGCAGAAGCCCTCTTCCCTCTGGGCTATGGTGCATGCCAAGTGTGTGTGCATGTATGTGTGTCTGCAGTGTACACGTGTGACTGCAGTGTTCTCATGATCAGTCATGCAAATGAGACCTGAACACAAGAGTTACATTCTCATTTAGCTTCGCTTTCTCAAAGACACAAATTGGACTAGCTGAGTAAATTTTGCCATTTCTTACCAAATCTCCAAAGTTTCTTACCGTAACTCAGACACATGAGTTAGCTCACATTAGACATCTTTGTTAGATATCTACTACATTATCAGTTATTGGATGAGACGTGTTTCATGCTTCCTTTATTCTTTATGGCATGTCAATAAATTCTTTGGCAACACAAAACAGAGGCTTGGAGAGGTGAAGTAAGATGTCCAGGTTTACCTAGTTGGTAACAGGTGAAGAAGGACTTAAACTTGAGCCCCCTGGCTTCTGTTCTGGGCCTTTCACCCCATCTCTGGAAGTGGATCTTGGTCAGCTCAGAGGCGAACTTCTGCCTTATCTAGGAAGCTTATGGTGTCACTAAGCTAAATGTACTTTCTTTCCTGCCTTTGGATTGCATTTGCTGCCACGTCTCTCCATCTGACTTTTATTTTAACTGTACATCAGTGAGGTGGATAACATAATGTATTCATTCAAAGAGCATGAACTTGGGATACAACTGGATTATAGTCCTCTCTGCTTTCTCCTGTGTGGGTCATCTTGAAAAAAATTCAGCATCTCTTAATCTTCATGATACTGATGTGACTATAGAAGGGAATTGTGAATAGAAGATTCCTACTATGTTTTAGAAGACATAGAAAAAAACATAGAAAACAGTGGTTTGTTAGATAAAAACAAAATGAATCAATGAATAGTTAAAGGATCAATGAAAGGTAATGAACTTTATTCAGTTGTATGATTATCTTTGCAAAATTCTTACCATCAAAACTTATATTCACAGTCCTAGCCCAGGCCCTGTGAGCATGTGGGAGAGCTTCTCACTACCCTGTGCAGGCAGGGCCTACTGGTCCTAGCCCAGGTGCAGCATGGGTGAGACCCTCTTCCACCACCTTGGGATGCCCCACAACACTTCTCAGCACCTCCCCCACCCCACCCGCCTAGTAGGAATTTCTGCCGCTTTCCTGGAAACCCCAGATCCAGCCCTAGTCCAGGCCCAGAGAGTGTGTGGGAGAGCTTCTCGCTACTCTGTGCTGGCATGACTTACTGGTCCCGGCCCAGGTGCAGCATGGGTGAGAACCTTTTTCACCACCTTGGGATGTACCCAACCATTCCGTAGTACACCCTTAACCTCCCCCTGACCGAGAAGGAATTTCTGTCGTGTTCTGGGAACCCCCAGATCCAGTCCTAGACCGGGCCCAGTGAGTGTGTGGGAGAGTTGCCTCACCCCACTACTCCACCTTGTCCCCTCCAGATTCAGCTAAGGCCAGACATACAGGCATGGGGTGAAACCCTGCAAATGCAATCTGCAGAGAGTGTAGGGGGCAGAACCAATCAGCTAGTCCAGGAGCAGAAAATCTTGCAAGAGGGGCACAACAGGTTCACCCTCAAGGGCAGCAGCAGAAAGGAGCTGAGCACAGAAGCCAGACCCAAGCCAGGCACAGCTGGAAAAATCCAAACTTTGTAGATCAGCACCTGAGCTACAGTACATGCTAAGGTTATAACTGCACCAGATCTACAACAAAGGTCAGAAGACAGTGCTACACAAAATGACAACAAGAAGAAAGAAAATGCAATCTCAGAACCCAAGCCCACTCATAACAAGGACAGAGGACACTCACACAGAACAAAGTGGACTCACACAGCTGAAATCAATGGCTTCTGAAATAAAGAAACAGTTGCAGAAAGGTATAGAGGAACTCAGATTGGAAATGAAAAAAGAAACCCATGAACTAATAACATCTGGAGTAAATAAACAAATGAAGAAACATATGGAGTAAACCCAGTGCCCACCCAGAAGAAGTGCAGAGGACACTAGCTCAGCTCAAATGTATGAATTAATAGCATCGATATTAAATAAGCAACAGCAGAAAGTCATAGAGGAACTAAGAGTGGATTTTTCTGAAATAAGAAAAGAATTCTCAGAACTCATAGCATCTGAAGTAAAGAATCAACTGCAGAAATATAGGGAAGAAACCCAATCTGAAAAAAACACTGCAGGAAAAGAATTAATCACTGCTTCTAAAGAAGAAATTGATAAAACACATAGAGGAGATTAGAAAAATGACTGGTTACTTGAATGAGCAATACAGGTGAGAAATAGATCACATGAAGTAGAGTCAAAGAGATATAGAAGAATTTTAAATATCAGTCACAAGCTTGTAAAATCATTTAAGTGAAAGTGAAGATAGAGTTTCAGATCTTGAAGATGCTGGTGTAGTTACTGAAAAGGCTAGAAAGGATCTCTTAAAAACAAATGGGATGCAGGGAAGAATAATCCATCACCTGCAAGATGATGCAAAGATGAACAATGTGAGACTAATAGGCATCAATGAGAAAGAAGGAGTCAACACAAATGTCATTAAAAAAATATGGGCAGAAGTAATAGCAGAAAACTTCCGAAATATGAGGAAACAATCTGACATTCAGGTAACTGAAGCATACCAAATGCCAAGGAACCTCAACCCAATGAAAAACACATCGAGACATATAATAGTCAAGATCCCAGAAATTCAGCACAAGAAAAATCTACTGA
>NW_004524638.1:6668717-6675135 GCF_000260255.1 Octodon degus | reverse complement strand
GGTCCTCTGGCCCCACCCCTTGAGCCCTGCCCTGGTCCTCTAGCCCCACCCCTTGAGCCCTGCCCTGGTCCTCTGGCCCCACCCCTTGAGCCCTGGCCTGGTCCTCTGACCCCACCCCTTGAGCCCTGCCCGGGTCCTCTGGCTACACTTCTGCTCCTCCAGCCATGGACTACTGCTCCAGCCATGTCTGCCCCATGACTTACGTGGGGCTTTCGGAGGACAACTAAACACAAACTATAACAAGGGTTCTAAGGCTCTCCTGCCTTTGCCTGATGTTCCTACTGATTTGTGTTTGCTTTAACATGTTTTCCAAATCTCTCCTGTGTTTCATGCTAGTCTTTCTCAAATATTCAGGACAATTCTGTTTAGTTAAGTCACGGCCTTCTGTCTATGCTGACCGTCTAACTGCAGAGACTTCTCACACTCCTTGTAATTACTGACAATGCACCGCTAGGAACGGGGTCTTTATTGTGTCCTTTAGCTGTTCTTTTCCTGTTGCATATTGCACGCACTCACAAATGCTGAAACTTGAGGTTTTTGTTGTTTTCCTTTTACTCCTCCAGAGCATACAAAGAAAATTGCTTTGCTCAAATTCTTTATTAACTGGGGATAGTTTTTGCTCTTGTAGCAAGAAGAAGAGTTTAGATTTCTTGACTTTTGATGAAAAATATTCAAGTTTTATACTGTTTGGAAAAAGATGTTTCATCAGGTCAAAGTTTACGGATTCCATATTTAATTCTTATGTCACATTATTAAAATAATCCCCAGAGGTAACTTTCTCAGATGTTGTCCTTTAGTTATTTTATGCTTGTCTAAGATGGTATATTATTTTATTTATTTATTTATTTATTTATTTATTTATTTAGTATTTTAGGGACGGGTCTATAGGGTGTTCACAGTCTCAATACTAGATTGGGCTCATAGTGATCTGCCTGTGTACCGCCTTCCAAGAGCTGGGATTGGAGGTGTGCACCACCACGCCCCGTCTCAATTGCTGTCTCAGTGTGCCCCAGGGGGGTGGGGCTGGCACACCAGGACCAGGGATCAAACCTCTGGCTCCTGCACTTGCTTGCCGGTGCTTTAATCCACCGAACTATTTGGCCGGCCGTTAAGATGGTGCAAAGGAGTGCTGTAGCATCCACTCTAGAGGTTTGCATACTTTTGTTTTCCTGACTTATTTGTTCTGTCATACATTTCAAGCAGATAAGGCCGCTGCAGTAGTGCAACTGGATAAATGAAATATCTTATCTTGCACTCTCTTGTGCAGATTTATCAATAAGCTATAGTTTGAAATCATAAATGCCACTATTTATTTTTTTTGGGGGGAGAAGGATCAGGCTTCATAGTCTGCAGGATACTAACTAAGAGATTCCTGGCTCAAACTGATCAAGGAATAGTTGGAAAACCCAGGCACAGTAATATATAAAATTTTAAAAAGCAGAAAATAGAAGCAATTATTCTGAATAATAAATGACTAGTGATGTTAACATTAAAGAAGAAATTGATAATTAAAGTTTGCTATGAAATAACTCTTACAGAAAGACTGTGGTGTCAAGGGAGGACTGCATGAACTATGTACTGATTACAGCCTTAGCTACCCTCACTGTTTCAACCCCACAATTGTGCTTGTACTTAAAAGGCTGGGAGGCTCTCTGTTGCGTGAAGCATCATGGTCTCTGTTTCTCACTTGGTGTCCTATCCCTTTTTAGTGCACACCCATCATGGCTTCATTCTCCTTCTCTCAACTGAGAAATTCACCTGTTCTCTTGATCTCTAACCCTCCATTTCTATGGTAGCGTGCTCACAGGTGAGGCTGACCTGGTGCCCTGTGGGCAGCAGTGGGATTGTGTCATACACTGAACGCAAGCGGGGCTCCAGGCACAGGTGGGCTTCTCTGCCCACTAATGTGGCACATAGAACATACTGTAGTAATCAGCTACTAAAGGGTTGCACAATACGCTTCAGGTCATAAGTGGCTGAGGTGCAGAGCACGAGGAAGACCACATCTGAATCCACAAGCTTTTATTGGGTTATACGCTACCCCTTGGAACCAAACAGTTGCAGAAGCATGTCACAAAGTACTGCTTTGAGGCCGGGTCTCAGCATTTGTGCCTAAATCATGCCCTTAGGGATGGGGAATTTAAAGAAAAGCATGAGATTAATTAATTTAGCAATCTGTAGCCACATGTAAAGAAAACCTCTTTCCTTAGGAAACAGCACTGGTATTATTGATTTTTGTCTTCATTGATCAAGATGAGCGAACCTATGTGGTTCTCACAGGAGTAAATAGGTACAAAGCCTAGAATATAGTTCTGTGGTCATATGTAAGGAAAGAATTGTATGGCTCAGTAGGTGGCACTTTTCACTTATCTTTGGAAGGTGTGGACTGAGAAATGCTTTCCAAATTCTACTTAACCAGGTCTCTTTCTATCTGGAGGAATAGCAGCCTCTCCCAAACTGAAATTGGCTTTGTTGGCTGCACAGTGGAGTGCATTCTCTTGTGGTTCCCATTCCCAAGGTCACAGGTACAGAGCTGGGCCTCAACCTGGGTGTTAGGCTGGAGAAAATAAATGTCCTTTCTAGAAATTGCTTCACTATCCCAAGCTTAAATAACTATTGACTTTGTGTTTTATAAAAACATGTGAATCACTTTTTGTGTGTGTCAAAAGTGAGACCAACTCTATTGTCTCCAGTCCATTAGTCAGTTGGACCTCTAAGATGTGTTAAATAAAGGATGAAACTGGGAGAACATTTTTATTTTAGGCAGTACTTCTCTGTGAACTTGGACATCACAGTGTGACTGCCACTCATATGTCTGTCCCACCGCTCCACCGCAGGGTTAGTCTTTCCAGCATAAAGGCCCTCTGGGCACTGCTGGCCTGGGGTCTAGATAGCTCTTTCTTGAGAGGCTGCCCGCGCACTGCCAGATGGAAGGTGGCATACTTGGTTTCCATGAGCTAGATGCCAATCCCATCCCTCCTTCCCTCACTCAACTCATTTAAAATAGGCAAAAGTATCTCCAAGAGATTACCAAATATGCCTGGTAGACAAAAATCTCTCACAAGAGAGTTAACTGTTTCAGTTTTATTAGGCTTTTACTACACTTTCTTTATTACATAGAATAATTCTTCCCTTTTGCCCTCCAAGTGTCTCCTCTCAGTTATTGCCATATAGTTACTATTTCTGGTAAACTTTAAATTCATTTTATTAATACATTTGATGTACATTTAACTTCTAGATGAATTTAAGGGAAGAACGGGACTGTAAAAGGCTAACTGTCCCATACAGGAATGTTTCATTTATATCTGCATACATGCATCCTACCAGCAATCAGCTGCTTCCTTCTCAGACACTAAAACACAGCCACGGTAAAAGTGCTACCAATTAAGACAAGGCTGATGCAATTCATAGCTTCCACCGAATTTCTTATAGCTAGCAAAGAACTGCACATTTGTCCTCCTATGTTGTGGGCTGAAAGGAAGCTGGAGACTAGAAGTTAGTGGTAGAAGTTGTCTTGGGGTACCTACAAATGAATATATATATATATATATATTTACATCTCAGATGAAATGCAGCCTTGCAATTGGTTGCAAGTTTATTAGTTTTCCACTTAACTGGTACCTCTTTACAGGACCCAATGACCACATTCCTGAGAGAAGCTGACACATGTGTACAGCACCTCTTTACTTCTTTTTTTTTTCACCTCTTTCTTCCCTTCTCTCCTCTCTTTTTTCCCCTCCATCTCTTGGTCCCCTTCCCTATTACAAATAATATTTCCAAGTGGGAGGTGCTGACAAATGCCTGTGATCCTACACGTGTGTGAGGCTTAGCTAGGAGGATGAGCAAGTTCAGCCCATCTGGGGCAACCTAGTGACTTGGTGAAGCCCTGTGCCAAGCTACAAAAAGGGCCTGGAGACAGAGCCCTTATACTCACAAGCTATGGATTCCATCCCCTGTGCCCCAGATTTGTATCTCAATCTGTCTTCTTGTTTAATTTGCATTGTTACCCCAGAGGTAGATATGTATATTATTATTTACATTTTTATTATTATTTACATTTTTATGATATACTCAAATGAGGTGGGCTACTTGGCTTGGACTTTGGGTCTCTCCCTTTCAATAGTTACCTCAATTCAAGACCTGAAGGTTGGGAAATGAGAAGAAATCCATAAAATACACTGTTGTACTTTGTCTATTTCTATATTTAAGAGAAAAGTAAGAAGGAAAGGTTTCATTTTTCAAAACAAAAGACCTTTCTTCTATTTTTTTTAACTTTTTGCTTTTGCTCCTTTCTCCAACCCCCATAAATTTCCTTCAGCTGATTTCTAGGTCAATTTTTCCAAACTCTAGAGATTTGCGCATTTTGAATAAATTTGCAGATGACCCCTTAATTAAGGATGCTTGGGTAATGCTCTGAGGCATTGTTCTCTCATTCATTTTAATGTGATTCTAGTATTTTATTTAAAGGATCAGCTGGGCATAATAAAAAGGTGAATTATGTGGTCATGATCTGAAACTCATTATTATCCTAAAACATCTGATTTTTCCTCCATTTTCCTATCTCTGCCCAAAGTCTTAGGATTGGAGAATATGTTGGAATATAAAATCTATGTACTGAGATCTTTTTGACTAAAATGCAATCCATAAATATCACCTATTGATGAATATGAGGAAAGAATGTTTCTTTATTTTCTCAGAATTTGGTCAAAAGGGACTTTGTTCAGTTAGGAAGTAAAAAGCCAGAGATGTCAGAGGTATCAAGGGCCTTGGTCAAGAGAGCCAGGGAAAGCGTGGGAGGAAGAGAGGTTCAAGAGGGGACAGAGAAGGAGAGGCCACTGGCCAGTGAGGACTGAGGTGGCTTGGTGTCAGGTGCTGGCTAGCAAGGGCAGCAGCAGAGATCACAAAGGCAGAGACCAGAGAACCAGAGAACCAGGAAGGAGAGGGCTCCTTGTGGGGAGTGGGGTGATGGTGGCGGGGACTTGAACTGGGAGTGGTCCCTGGGAGTTAAATGCCCCAACAGACCTGGTCATGACACCCAAATGTAAGGTTTCTTCTTCTGGGGTGGGGGCTGAGGGTGTAGCCTTTAATCCCAGTAGTGCCATTAAAAAAAATAAGTGTTATCTGTTCAGAGAATGGGACATGTAAACAAGAAAAGTGTGTTTTGAACTTTTTGTGGTTGTTGATAAGTAAGATAAATATAGGTGGAGAAAGTGTGAGCTGCCAGCTTTTTATTTTTCCCCCCAAAGCATTCAGGCCTTTACAGTTTTGGACATCTGTGTACGTCTATCCTACCAGCAATCACCTGTGTCTTTCTCTGACACTAAAATACAACTATGGAAAAAGTGCCACCAAAGCAAGATGCAGCTGAAGCAATTCCCAGCTTCCACTGCATTTCCATCACTAGCAACAAGCTGCACATTTG
Source organism: Octodon degus (assembly GCF_000260255.1). NCBI lineage: Eukaryota > Metazoa > Chordata > Mammalia > Rodentia > Octodontidae > Octodon > Octodon degus. Next base: position 6,669,713 of record NW_004524638.1, on the reverse strand, counting down.
CCCTCCTGTGCTGTGGACTCAAAGGCAGCTGGAGACTAGAATTTAGCTGGAGAAGTTAACTTGAGATATCTGTAAATGGCCTAATGAAGTCTCAACACAGTACTGAAGAGCAGTGTGGAGATGAAGGAAAAATAATCACAGGACCACTGATAAAGCGACAAAGTGCTGGGCTGTCCGACTGCAAATTCCTGGGATTATTCTTCTTTCACTGTTCTTGCTTGTAGCCGCTAAGCAAGAAAGTTGTATTCTTTTTCTGTTTCTCTACTCAGCCACCTGCTTTCCTTCTTGAAGTGATAGTGAGCAACTCCATTCCCTGGAAAGGTAAAACAATAGCCTAATTGAATGCATGGATTTCTACAACTAGAGACAGAGAGCCATCCATAACAGCTCCAAGACCAAGTAGAATTTATTACATATTTCTCCAGCTCCCTGTGGAAAAAGGACAATTTTACTTTTGAAATTTATAACCCATCACTGACTTCAACTTCTGAAGTGTAATAAAAATGAATTACTTGAAAACTACACATGACATAAAATGTAAATGTTTTTCATTTTCAAATTTGAAAGACATGAAATTGTTCTGTCAAACTGTTCTGAAAGTTTCTGTGGAGTCGCTCTCCATCTCAGTCCTAGTCACAGAAAGCTCAAATCTGTGGGCTTGCTTTGATCTGGACAGCTTTGCAGTATCAGTTTTCTCTAGATGAATATTCTGTGAACTTTGTGATTAACCTTGAAATAAATTGATTTTTTTTCCTTTTTGGGCCAATAAGGAGAAGACAGGCAGCATTTGTTTGTATCTACTTCACAATTATCTTTAGCTCAGAATAATCTTTAGGCCAAATTGGGATATTTTGAGGCAGTAAATTCTGCTGCCTTTCATATTTATCTTAGTTAATTTTCTCTCACTGCTCAGACAAAATACCAGACACTTAAAATTAAAGGAGGAAAAATTTATTTAGCTCACAGTTTGTGAAGGTTTGAGTCCAACAATCAGCC
>NW_004524638.1:6658679-6668462 GCF_000260255.1 Octodon degus | reverse complement strand
ATGCATATATCTAGCAATATGCATAACTGGTTGGAAGACAACATTATTTGTTACAACGAATACTGTGAACTTCATATTACTTTAAGTGAAATTCTATATCACTTGTACGTTTTCTGTTTTGTACTATTTTGTACTCTCTTTAACAAATTAAGCGGGAGTGCAGAGAGCAAGTCTCTTTTCCTCCCTTAAACTGTAAGCAGGCCACCCCCACCCAGGGGGTTGTAGGGCTCACACCTGCTCCCTGCCCTCCTCTTGCACAGGCTCAGGATGTTTACAAAGTGAGGACCCTGGCTCCCTGCTGAGTCACTTAGTTAAACTTCTAAACTTCTCCAGTTGACACCATAAGAAGATCCAAGGTTGTAAAACTTGAAAAGTAAGGGAAGAATTCTCTTTTAGCATTACTCCTAGGGGGAAAAAATCAATAATGAACTACAATTAACGTATATATTAGATTTAATATCTGGACATTTTAAGGCAGTGTGCAATAAAATTCACACTTCCAACTTCACAGAAATAATTGGAGATTACAGAATAAAAACAAGTCCTAAAGGGTAAACAGATATGTGAGATAAATATGTAGAAACATTCTATTCTGAAGTGAGACCTGTGTCTAAGAAGAAAATGAAATTACTTTCTTGTATAGCATAGTAATTAAGGGCAAGACCCCAGATTCAGGCTACCTAGATTTAAATCTACCTGACACCATTAATATAATTATGACTGGGGCCAAGTAACGTCTTGTAAGCAAGAAATAAGTGCAGATAACTACAATGTCTTCTTCATAGTATGATGAGAATTGAATGAGCTAATGCATGTTAGAAAAGTGGTTTAGGATACACAGACATAAAGCTGGATGCATAGTGTGTTCTGTTCTTTGACAGTTACCAGTGACTCTTACAAGCAAACTATGAAGCACTACAAGTTCACTGCCCTGAAGTACTCACATGGTTCAAGGATTAGTTCCTCAGTGAGTGAGGAAACTGAAACCCTCAGTGCATGCGATTGATTTTTGAGCAAGCAAAGACTGAGAATTTAACTGACTTAGTCATCTCCAAGGAGAGAACCAGCGGCATCTCCCTTGTGCAGCATAATCTTACCTTCTCTGCTTAAGAGCTAGTTTTGGGAGGAAACTCAGCTTTCCTGAGCCCAAATTTCTGTATTTACTGAACAGAGATAATGACGGTTTCTCTTGAGAAATTGCTATGAGGATTAAGGGAGATGCTGCTATAACAGCTGTGTGGGGTGCCTGGGTTACAGCAAACATTCAATATATTTTAATCTTTATTAATGGCAACATAAATAATCCATTCCATCTCTGGACCTCTTGCAGAGAGTAAAGTGTGTATTTAGGGTCATATAGTCAAGATTAGTTCTATTTTTAAATACAATATTTGCTTCTAAAAAGAGCATAGAAGACAACAATCAGCAATAATAGATACATGGAAATACATACTATCATTACAAAGAAAATCTCCCTGAAGAAATAATTAATTGCAAAATGAAGTGTTTCGAGGTTTCCTCCTTTCTATGTCTGCTCTCACAAAAGGCTGTAACGTGCTTCAAGGCATTACAGAGTGTGAGCTTCTGCAAAAAGGAGAGCAAAACATCTCTGGACAGTGCAGTCTGCACTAAAAACCCTGCAGCAATTTGTGGCACCAGAAAGGTGTTGAGTGCCTTTTCTTGGGATAATTGAAAATATTTTCCATGCCCAGTGGGAAAGGAGAAGGGCGAGGGAGAGATCTGCATGGGAAAAGCTTAGGGCTTTCATTTGCAAGTAATTTGTGATGAAGCCTCTAAAAATATGTCCTTGAAAAAAAATAAAAATACGTGCTTGAAAAGATTAGGGCTGGTTTTAAAATGCGGTGGCTAAACCTCTCAGACTGAGACCCTTTTTTTTGTTGTTGTTGTCTGAAAGATAATTGTGGACTGAATGGTAGTGAGTGTCACTGAATACCAAAGATGCTGGGCCGCTCTGAGAAGCAAGGCTTAACATGAGCTAAGTAAAACCGAGTCTTGGAGCACAGGTAAACTACTCAGAACCTGTTCAGATGCCTTTAATTCAACTCGAGCTCAAGGAGCCCTGGACTGCACTCTGCTAGGTCCTGTAGGGAGCCTATGGAAGTGTGAGACAGAGCTGCCTGCATTCAGTTCCCCCTAGAAAGTCGAGATAAGTAAGTTAACCCAGTGATGTTGTTCAAGGTCAGTGAAAATCCCCTGGTGACAAATCGTGGTGTACAATGTGGTACAGGCCAGAGGAGAAGCCTAAGTGCTAAGTTCTTGAGCTGTAGGAAGAAGAAAGCTCTGAGGTTTGCAAAGATCAGGACAGGCTCACGGAGGAGAGGATACCTCAGATTCAGTGGATGCAGGGTCCCGGTGATATGTGAGAGGGATGTATCTCTAGGTCTTGAAGAGGGGTTAGTGCTTTACATGGGAACAGGCAGGGATGTGCTCTGCCTGAAAGACCCACACTGGGGTGTCCTTGGCAACTCCACACTATGGCTTGAAAGCATGGTAACTAGGGTCCCAGACTCCTCAGAGACTGAGGTTTAGGCAGTCACTGACCCTGGCAGAAGCAGGAGCCAAAGCCTAAGGGAGACTACACAAGAAAGACAGAGAAGGGAGATGCTCAGGACACCCGATGCTCAGGACATCCAATGCTCAGCACTAAATGCACCAGCTGCTGGTTAACGTATTGCACAAACTCTACCTTCCAGTATTTCCCTTCAGAAATGGTGACCACCTGAAAATGGCAGAATCTGTGAGAGGAGTAAATCTGGACTATCTCAAAGTACTTAGGGTAGTCTCAAACCAAAGTCTGATTCCCCAAGGGACTACAATATTTCTACATCTTAGTGTGAAGACCACCTGCAGGATGTAACTTATACCCCAGGGCTCCCCACATTTGAGGCCTCAGCTCCTTTCCTTGCTTCTTCTGTTCCCTACACTTTTCCACCAGCTTTTTGTGAGCACACTTTCTCAACCCATCGCCTTAAGGTAGGTTGAATGCAGAATTAGAGAACAAAACAAGCATGTTGAATCTGCCTGAGGTAGCCATTCTTATTTAGTTGAAAAGGGAGTGAAAGGAAATTCTGGAAAAGAGTTTGGAAGCAAAATTATTGAACAGCACTTTTCAGAAATGTAATGAAGCTGAATAAATTCAGTCTTTTTTAGTCTGCTTATCAGCTGAGAAAACTTATTGCAGACAGCACTGTTAGATTCAACTCAACTATGATGTAATCTTTGTTCCAAGAATACATCTTGTGATGTCTAACTCACCACACTAAGCATAGGGTAGACAACTTGTGCGCACTGCTCCCATAGGTCTCCTCAGTGACCAGTGGTCCAGGAACTGCTTCTTAGTACACATGAGCATGTTTTTCTCCCCAGCAGCTCTGTCTGAGATGCTGACCTGCTTGACTTGATGTCATGTGGGCTGAAACAATGGAGGAAGCAGTGCCCTCAGGGCAGCTCTTCACCATGGTGAGTGCAAGTTGGTATATTAACTATTCTGGGTTCCCACTGCTCAGATGAGTCAGCTCCAAGGCAGATTCTGCACCCTCGTCTAGACACGGAGATTGGGGCTCAAAACAACTTCTCCTTGTGCTCTTACTCTTGCCTTTCTTCCTTCTCTGTCCTCCTGTTGATGTTTCCTGCAACCCTACTCACACTCCCTTTGGGCATCCTTGTATCAGACTCCTCTGGGGGAACCTTGCCATTTTCATTGTGCACTTCCCATGTCCCCACAAGGGCAAGGGGGTCCTTCCCTGAGATGCAGAGTCATAGAGGCAGTTTATTTACAGCCCTGCTCTACAAGTTTGCCTCTTTGGGAGAGAGTTTTACATGAGATAACATAGATATGACTACCTTTAGTAAGGATAAAGCCTTTCTTTTTTAAAAATAACTGTAAGTGGTGACAAAAGCATAATATATCAAAGAATCCAGACTCATAGGAGGGAAGCGTTTTGCATCCTGGAAGTGATGCTGAGAGTTACAGATTGCCCTAGAACTTCTCCCACCTTGGTTATGCACAGTGCACTGTGCAGAAATGACATTAGTAGTGGACTCAGGGGACTCACTTGGGGAAGGCAGCTTACAGCCCTGAAAACAGGAGGACACTCACATTGGCTACTCAAAGAGCAGGAACTGAGTTGGTGAGCAGCTTGCTCAGCAGCTGCCTCACAGTCAGTCTGTAAGGAGGGGCTCCCTGCTGATTTTGACTGCCGAGAGATTATCTTGGAATAAACATGTGTCCAAATCCCCAAAGATGGTTGGCTGACAGGTTCTAATTTCCACTGGGCTGCATCGGGTATGACAAATTTATTCAAAAAATAAATCACTTCATTCATTGCCTACATCGTAGAGCCCTCAGCTTTTTCTAATTGGTTGTGAAACTTTGCATTGTTTCCATAACAGGACTGTAAGATGCATGATGTCAACACAGCCTACTGTAACATGTGAGACAGTTAGCAAGTTCTTCCACTCACTAGATTCCTGTGGGTCTACTGAGTGCTGGTAGTGTGCCACTCACAGCCTCATGGAGACAGCTGCCCTCTGAGTAATGTAAGCTCTTGTCTCTGCCTTCCATGAAAAAGTCCTACAGAATTCTTGGTCCTGGAAGTTCCTGACTAATGGCAGAGAAAAATGCAGGCAGATAAATCTGCTAACTCCTACAGCAAGTGTTATAACAGGGAAGATAAGGGATGGAGGAATTTTAGTCCATTTAACTTCAGGGAGCAGAAGTGGGTCCAGGAGGAATGTAAAGGAGAGGCTGTATTTGCACATGGTGTGAGTGTGTTCCCAGAGCTCTCAGGTGTTGAAATTACATTCCCATGACAAGGTATGAAGAGGGTGGAAAGTTATGCTATGGGGGATGGAGGTGAGCTCTTTGGGATATGATTAGGATTAAGGTCATCAGGGTGGAGCCCCCTTGATTTCATTATAATGATCTTATGAGAAGAGGGAGAGGTCAGAAGAGATACAGATTCATGTGCACACTGCTTCTCTTACTATATGGCACTCCTCATGGCCTCAGATCTTACAAGCAAGGCTACCACTAGATGCACTACTTAGAACTTGCATGTGCAAGACTGTACATCAAGCTAGAGAGCTCTTTACCTTATAAAGTTACCCTATCTGTGCTATTCCCAACAAAAATGGCTTAATGTAGTTATCTAATCTTCAAATATATGCATATATATATATATTTAAATATATATATATATATATATATATATATATATATCTTGGACAGGTGGAAGGAGGGCACTCCAGGCAAAAAGAGAAACCCATGCAGTGGGATAGGTGTAAGCAGAACATGGGGCAGGGGTCAGCTACTGAGTCAACAGAACAGCAGTATACCCTGCTTAGCAAGGTGAGACAGAGGTGAAAGATTTGAACTAGTGGACTTTATAGTAAAGACTTTCTTTGAAGTGTAATAGGATGGAAAGAAAAATTTTAAACAGATTGAGAATGATATCCATTCACAGGTCACCTTTTTTATCTCTTCTTGTTCTGTGGAAACTCTACTGTGAGGAGAAAAGGGGAAGGAAGGACCCCTCACGCAGCTAGCACAGGACTGGTAGGTCGAAGGCAAGGCATTAAGGGAATTATCAGCACCAAGAGAGGGGTGTGCCGAGAATCAGCAAGGGAGGAAGACAGACCTTATGTAAGAGGATGGTGAAGGCATCACAGAGGGTCCAGGAGGAATGTTATGAGTTAAGGTTAATGAAAGGGCTCATTCTTGCCTCAACCTCTCAGGTTGTTATCTGAGCTTGAAATTCTGCTACCTGCCATGTTTGTAGTTGGGCTGTGTGCACACCTAGAGTGCTGGTGCTCTGAGAGGTTGAGGCAAGAGGGCAAGAGGCTCAGTCTTTCCCACTTTCCTTTTATTTGCTTTAATCTATAGACAAAAACAACACTCAGGCCCATCAGTCTTCCCTTCTCTCAGAGCTGACTGGGAGAGAGTAGAGTTCCTGGAAATTGAATAACTACTGCAAGACTTCCACTTTTCACAAGACAAGTTAAGTACAGCCACAGCTCACATCTGATGATGCACTCATGACCACATCCTTCTTGTGGATGTGCTTTATGAAATCATGTAGACCCAGACAGTGGAGGAGCTTGTGCTCATTGGTGATTGCTCTAATGCAATGGCCAGAATAGTGTCATTCTTCTAACTTGGTTGGTTTTCTTTCAACAATTTGATGCTGTGATTCTTGAAAGCTAACTCCAGTTACCCAGGTCCTCTACCAGATAATAAGGGCCCTCTGAGCTCTTGAATTCCATTTCTGCCGACTAATCAGGGCACCCAAAGGAGAGTGACATTCAGGGTCCTGAGATCCAGGTTCCAGTCTGTTGGTAGAGTTGATTTTCCTTCTAAGTTGCATTTGATTTCTGGCAATGGTTTTTGTTTCTTTTAATGTCATTTGATAATTTCTGTAGACGAATTAAATAATCTTACAGATATTAGTCTGTTAGATAAAAGATAACAGAAAATTGAGTTTGCTACTCTTTTCTGTTTTTCTTATTTCCTTTAGTTTGAACTTGATGAAATCTTACCTCTTGGGAAAAAATAACAATTTGTATCTGCACAAGTATTATATATTTGTGTTTCTACCTGATTTATGGCTGAAATTTTAGAAATAATGCTACAAGTTTTCTGTTGGATCTGTGGGTATGTAATATTTTCCTACTTTCAGATGGTATTACTAAATTAAATTATAACAATTTTAAAGTTTGACTATTCCAGTTTACTGAGAACTAAATAAAATCATATGCAAATTGAATTTACCTAAAATCCCATGAAATTAAGAAAATTGAACTTCTAATTTCAATATGCAAATATTCCTACAAACCTTAACTCAATTGTTTTAAGAATTCAGGATCACATAACTTAGGTAAATTTTGGTAAATGACACTAATTTAATATTGCTGATTTTATATAAATAGGTATATCTTATGAATTATCAGAAGCAAATATTACACAAACATACTTTCTGTTTACTTAGGAATATTCTTAAGTTATAAAGGTTTGCTGCTTTAAAAAGTTATCATTTTGGTTAGCTTTATTTATGATTATAAAATAGAAATTTAAAAATTTATTTATTTATAAATTTCAATTCAGAATTAATAGTTTATTAGCATGTCAGCTTGAATGTAGTTTCCAGGATATTTTTATAACTTGAAAACCTTATTCTGATGCTAATTGAGTTAATTAATGGATAATTTTTAGATATGTTGGTCGTATCTAAGTGTATACCTTTTGTCTCATTTTCATATAATTCTGAGAAACTCTTCAAGTCTGTTAACGGACATGCTTATTTTTCCCACATTTAGACTTTGTGCTGCATTCACGGTAATAAATGAAATGTATATTCCCGATCTCTGCTACACTTCTACAAAATAGTGGTGTATGAACAAAAGCTCACAATTGTTCATTCAGAAAGAACTTCTTTCTCTTGATTTTTGAGTGGCGACTTTGTTTCTAGCTACACTGCTGAATTTGGTTATTAAATTTGTAGGTCTTTTGGTGGAGTTTTTGGGGGCTTCTATTTAGAGCATCATATCAGCTGTTCTTCAGATGAAAGAATTATGTACAGAACATATACAGCACTGAAAAAAAATTAAATCCCCAAAATGGGCATCTGAGATGAATATGCATTTCTCAGACAAAGAAATACAAATAGCAAATAAATATGTGAAAAAAAATATGCAACAGCATTAGTCATTCACAATATGCAAATTAAAAAACAGAGATTCCATCTCATTCCAGAAAGAATGGCTGTTAAGAAATCAACCAAGGACCATGATGATAATTCAGAGGCATAATTGCCTGCCTGGCAAGCATAGGGTTCCAAATTCAATTCCCAGTACTGAAAAACAAACAAACAAACATATAAAGAAATAAGCCAATAACAAATGCTGAAAGGGCTGTGGGTAAAAGTAATCCTTCTCTACTGCTGGTGGGAGGCTAGACTGGTACCACCACTGTGGAAATCAGTATGGAGATTTCTCAAAAAACTAGTATTAATGGTCTCATTCTACCTAGCTGTTCCTTTTCTGGGTATCTTCCAAGAAGAATTAAAAGCATCATGTCCGGGTGATTTATGTGTTCCCATGTTTATAACAGCATTATTTGTAATAGCTAAATCTTAAAAACAAGCCAAATGCCCATCAACCTAGGAAGGGACAAAAAGGTGCTGTCATTTTATACAATGGAGTACTGCTCAGCCACAAAATTGATGAATTTGAGACATTCATAGGTAAAGAAATGCAACTTGAGAACATACTCTTAAGTGAAATAAATCAGACTGTCATATGTAGACATCATACTGTATCCCTGGAGTGAAAAATTGAAAAAGTAAATATGGACCAAAATATACAATATGTATTGTGAAATGGGAAGAAATTATTCAAAAGGAAAGAGGAACTAGGGTGGGGGAAAGGAAAAGGAAAGAACAGAAAGGAAACAAATAAAAGATAGTTTTACTACTAGTTTCTGTTAGTTCCTTAAAAAGAACGGCTTGTGCTATCATTTGGAGAATTTTTGTCCTAGGAGTTATTACTTTGGAGATACAATGTATTAACTATTTTGTTTTGATTTTTTTTTCTGTAAAAAAATGAATATTGCCTTGATTAAAATATAGTCAGGCCCTTTTCAGCCCTCTTCTTGACTGAAGTTAGAGCTTAGCCTACCCTTCCCTCTCTACCCTCCATTAGCAAAGGACCCTGATAATTTACTTCACTGAGAATCTCCCTATCCTAGGTACATGACCACTCCTCATATTTGAAATTTTATTAATTAAACTCCTCTTCCCTCCTAAGTTCTTGACCTTTCAGCAATAACCTAATTATCTAGTTTAGTGAGAAAACCTCCATCCTTCCTATTAATCAAGCTGTTCTTAGTAATTTTCCAACCACTCATGTTCCTATCTATGTGCCTTGGTTAGAAATCCGTAACTCTCCCTGCAGTATTGGCATTGCACTCAGCTCTGACCTGCATTGTCTTGCCCTATTTCAGTGGTTAGAATGAGATCTATCTTGCCATTTTAACAAGTAGTCAGGGAGTAGCTTTTCTTTACATTAACCTTAAGAGTTTTCCTTATCATAGAAGTTAGAGTTGAGCACTATACGTGAGTGACACTGCATTAGGTGTGGCTGTGGCAAAGAGGAGCATTTGTGTACACTGGATATGTAGATGTGTTTTGTTAAGGAAAATGAAAGTAATTTTCTGTACAACTACATTGCTCCAGCATGACATGGTATAGGGGAAACCCTATTGTGTAAAGTAGCTGAAGTTTCAAGGAAAGAGAATTCTATTTTATTTTTGTGAACAGAGCTAAGTTTAAATAGGTGTTTTATATATAAACAAGAGCTTCAGCATTAAATATTATACTGACTCAAGCCACAAGTTGGGTTTTCCTTTACTAAAATGACAAATATTGTTTGGTTAGGGAGGTTTTCAACAAAAGTTTGGAATAGAAGTCTCTGAGTAATTTTCACAGAAGAACATATTCAAGAAGCCATACGAGACCCAGTCCTAGCCCAGGTCCGGTGAGTGTGTGGAGAGCTTCCTGCTACCCTGCACCGGTGGCACCAGTCCCAGCCCAGGTGCAGCGTGGGCAGGACCATCTCCCGCCCCCTCAGGCCGCCCACAACCACTCCACCTTACCCGCCCCATTGAGTAGGAATTTCTGGGAACTCCCAGACACAATCCTAGACCAGGTCCGCAGCGGGAATGAGCTGAGCACAGCAGCCAGTAATAAGCCAGACGCAGCTGGATAA
>NW_004524638.1:6644567-6651959 GCF_000260255.1 Octodon degus | reverse complement strand
TGGTTAGGATAGATATATAGTTGCATTCTCTTAATGAATAGAATGATTTGTTCTAATGGTGTTTGTAAATAGGATCTCAAGTCCGCATCTTGTACAGTAATTAACCACTAAGAAGAATATATGCAGTATGTTATTCGTTGAAACTGTACTTCCGATTTGATTTGAAACTGTCTCATTGCTATCTGTTTATCAATAAAACTTTGAAAAAAATATTTCATTTTATCCACTCTGGATAGGAAAACCAAGGGGGCTCCTTAGTGCACCAAGTAATTAATGAACTGATGATGTATATATCTTGGACATCTTGGACAAAGGATGGTCAATGCCTGGTTTGGAACAGAATGGGATGACACAAGATTGCACTGTGCTATTCAGAATAGCATGAAGTTAAAACCTACAAATTATTTTTTCTAGAATTTTTCATTTAATATTTTGGATTATTGTTGATTGCAGATAATTTATTGTGAAAGAAAAAGAAATAAAAATGAGAACCATGGAAACAGAGAAATTACCATACGAAGACTGAATAAGCTGATGAAAGATGATTGAAATTGTGTTGATATTTTAATGCTGTTCTGGATATAAAATAACTTTTTAGTCTATCACGCATAATAATTCCATATATGGCTTATTTCTCATAAACAGAATCAAAACTTCTTTTTCATCCTGGATCACACTTTCAAATTTCAGAAATCTTTTACTGAATGCTCTTATTTTGACAACACTGCATATATGCACATAGGATCAGTCGAGGCTGGCCTGCCTGAGAACAGAACATGATTGTAATCACTAGCAATCCAACCAGGCTTGTGCCTGCAATGTCACATTTGAGAACGATGCTTGTTTGATCAGACATGACTACGCAGTTTTCTAGAAAGAAGGTTGACTCTCCATAGTGAGCGTTGACCACGTTCCTCTTGGAAAACTGGCCTAAGCCCTGGCTGGCAGATGTCTGTTCTCAGAGGTGTGTAAGGAAATGACTTCCCAGGAGTCACAGGCTGTTCACAGAACCTCAAGAAGTGAGAAATTCCTGCCAAATCAGTGAGTCCCGCAGGGGAAATCTGGTGAGTTTTTGGCTTGGGTTCTCATCTTCAAGATGACAAATTGCAATGTAAATCATCCTACTGAATGATGAGAAATAATCTTTCTTTAGGGTTATGTGTGACAAGACGGGGAAGGGGATCAGTGGAAAGCAGCTTTGTGTTTCAGGGGCAAAGAGTAGCGCACCCTTCTGGACTCTCAGGCTCTAATCTTGCACATGTGTGCTGCACTGCTGTGAGCCTCTCTGTGAAGTGCATGTAGCTGATGGGCACGCTGACTCTGTGCTGCCAAGCTTTGTCTCTTGCTGTGCAACACAGTTTGGTGTCTCCTTCGTTTGGACCAGATCCTCTCACTTTGCATCGACTGCTACATCTTACCAGACTTTCTGTTTTTCCAGTTTCCTTAAGCATCTCACCACAACTAACAGCTTCCAAATAAACCTTTTAATATTTTCCTCTTGACTTTAATTAACTAAAAACTAAAACCTGACTCCCAAGATCTTTCTTATAACTTTAAGGTTCCTTGTAGCTAATCTTTCCCCTAAGCTTTGAAAAATCATGTCAAGTTCAATGCTGAGTACTTTTGATAGGGACTAGCAGCATGAATTCTACCCACATGAGTACTCATAGTCAGCTCTTATGCTGGACAAGTCCACCACTGGGACTACTACGCAACTTCAGTGACAACCTCAGCTTGTGCATTTCCTTACTGGAGAAGTAACTGCCATTCTGAGCACCGTTATCAATATGATCTAAGTCTTAACTTCAGGAACTCAGTGCACAGTGACAGACTGGTTATTCAAATTTCTAAGGTTTGAGTGTGTTTCTCAAAGTTTCATGTGCTAGAACCTTGCTTCTCAGGGTGGAAGTGTGGAGCTGAGGGAGTCCTGAAGAGGTAAGTCTGATAAAGGTTGTTAGGTCATGAAGCCTCAGAAGCAATCAATGCTGGTCTTAAGGAGTAGATTAGTTCCTGAGAGAATATGTTTATAAAGCAAATTGGTCTCTGGCATACTCCTCTCTATGCATGTGATCTCTCTGTATAGCAATGTCTTTCACCATGATCCCCTCCACCATGTTGTGACATAACCAGAAAGCCCTCCCCAGAGTGAAGCACTTTCTAGCTCTGTGCTTTGGGGCATCCAGAATTGTGATCTATACTGATTCTTTCTTATCTATTATGCAACCATCATGTATTTTGTTGTACCAACCAAATATAGTAAAAATACTAATAAAATGGTCAGTCCATATATAAAATATAAGTCCGATCAAAATCTCTGTAATTTACTCAACACCACCTCTCATATCTATTAGACTTGCTCACTCATTGTCAGGTTCCTTAATATTTACCCATTCTAATTTATGTCTAACTACTTAAAGTCAAACATGTACTGCTCTCCAGCCACATGGGATAGCCTGCTTGTTGTTGGCCTGCCCCTAACTTCCTTATCCCAACAACATTTAATTGATTGTGCTTGAAACCTTTTAATTTCTTTCTATACAGAGCACTCCAACTACTCTACCTGCCTTTGAATGTTTGACAAGTGCAATTGAATTTGTGTGAGCATTTGTGTAGTAAACTTCGAATAAAAAGGACTTTTTATTGTAGGTGTTCTAATACGAGTGATTTTTCACTTATTTCCAGTTTTAAGGTTTCAAAAATGCCTATCACCACAGACTGTAGCCTTCAACCAAGTGTGGAACTCTTCATGCCCTCTTGCTTGCTGCTTGTCTTACCGACCAGACCAGCAAAGATTTTCAAGATTTATAAATGTCTCTTGTGATTCAATTTTGATTCAATATGTAGATAACGTTCTGCTTTGTTCAGTGAAAAAAACAGCTGGTAAAAATGAGGTAGTCAGAGGTCTGAGCTCTGCTCTTTGCGTTGTGTTCCTCAGCTCTTCATTCTGAATATGGTATGTTGGTTTTGTCACACCAGTTTTCACCTGTTTGACATCCTTGATAATCCAAGTTATGGTTTTAATCCTTTTTATGCCACTTGTGTTACTGTTTGGTTTATTCTGTGTAAATGTGTGGTTTGTCATGAGGATTACAGGTGTAACAGAGGCATCATGAGTCTATTGGTAGTGCCAACCTCACAGATCAATGAATTTTAGTTCCTGCCTCAGTGCCACCCATATTCTGTCTAAATCTACTTGCTTCACTATAGATCTTTGCTCTGCCTTTTCAAAGTATGCCTGTTACCAGGAGATACATGTTTACCTTTTCCTAGAGAGGAGAAGGCTTCTTATCTTTCCAGAACATTCACGATGATTTTCAGGGTTTATCAATGCCTCCCGTGTTTCAATTTTGATTCAACATATAGATGATATTGTCCTTTGTTCAGTGAATAAGAAATGTGGTAAGAAATGCATTTATTTACTTTTAGTGTAGCTGGCAAAATCATTTTTCAAATGATACATTATGAAATTTCCATTTTTTCCTCTTTACTGCCCATTATTTAAGTGACAGCCTTCTTCAGGAGATCAAAACACTCTCTCCTCTCAAGAAGGTGATGAAGCAGGACAATGTTGAATGTGGTGAGATTTTTGGACTTATGTGCAAACATGAGAAGTATTTAATTCTTTATGCCTATTTTTAAAATATATTCTAAGTTTTAAATGTTTTTTTATCATATTATGTAGGGACTTAAAGTTCAATATATCAATACTTGATGATAAATACCTGTTCCATATTATGCCTAGGATGTTTGATATGCAGACAGATAGTGAGGTTAAGCTTAACAACCTAAGTTGTTTGATAATAACAATAAACTTGTCTTCTGGATGGTTAACAACCTAAATTTGCAGACCAAAATTAGAGAAAAAGGAGGGCTGCAAGGAAAGCCAACATTTTGATCCTAGCCTTCTAAGGTCAATTAAGACTCAGGACATATGAGAACTTGTATTGTAATGTCATGTAACTCAGTAGTGTCCCAAATTTCCTGATCAAGAAGATTATGGGGCCAAAGAGGAAAGTAATCGATGACTTAGAGTGTGTCTAAGGAGAGTCACATGGAGAGAAAACATTCTCTCAGGCTTTCACAGAGAGCACATTGGCCAAGCAATTGTCATGACTCATCCACATGGGTGACACTGACAAAGGTTCTACAATCTGAGGTACAAGATCTCAGGATAAATCCTGAGGGGATTTCACTGACCTTATCAGATCCAAAAGCTACAACTCTTGTTGCATAGGTCCTGCTTTACCTTGGTCTTAACCATCTAGTAGAAAAGTATAAAAACGAAATATGAGAAGTAAAGCCATGCTGTTATGATGAGCTGTGGGGGACTCAGGTCAACAATTTCTGACATTGCCAGTTATGTGGAAGACCCAATGCTATTATAGGCTACTGGACTCTTAGAATATTTTGCTGAGTTTACACACCTACAATATTCAAATAACGGAACTTAACAAAACAAGGGTTTGCAGATGAATGTCCATTTTGTATGTGTGTATTCAAAGTGGTTAGGATAGATATATAGTTATATGCTCTTAATGAATAGAATGATTTGTTCTAATGGTGTTTGTAAATAGGATATCAAGTCTGCATCTTGTATAGCAATTAACCACTAAGAAGAATGTATGCAGTGTGTTAATTATTGAAACTGTCCTACCGATTTGATTTGAAACTGTTTCATTGCCACTTGTTTATCAATAAAATTGTGGCAAAAAATAAAAAAATAAAAAAATAAAAATAGATACTATAACAAAAAAAAAACCCAAAAAACAAACAACTAGACAGTGGCCTGAAGCAGTAAGTCTTACCAGGTTAACATAGTTAGATCCCTTTTTGGCCGAATGAAGAAATGAAGTGGAATGAGATTCACAGTGCAATAGCAGCTGTGTGAATGAAGTCCATGTGCAGGCGTGCAGGGAGAGTGGGAAGAACCATGAATGGTACTGAAACCTAGACGTAGTACCCAAAGGGAGCAGAATGAAATTGGAGATGGGTAAATAAAGGACTATAACAAAGCAATAAAAATTGTTTTATAAGTAAAAAAAAAAATGAAGGTGATGAAGAAGGTTTCTAGGCCACTGGATGATGAAGAGTGGGTGTCAGACTTTCGGTGATTGCAGCATCCTTATATTGGCAAAGTGCCCCAAGACTCTGATGTGGGGGTACAAACAAGAACGGAGCCTTCTAACCTGACGAAAGCTTTTCAACCCATTCTTTCCTTAGGAACTTCTAATTACAGAAATCACTTGTCAGTTTCTACCCGTGTGCTCTGCACATGTCCTGGAGGTTCTAACTCAGTTTCATGGACACTATGAAAAGCCTTTAGCTCACTAATTCTTCAGCCTCTACTTTGTTGTATGTGCAAATCCCCCTTGCCTTAGGATAATAGAGGTGGTTGCAAAATTAGTATATACTGAGTCCAAGAACACTTTTCAGCCAATCAGTTAGCCTCTTCCATTCTCTCTTCTCACATTGACATCTACCCCTTCAGCATACTGAATCCTTCTAGTTTCTTAAAACAGAAGCAGCATCATGATTGTCTTGCTTCAGTTAGGGAACTTTAAGTATTTCATTTACATACCGTGAAAATCTGACCTTATATTTTATTGGTAAATTACACCTAGAAACTTGCCCTGGAGGTTATTGAATAGGTTATACTATCAGCATTTAAATAGATCTCTTAAGCATAGTTCTCTTTCTTTTCTCTTTTGTATTTAGTACAGGATCTATTGGGTCTCACTACACAGATTAGACTTGTAGTGAGCCTCCTGTTTTTCAGCTTCACAAGTACTGGGATTATAGGTATGTGCCACCACACCCAGTCTCATTTGCTGTCTTAGCACCTCCCCCCCCCCATGGGCAGGGCTGGCATGGCACACGGGGATTGAACCCCGGCCCCTGTGCTCTGCCTAAGTAGGTGCTATAGTCCTCTTTCTAAAATAAAATCAGTCCAGGTAGTAGAACTTGCTGTACTTATCAGAGTTTGTCAACTAGACAAATACTAGACAATGAACATAGATGAATGGTGGAAACCATGTGAGGCAATGCTAAGCAGCCTTTAGAATTAATCAGTTGGTTTTTCTAAGTAAATATGTCTGAGTCTGTCCCAGGTGTAGGTGATTTTCCCAAGGAGCCAGTGGCTGGCATGCAGAAATAGAATTTTCCGAGTCAAAAGTCACAATAAAGATTTGTAGTGGTCCGTGACCCTGTGGCACTGCTGAAGGCAAGATAATGTCACTAACTAACTCAGAAGTCAGAGAGCCTAATTGTCAAGCTTAGAGATAAGACTGTTCTTTCAATTAGAAAGCCTTCCTGCTTAGAAAGTCTTTGTTCTAACTCTTCATGGCTTTGCTCATTTTTGAGGACATTTGCCTCAGATTTGTCCTCCACTTTTCTGCTCTGTCCTGATATGTTACGACCTAATAAGTACTGACAGTCCAGAGAAGTCTTTGTCTTAGCTCCAAGACAACTCTGACCTTCCTGGACCCCAACAAACCATATTGCATTGTCTCTTTTGTTTAATTCTTTACTGTATGCTCATCCATGAGACTGAGAGACTGATTAGCTCTAGGTAGATAGACAGATAGCAGATATCCTTTTGGAGCAGGAGATGAATCTGTTATGCTTTCAAGGCAAAGGCCATTTTTTATCCCACTAAGCAGAAGAGGAACCACAAGTAAATAGCAACAATAAACAACAGGTTAAGGGACTTTTAGGTGTACTCCTACTACCTTGCAAGATAGCTATTACTGAGGTCAAGGCCCATGTGAAGAGAGAAATTAAAGGAAATGCTTTAGTCAAACTTTATGCTAAATAAGTTACTTTAAGCAAGACCGTGATTGTATCTGAACCCCCAAAGGTTAAATTTCTTATGGGATTTTGCAAAAGAAAAATATGTAATTTTCTCTATTGAAGTTTTCTCTGATACTTTCAAGATGACCTTTTGTGATACAAGATAATTTCATGTGGATATTAAGTACATTTCTCCAGGAAAAAAAGTCATGAGATTAGTTAAAGTCATTAACATCATGAATGAGGAAACTAGCAAGAGGACAGAGGTTATGTTTAGGTCACATGTTACCTATTACCAACATAATCCAGGAAAAACTGAAACGGTGGAATGAAGCAAAATATTAAAGCCTAAATGATGTATTAAATATGTTCAGATTTCAGCTTCCAACCTATACAGGATTTGAAAACATATTAGTTATTGTATATTTATATGGAAGAATATAGCATCTTTTGCTGAGAAGGTATAGCTTTTATAGTTATTTATAAATTTGCTTGAGTTTGTGTTTCCATTTTTGTCTACCCTTAACTTAATATTTCATTTGTGAGACAAGGTGTAGGTATGTAGTTCAGGCTGACATAAACTCACTGTGTAGCCTAGGCTAG
>NW_004524638.1:6637293-6644467 GCF_000260255.1 Octodon degus | reverse complement strand
TGAGATTTAACATAACCTTGTTGCTTCCCATGTCTGCCTTACAATTTTTATTGCCATTTGAATTAAATAGGGGACCAAGTATTGTTCTTTGCTAAGCCATTATTCTATTTAATGTTCACATTTCTTGATAACATTTTATATTTTCCTTCTCCAAATTAAATCCTAATGAAATCTTCTGCTATGTCAAAGACCAAAAAGGCTAGCCTAGAATTAAGTAAAAGAAGTCATTATTAAATAAGACTATTACTGGTCCACGGACATAGTGAAGTGGCACAGCACCTCCCTGTCAAGCATTAGGTCATGAGTTTGATTCCCAGCACCAAAATAAATGAGGCTATTACAATAGGAAGGTGTCAATACTCAAAGATTGAGGCAAAAGAATGAAAGGCAAACAGAGCACAAGGGAAGTCTTTACATGCATAGGTTGTAAAAAAGGTGTTCACTAAAAGCTGACATATGTGTTTAGAGAGCCTGGAAATTAATGGACCATACTGAATATGACACCATCAGAGAAGCTTAGGGAGGAGTTTGAATATGATAAGGCAGTGGTGTGAAACTCTGGGTCTGACAAGCAATACATTCAGGTCCAAAGGTTCCTGTAGAGTGGAGACCTGTTAGTTCAGGCACAACATCTTTTAGTTGTGTGAAGGACAACATTTGAACACCTTTGTCAGCACCATCTTTTGTCCAGGACTGGTCAGAAAGAAAGTCCTGAGCAACACAGAAATGAGATTTCAACTAGGGGATGGTAGAGTAGAATAATCTTTGGGGGTCAGAGTTTCCTCACAGTTGGCCCTGTTGAACCATTGTTGTTTAAGGGGTCTTTGATCAAGGATCTAAAAGTAGGGTGCCAAAAATTAATAAAAGAGAAATATTAGTGTAGAAGGATGTAGTAAGTTAAAGAAACCAGAGGTGAACCCAAGGATATCCATGTTAGGGAATTTCAAAGTGGCCGGATGAAAAATTTGATAGGAAGCACTGTATCAAGTTTCCTAATGTTCTTGGTGACATTGTCTAGAGTCTAAACTACTTCTCCTATGAGGCGTTGCCTGGCCCAAGCTTTTCAGCAAACATGCTCAGTGCCCCAGAATGTGGCTTTCAGGGAAACATAAGATCATGCTTAGTGATTCAGTGATTCATGCAGAGGCCTGATACATGGATGAGCCTTACAGCTAAGTAACAAGTTACTGGGAAGTGGCTTGCAGTAACTCTGCAAACTGGGGGAACAGCCAGAGTGAAACTCTGGGTCTGAGAAGGTATACATTCAGGTGCAAAAGCTTCCTATTAGAGTGGAGGATTTACAAGTGCCCATTGGGAAGCATCAGATGCTACAGTCTCAGGAAGAAAGAAGCAGTCAGTTTAATTTTCTGAGCAAATAGAAAGAGGGAACAATTAGAAAGTTAGTTTGGAGGCTGTTAGTTTTGGTCAGATGCTTAAGGAAACTGGAAGGAAAGAAAATCAGGTAAGAGGTAGCAACCATGCAAAGTGAGAGGATCTGGTGTACTTGACAGAGGGACCAAACTGTGTTGCACAGCAAGAGACAAAGCTTGGCAGCCAGGCAGCACAGAGCCAGCACACTCATCAGTTATATGCACTTCACAGAGAGGCTCACAGCAGCGCAGCACACATGTGCAAGACTAGAGCCTGAGAGTCCAGAAGGGTGCGCTACTCTTTGCCCCTGAAACACAAAGCTGCTTTCCACTGATCCCTTTCCCCATCTTGTCACACATAACCCCAAAGAAAGATTATTTCTCATCATTCAACAGGATGATTTACATTGCAATTTGTCATCTTGAAGATGAGAACCCAAGCCAAAAACTCACCAGATTTCCCCTGCAGGATTCACTGATTTGGCAGGAATTTCTCATTTCTTGAGGTTCTGTGAACAGCCTGTGACTCCTGGGAAGTCATTTCTCTACACACCTCTGAGAAAAGACACCTGCCAGCCAGTGCTTAGACCAGTTTTCCAAGAGAAACTTTGGCTACACTGGCTACAGAAAGTCAGCCTTATATCTTGAAAACTGCCTGGTCATGTCTGATTAAGCAAGCATCCTTCTCAAATGTGACATTGCAGGCACAATCTTGGTTGTGTTGTCAGTGGTTCCAGTCATATCCTGTTCCCAGGCAGATCAGGCTCCACTGAATCTACATGAATATGTGCATTGCTATGAAAATAAGATTATTCAGTAAAAAATTCTAAAAGTTGAAAAGATGGCTCTTGAAGGAAGAGGTAGAAGTTTTGCTTCTGCTTACAAGAAAAGAATATAGTCTATTAAATTGAACGATAGATTATAGAGAAAAGGAAATTCCTTATATTCAGAAAGTAGACCTTTAGAGCAATAGCACTGTGCCAGAGTGAGTCCATAGACAATAGCCATCCTTCAATGCCATGCGAATAACACTCTTCTAATTGACCCTGGAGTGGCAGATGCACGAACTTGTGCCTGTCAGCTAGAACCCTCTGCGCTGGTTGCTGGGGTGGCCCCCCAGTTACTGAAGCAATGCTAACAGACGCTGGCCTCGGAGTCCTGGACATTGCCGTCTTCTACAGTTCTCTGAGAGAGTGATGATATAAAAGATAAAGCCCACTGGATTTTAGCTGATTCACAAGTGTCCACTGGGAAGCATCAGAGTAAAACGTTAAACCATGTATACTTGGAGACAAGACTTGAAATGACTGCTGTTGGCATATTTTGGCTAGTTTTCAAAAGCGAAAGATCTGATGAACATTAACTATTGAAAGAGTCCAAATGACAAGGAAATTAAATTTTTATGTGGCGCAAAATCAGTTTTGAAAGTTTTAGACAAAATATGTACATATGTAAAGATTAAATCTATTTTCAAAGAGCAGTGAGTAATGCATCTAATTTATGAAAATAGATGATCATAATTTTTTCAGAGAAATTTTCAGATGTAATAATCATGAGGCATAATATGCCATGAATATAAGAAACACATGGTTAGAATATATCAAGATTACATTGCGATTAGCAAGCAAGGAGATTTAGTATAGCTATATGAATTTAGGAAGAAAATACTCAGAATAAAGTTATTTTCTTCAGGCTGACAACTCAGAAAAATACTGTATTTATTACTTCAGCAGTATCACATTACTTTACTTGGCTAAAGATTCATCTCAGTTGTGTTAAATTTGAAAAAAAAAATCCAGGAAAAATCTTGGTTGTATTGTCAGTATTTCCAACTAAGTCCTGTTCCAGTCAGGACAGACTCCCATTGAAACTGTACAGATATGTACATTGTCATGACAATAAGAGTATTCAGCAAAAATTTCTGAAATTTGAAAGGATGAAGCAGAAAGGAAGAGCTAGAGACATGGGAATACTTTTTCACATTGATCGCATTACAAATTTAATTTCTTTAACTTCTGTGACGTTCAGAAATATTTGATGCATGTAGGCACTTATTTACCTCTAAGCCAAACCAAAATGATTTCCTTTAAGGGGTTTCATAATTTAATGTTGTAATGCCATTTGGATCTAATAATTTTTTCTAATGTGTGTATGTGCACACTTGCACACATACATATATTCATGGACAGACATGAGAAATGTACATATTTTTTCTTTTTCTTTTTGGGGTTTTGTTGTCTTTGTTTTTTGCTTTTTTTCCCAGAGTTTTATTGTTTTTATTTTTTGCCTTTTCTGGTTGTTTTTCTTCTATATTTACTTTTACAGGATTTCATTGTCATGAATTCACTTTAAGTGATTTCATCACTTAAATTTGGGAGTTAATCTCAAACTCCCGAATTTAAGTGATATTCTGACTTCAGCCAGAACTACAGATTCATCATACCACACCTGGCTATATCAAATGTAAAAAATTTAGCTCTGGTTCCAGCATAGTCACAGAAAGGCAAAGCTCACTGTTCTATAGAGATGAGCTCCTCATTGCCTCACCTGCACGTATTTGTAGCTGGTGGTACGAGTTGAAATAGCCAGCACAGTACAGGGGCTGAAGCACTACTATCAGCTTGTATGCAGGGAACCCCTGAGCTGTCCACTGCCCTGGAAAGTACTCCTACGGATGCTGTAGCTAGGTTTCAGGGCCGGGGTAGAGCAGAGATGAGCATACAGCTGGTGTCTCTTAACCCTCCTGAGGGCACTGAGGAGCCTGATGGTTTCAGCCCCAGACTCTAACAGTGGTTTTCTTGAGCTGGGCCAGAGCTGCTAACCAGTGTAGAGGGGCTTACAAATCAAGTGAGCAAGGGGCATCGAAGTCGCATTGGGAAACGGAAGGTCTGGCCTGGGCAGATGGAGAGTAGAAATTATGAAGTGGGAAGATCCAAGAACTCCAGGGAGCTGGAGGGAGGTGGTGAAAGGGAGGAGTAAGGGTAAGTAAGGTAAGTGGGATAAGTGACGAGAGGAGACGGGCTTTAGAAGGCATCAGAAAAAGAAGATGGATTTTGAAGGAAGAAATAGACTCTTGAAAGCTTTTTTAGGAATTTTTTTTTCTATTTGTGTCTAACAACCACACAAATGAAAAAAGAGGAATCTTTTCCTCAGGTGAGGTCTTGGGGCTCTGATATGCAAGAGCCCTTCATAGAAGATCTTTTGGGAATATCCTAAGGTGCCCCAAAGAGAAGACTGGAGATTAAGTTCAAAACTTTGTCATTTTTCACAGTGTTGAACTAAAACTAGTGACATAGCATGTAACCTACAACTGAGGGGTGTGAGGGACCACAGTTTTATTGACAGCAGCTGTAATAATAACAGGGACCCAGCAGATGCTGAAGACTTGGAGACTAATCAAGGTATGAGTTCTTGGGAGAGAATAGGAGCTTTTAACCAAATCTCCAAAGGAAGGAGGATAGGAAAAATTACAAAAACAAAATACAAGTAAAAAGTCAAGTCCTTACTGTACCTATGGTTCACAACCATGAGTCTTGCTGCTCTCAGGCAGGAACAGGAATAAAGACTCCAAAAAGCTGGAATTAACACTTGGGTAAAGAAGGGCCAGCAAGCTAGCTCAGCAGACTAAGCACCTGCTTAGGCTAGCCCAGGGACCAGGGTTCAACCCTGGTACCACATGCGCAATGGTCCTGCCCCTGGGAGAGCACTGAGCTGGCTGAGTCATGGCATTCCCACTGCCAAAGAAAGCACTATAGTATGTGCATTAAAATGGGAATATGTGTTAAGGGGATGTTGTAATAGGAGGTAGGGACCATTGGAACAGAAATGCGCTCAAAGTCTAAGTCCAAATGGCTCTGGAAAGAGCTCCATAGCCAAACAATTGAAATGTTGAGATGTCTGGGGTGGATTGCAATGGAGAGAAGGGGGATGCTGGAAGCTGGAGGTGAGAGTTCTTGATACCCAACAAACATCAAACACAATGAAGACAGAAAGTCAAGACAGGAAGTGTTGGTTGGAGGTTAAACCCAGGGCAGCAGCTTCACCTGAGGTGGGAAAATGTGATAAAGTAGGAGACATGTACATGGGGCTTGGGGCCTTTGTGTCAAGCACAACTTCCGATGAGCCACTTCACAGCATAAAACTAACTTTGAGTTTTCCCAGAGGCCTCTGGAAATTCATACATGTTTGTTTTCTTCACCTAAAGAAATGTTAGAAAAGATTCAAATTGCTTGAACTGCTGCAGAGGATGACTAGTTGCAGAGGATGCATTGTTAAATCCAAGGAGAGGCATGTATTTGCCTGATTGAAATTTTTATGAGTAAAAGGTTAAAATGTAAATATTTAAAATGTATTAAAATGTATTATATATGGGAATGGGCTCACTGCTTCTTTTGCCATTGTCCTGGTTCTTCTTTGCCTAATGGCAGACAGACATCACTTGCCTGCAATCAATCATAACTTCAGTCTTTAAAAAATATTAAAGTGGCCATAGCTATTTTTTTTTTAATCTGGGCCTAGTATGTTTTAGGCAAGTACTTTTCCCTTGGAAATTCACATCCCTTATTTATGCATTTTGTTGTTATATTGATAATGAGAACCTACTTTAGTTTTACTGAATCTATTTTTGTAAACTTAATATGTTCTTGGCAAATTCTAATTATGTGCTAAGTATACATGCATCTAGTATTATGAGTTTTGTATGAAGGTGTTTTCTCCATATAGATTATATACAGCCATTGTCATGAATTGGGTGCAGTATGCATTCTTCCTTGGAAATACTGTTTAAACATTGTGCTTATGGACACTTTGCCCAGAAATTTCTTAGATGAATTTTATTTTGTTTTGTATTCATAAAAATAACCAGATTTTCTTGTCAGTTGCATTATTAATATAATGAACTCTATTTGAAGTTCTTCATTTTGAAAAGTATTACTAAAAAATACATAATAAGCTTTTTAGTTTTTTTCATTATCTGTAGATTGATTTTTGGGGGCTTGTTTTGCTTTACTCAGATGCTTACATGAAATCCTTGCAGTTGGCTACAGGTTAAAGTGTTCTATCAATGACAGATAACTGTCTTAGAGCCTAGTGGAACAGGACTGTGGTGACAGTTTTGTGGTAAAGATTTCTGGTGGCATTGCTTACAGCAATCAATAATATGTCATTGGACAAAGTCAGTTTTTCATACATCTAGTTGAAAAGCAGATGTGTCCATGAGATAGCCAACCTGAGACCGAGAAGATCAAGAAATTATTATACCAGTTTCTTCATGTCCACAGTCAAGACATTCCCAGATCCTAAGCTGGTGGGTGAAGCTAAGGTCCTACTGAATCCTAAAACTTTTACATGCACTGAAGCCATAATGCTCACATTTTGATCTGTGACAGAAAACACAGCACTAATTTATTTTCCTTTCTTTATAATTTTATGAAAATAAATTGTGGATCTCAATGACATCATCATACAATTTCCTGCTTATTAAATAAAAACCTTTTACCTTTTCATTTAAAGAAAACATGTCACAGCTTCTCTGATGCATATATGAACTATCAATATCAATAGCCTTGAGCTTTGGAGTCCTCATTAAGTTAAACAAATGTTGCCTGAACAAAAATATATCATTTCAGATATCCCATGCTCCTGGATAGGAAGAACCAACATTGTGAAGATGGCTATACTCCCAAAATTGCTGTATAGATTTAATGCAATTCCTATCAGACTACCACCGACATATCTCACAGACATAGAGAAATCATTCCTAAAATTTATCTGGAACCGGAAAAGACCTAGAATAGCAAAGGCAA
>NW_004524638.1:6628495-6637193 GCF_000260255.1 Octodon degus | reverse complement strand
TCAATATTTTTTTTCATATTTCCTTCCTTCTTTTGCCCTTTCCCCCATTCCAACTTGTCTTTTGTTTTGAACAATTTCTTCCTAATTCCCTATATCATTTGCATATCTTGGGCTTCATTTTCTCTTTTAGCTCTTCTCACTAGCGAGACAAAATAATGTTACACATGTGGGTCTAACTTACTGCACTTAAGAGTGTGGTCTCAAGTTGTATCCATTTACACATGAAAGTCTCTTGTTTATCCTTCTTTATGGCTCAGTAGTACTATAATCTATCTATCTATCTATCTATCTATCTATCTATCTATCTATCTATCTATCTAACACAATTTGGTTGATGGGCATTTGAGTTGCTTCTAAGATTGAGCTATTTCAAATAATGCTGCTATAAACCTGGGTGAACATAAATCATTGTAAGTATGAATGATGTTTTTAATTCTTCTGGGAAGATACCCAGGAGGGAGATAGCGGGGTCTAATGTGATCTCTAATCCTAATTTCTTGAGGAATATCTACACTGATTTCCACAGTGGTTGACCAGTTTACATTCTCACCACTGGTGGGAGAAGGATTTCTTTTTCCCTCTCAGTCCCTTCAGCATTTGTTATTGGCTGACTTCTTGGTGATAGCCATTCTTTCTGGAATGAGATGGATCCTCCGAATTGTTTAAATTTGCTCAGCCTAAAGTTTAGACCAAGCATGTTAGTCAGCTTTCTAACTGCTGGCCAAAATCCCTGACACTCCTAATTTAAAGGAGAATATTATATTTTAGTTCATGGTTTGTGTTATGCGAGTCTATGTATGGTTAGGGCCAGTGCAGAGACATAATGATGGAAGGGCACAGTGGAGACATAAACCCACATCATAGAATCTAGGAAGGAGAGCAGGAGAACAGCATTATTGAGAGATAGAACCCTAGCAGCACAACCCTAGTGATCAACTTCCTGCTAGGCCCCCAACACCCAACAACACATTCTGCTATGAACCTCAGTGGACTGACTCCCAAGATCCAATGACTTCCGTAGGCATCTCTTAATCCAGTCTAGCTATCCGTTAGGCCTAACTGTCATACATGTGATAGGTACTCATTTAACAGAAATAATTAACAAAGAATTCTATAACATTACCCTTTGCATAGAAAACACTGCTGTCCTTCCCACCCGTAGTCTTCTGGTAAGGCTGAAATGGAATGACATCCTTACACTAAAATTAGCAAAATGTTCAGAAACCCTTGAACTCCCTTAGTTAAAGGTACCTCACTACCATCAAACAGATTCATCTATCATGAGTTAGTATCTCATGGAGACTGCTTCTGTTTTTCCGTCTGCTTCTACACTGCCCTCTTGCAGAGGGACAAGCCAAAATGTTGCAGAGGACTTAGAGATCATACCTAGTGCCATTATCAGTGAGTGAAAGCCTTCTCCCTACAGTTTTCCAAAACTGCCTCTTCATGATCTCCAACTAAAGCATTTCTTCTAGTGAAAGTGATTTAAGGGAAAATTAGGCACTGATGATAGCAAACATAGTAGTAAAACTCCAGAGTTAATACTTGGATAAATTCAGAGTTTCATAGAAATGTAAGACTACTTCAATGGGGAGTTCAATTGGAGGATTTTCAGAGCGTATAGGCACAGTTGATCATTTAAAGAAAATACTGATCCAAGACGTATAAAATGAAGATTCTTTCAGATACTAGACAACTTTTACAAACTATTGACTAGGAATCCTGTCTAATTCCTATTTTTTAAAGTTGCTAATAATTATTCCTTTCTTTTCTTTTATAAATGTTTGCCATTCATACATAATGGTCTCTTCTTTATTGTAATTACTAAGTCACAACATTCATTTTAATACCAATTTTAGATTGTATTGAATAGTAGCCATACTCCTCAGTCTGCGTGTTGGTATGGTATGTATCACTTGATCCCATTGTAAAAACCTTTTAGAAATTCCATTCTCACCACATGAGGCTATAAAGAATTGCAATTGATAAAGTACACAGGACAATGACCTGAAACAAATCAACTTATGACCTTAAAAATGTCTGGCTCCTTGGGAAAAATAAAGAATTATTCTAATAACAAGAAGCTAAATTCTCACTTCACAACATATATAAAAGATGAGTGAATCAAATACTTAAACAAAAAAGCTAAGATGAATATTCTACAGGAAAAGAGGAGAATCGTCATGACCTCAGATACGGTCATGGACACAAAAAGCACAAGCAACAAAAGAATGCACTTCAAAGGATAGTATCAGGAAAGTGAGCTCTGTGCTTGTGCTCAACAGTAAAGTGCTTGCTTATCATGCGAGAGGTTCTGAGTTCAGACCTTAGCACTCCACACTCACAGACAAGAGTGAAAATGAAATCAACAGGCTGTACAGATGCATGTAAATTATATATCTGATGAAAAAGTCTGTGTTTTGGAAATGTAAAGGACACTTACAACCTAATAAATAAAACAAGGTATGTATCCTAAATAAAAATAGGAAAACATCCAGTAACCATGTCTCACAGGGAGAAAAACAAATGGCCAATAAGCATATGAAAAGGTGCTGGGCATCTTTAGCCATCTTGTAAATGCAAATCAAAATTGAAATGACATTCCACTGAGGCGTAAAGATGTCTAAAATGAAAGAGTTGGCAAGGATGTGGAGGAACTAACATTCTTGTAGACTTCTGGTGGAAATATAAAATAGTGCAAGAACTTGGAAAATAATTTATCAATTTTGTCAAATAATTAAATGTAGATTTATCATTTTACACAGAATATTCATCCCTAGCATGATCAAGAGAAATGAAAACATAAAAATCTGAACACAGTGTCTGTGGCTGGAACTTTACAACAGTGATAAGGCAAAAGCAATTTAAGTGTTAATTCACTGGTGAATGGATAAACAATATGTGGTATCGCCATACAATGGGATATTGTGTAGACTTTAAAGTGACTGCAGTGGGGCTGGCCAAATAGCTTAGGGGATTAAAGCACCTTGTAAGCAGGTGCATGGGCTGGGTTTTCAATCACCAGGTCTGCTGTACCAGCCCCACCACTGGGGAGTGCTGAGACTGCAATTGAGCTGGGTATGGTGGCACATACCTATAATCCCAGCTCTTGGAAGGTTGTAATTAGACGGATCACTACAAGTCCAATCTAGTAGTGAGATCCTGAACACCCTGTAGACCCTTCCCTAAAATACAAAAAACAAAAAACAAAAAACAAAAAAAAAAAGGAAAAAAAGTGAATGCAGAGATACATGCTACTACAACTTGGATGACCTTAACTACATTGTCTATTAAAGATACAGTCACAATGACCACATATTAATGATTAACATATCTATAGTGTTCAGAGTAAGTCTAGAGAAAAAAATGGAAGCTAAAATGTTGCTTAGAGGTGGGAAGGCTGAGTTCATGTCATATAATAGCTAACAGGTAATGTTTTTACGATAGTGAAGTTTTTCTAAAAATTATTATGACTCAAGATATGTCAATATTAAAAAAATTTAAAAATATACTTTAAATGAATGCCTTATGTGGTATGTTAATTATATCTCAATAAAACTGTTAGAAACAACAGAAAACAAATGACTTGTGTTAGAAAGTATTTAGCTCTTTGATGCCTGTTGGAAGTCCATGTTTGAACTATTATTGTCCATGACTTTTTCTATTTCGGATCATGTTATGAGTCATTTGGGAGAGGGTCATATTGGTTTTGTCTGAGTCACTCATATAATTCATTTTAGCTGGTGATTTGACTGACTAGAAGACATAAGATGACTTCTCTTCCATGTCTGGTCACCGTGCTGCTGGCTTTTGGCTGGGAAACCTTATTTCTTCTCCACATGACCTTCCATCTTTTAGGAGCTAATTTCATTTTCTTTTCATGGCTGTCTCAAAGGAATGTTCTAAGAAAATAAAATCAGACGGTGTAAGACATGTTAAGCTTCACCTGGGAAATTGCATTTTAATTTTTGTCACATTCTATTGATCAAAGATATAAGAAAATAGTGAGAAAAACTTCAGCCCATGCTCAAGAAAATGGGGAGAGACTTCCCAACTTGGATGGGTGGAAGCAAGTCACATTGTAATGTAGCTCTGCTGTACTAGAGTAGGAAATTATGGACATTAAAAAATTTATCACAGTTTTCTGCAGGTTTTGAACTTTATCCTTTAGTCATTGGTGTATCTCTGAAAGGGCATCAAGCAGAATAATTCTATGAGCAAGTCTGTGTTTTTAGTGTGGAAGAATAAGAGGAAAATGTGAAGGTAAGCAAAAATGAGTATATTTAGAATAATAATAAAACTATATTTAGAGAAGTCAGGGCTTGAATGAGGAGAAATCTTAACAAGTTTTGAGTCTGATTTAGCATACAGCACATTTCCAAATTATGACTGCCGATGTATGCATGAATTATATATCACCTGAACAGAACAAAAGACTGCATCAAATGAAAATAGAATAGTAAACATAGAATTTGGAATGATGATTTTCCTAGGTAAAGGGCATAAAAAAGTAAAGGGCTATAAAAGTTCTGAATTTGCGATTGAGTGGTGAGCTCATACTTGCTCTTAAGATCAGTAAGGAGAAAGGCAGGAGGGTAGTATGGGAGGGAGGGAGGGAAGAAAGGAGGGAGGGAGAGAGTCATTGACTGTAGACGGAAGATGCGAGCAGAGCGTGAACTAAGGCTTGCTGCAGGTACCTAATCTGTGATGAAAATGTGACACTCATCCTTGCAGCAAGTTCCCGGAAGGAGGGACTTGTGCACAGCACTTTCCAGACCTGCTTGATCTTGAACTGTTTATCCACACATGCACTTTGGGGAGTGCCTGGAAAGCTAACACTCACAGTTATCAAGCACCTGCCTGGCAAGCGCAAGATGCTGAGTTCAATCCCTAGTACCAAAAAGTATATAAAAGTGAAAAGGCCGCAGTTTACCTTCTAGAGATGAGTTGTCTAATATCGTGGCTGAAAGCCCTCCAGAGCTGTGAACACGAGTCTTAAAATGTGGAGCAAACTTGATTTTCTTTCTTATTCCAAGCCCCATGGTTTTCTTTCTTTTATTTTTTAAGTGGTTTAAAATATTTTTCTTGGCTAATAAGCATCTGGTAACATTTATTGAAACCAGAAGACTGGGCATGGTGGCAGGAACCTGTAATCCCGCACCTGTAATCCCTGCTCTTGGGAGGCTGTAAGCAGGTGGATCACTATGAGTCTTGAGACCCTGAATGCCATGTAAACCCTTCCCTAAAATAAACAAAAAGAAAAGAAACTAGATATTTCACAAAATCCTATAAACACTGTTAAAAGTAAGGGCTGGGAAGATAGCTCAGTAGCATAAGCACCTGTCTGGCAAGTACAAGGTCCTGAGTTTGATCCCCGGGGGGGAAAAAAAAAAAAGAAGTGAAAAGGCCTTAGCCTATCTTTTAAGGATGAGCTGTTTATTTTTTAAAATAATTTTATTGAGAAACAAATAGCAATGAGACAGTTTCACAACCGATTACTGGCACACTTTCAATAATTAATACAACGCATATTGTTGTCTTAGTGGTTATTCATTGTACAAGGTGCAGATGTGATGTCCCGTCTCAAACACTATTATAACAAACCTCTCTATTCATTGAAATAAGAGAATGGAGCTGTGTATCTATGCTAACTATTTTGAGTATACAGACACAAAAGGGTTGTTCATTTCTATCCCACTTTTTTGTTTAGTTTTGTCAGAAAAAAGCATTCCACTGTCATTTAAATATTGTAGGTGCTTGAATTCAGCAGAATCTCCCAATATAGTCCAGTAGTCTATAATAGTAGTGGGTTTTCTGTAAGATTGGCAATGTCCAATGTTATTGACTTGAGCTTTTTACATCTCAGCATATTAAAGTGGCTTTACTTTTATACTTCATTTCATATTTTTCTTCTGGATGGTTAAGACCAAGATAAAGCAAGACCTATATAACAAGAAATGTAACTTAGGATGAGCTGTTTAATATGGCTGCCAAAAGTCCTCCATGGCTATGAAACCCTGGAAATGTGGGTAGTGTAAACAAGGAATACATTTTAAATTTAATTGTATTTAAACTCATTTTAATTAAAAGTGAAATATTTCCATTAAATATAATGTAGTGCTTTGGTATGTTTTACTTAAATTATTAAAAATTTAGTATCCAAATATCCGAATTGAGATGTGCTATATACAAAATACACACTAGATTTTAGAGACTTTGTATAAAAAAGTACAAAATATCACACTAGTAATCTATTTTGTATGTGGAAATGTTAAGTTTTGATATATTGGGGAAAATAAACATAAAACTTAATCTCACCTGATATATATATATATCTCCAAGCTGTGCTGTGAAACCTTGTACCGGCACAGCTTGGACTTGGACTTGTAGTGATCCTTCTGCTTTCAGCCTCCCCAGCACTGGGATTACAGGCATGCGACATTATGACTGGTCTTGGTGGCCGGCTCAGCGTGCAGGGCATGCAGTACTAGGGATCAAACCCAGGTCCTTGCACTTGCCTAAGCAGGCACTTAGACAGCTGAGCTATTTCCACAGATCCTGCTTTTTCTGTTTTTACTGTACATGCTGGACAATTTAAGATTTTTGTGTCACTCATGTTAATTCTATTGGATAGCACTGCCATAGGATCTTTGTGTTTCTCAGATAAAACACAAAGCCAAAGCTTTGAACACTACATCTGCCACATGATCATCAGAAGGAAGAAAATCCTCTTGGATGGCCTCATGGCTTTTACGTTGTTTTGGCCTTTGCCTTTCTCCAGCCTCTGCTGCAGGCACAGCTGGAAGTCTGTGGGGTCTCATCACACCATTCTGAGTGAGGATGTGGAGCAGGAAGCTGAACAACACCTTTTCGTTCCCACAAGTGAGTGTTAACTCACTTGTGAATCATTGGAGGCCTCTGCTCTGTCTAGTTACACTCAAAAGCCATTCATGGCTTGCTTGATTAAAAAGTGAGGGAGATTATTACTTTGAAAAACCATTCTCTGTCAGCTCTTTTGAGAGGGCAGAATCCTCCTTAGGACCACACAATTACCTCTGTATAGGACTGTGATTAAGAATAAAACCAAAACCTGAAACTCATAATTATGGGAGCTTTAATAATGATGTTGTGCAAAGCAATATAGCAGAGAAAGCAGTTTTCAGACTCCCCTCAGAGAAATTTTGAATTTTAAAGGCATATTGGATTAACAGATGAATTTTAAAGAGATGTAGAAAGATGCAGGCACCTGTGTGTATGATACAATACATGAGTAATACAACCTTCCACCTGAGAAACCACACTTGCATGCTGTAAACAGGCATTAATTCATCCACCATTTACCAAACATCTGACAGAAACTGATGAATTAATTAGATGAAGAAAGAGAGAGAAAAATCAGTAATAAAGGTCAGATTTCTGGCCTGATTAATTCAGTGGAGACATTTCTTAGATTACCAAGAGATTGCACTGAGCATAGTTTGCTTAGAATTCTTTGAGTTAAGGAGCTAGAAATTCAGAATGGTTGTTTATCTGTCAGCTTTGAAAACCCTACAATACATTCAAATAGAGGCAATCTGCAATCCTGGTCCCACCCAGGACCAAACTATATAGTGCCTCTCAGGAAGTACAGTGGCTTTAGTATTAAAATGTAAAAATTCCCGTAAGTAATTCCATGGCACAAACCAGAGTTTACACTAAGTAGAATAGTCTATGGTAACAGGAACATGCAAAAGTTCATGGGAACTGGAACATGCAAAGGAAAAAAGTTTTGGAGAGAAGATCCACTGTATTGTGGACAAATGAGAAAGAGGAAATAGTGCTGAGTAAACCGATTCAGGAATCCTACATTTCACTTCAGTTCTCTTACCTCAGACCTTTGCCATTTTAGCCTTCATTTCCTTCCTTATAAAATGATGATGCAAGACTACATGTTAAATCTATCAGGTTAGGGCTTCCCAAGTGACTAGGGACCACAGGATTTGACAATGTACTCTGAATGATCCCTGGGATAATAAAGTGGTTAAAAAGATTCAGTTAGATCACAGGCTACCATTCCCTAACACTGACCCTGAGCAAATCAATCAGCCTCTCTAATGTTTGATTTCCATAGCTGGAAAATATAAACCACAATATCAGTCCAATTACTATTAAAAGATTAAACAGATCACCGTCTATGAAGCAATGCATTAGTCAGATTTGTGTTACTCCAATGAAATTCCTGAAGCAGATAACTGATGAAGAGAAAACGATCTTTAGCACATGGCTTTGAAGTCTTAAAGTCTCCTGGCTGGTGTGGGGTGGACAGGTTTAGCTTCTAGCGAGAGTGCTAGTCGGTAGCAGATTATGAAAGAAACATATGTTGGCGCCAGCGGTTGTATCTTGAGTTGGAGCAGAAAGAGAGCAAGTGGGATCTCACAGTTCCCTTAAATGCAACAGTCTGAGTGAGCTAAGGGTGTCCCACCAACTCCTTCTGTCCTAAACATTGTGCCAGTTCTCAATAATAGTAACTCCTTGGGACCATCCTTATCACATGAGTCTTGGGGGACCCTAATGATACAAGCTGTGGCACGCAGTTAGCGCAACAAAGCAACTGTTAATATTATTTTCTTTTTTGCCCTTTTCATTTATCTTGTCAGCCTGGAGCTTCAGGGAAATAAAGAAAAACACATAAAAGCATATTTATTAGATTTTATATGTT
>NW_004524638.1:6626086-6628394 GCF_000260255.1 Octodon degus | reverse complement strand
ATTTTTAAATATTCGAATCTGTAATACTGTGCTTGAATAGTGAAATGATACCTGGGAGCTTTCTCCAGCATTTTAAATACAAAATCTTCATTTATAAAAGCATAAATTAAGCCTCCTCTAAGAATACTTCCCTTTACTTGGAGAGTACAATACAAGTAAATTGCTATATTCACTTATATCCCTTTTTATTACCCCAAAACTTACCTATAAACATATTCTTCTGTCTGGAAGTCTCACTACCAGGGAGCTTTACACTTTTTGAGAGGGGGAGAACAGAGGAGAGTGGACATTTACTTCATTGAGCCATATGCTCTCCTGTTTTATTACATTTTTAACAGGCAGAGTTGAAGTGCATAGAAGTTTTTGAACATGTCACAACCTACTGGAGGGATGCAGGTTCTTAAGCTGGCAGCTGGTGGCACAGTTATCCACGCTGTCCTTCTAGCTTTTTGTAGGACTGCAATCCTTCCTGAGGTTTTTTTTTGGCCCCAGTGTGTGACAGGATCTCTGCTTTACGAAGAATAATTATGTTTCTTGGTGTGACACGAAGCCCTTCCTGTGTTGTGCTGAGTTTTTACAAATATTTGGGTGTGGAATAAACTAAATGGGTTGGAGTTTTCCATAAGTGACATCATTACTTTTGCTCCAGAGAAATAATTCCATTCCAAAAAGAGAAGGAAAGAGGGCTTGCTAAATTTTGTCTTGATAATTCAATATTTCTTATTAATGGAGGGATATAGAATTTATTTTTTTCATGAAAATGTTTTCAGAATACCAATCTATGTACAGATTCCTCCTCTTCTGACAATAGAAAAAACAAGAAGGAAACTTTCATGGTCTCTTGCTCCAAACACTATGTTTTGTCTTATTTGCTCCCTCTGGAAATGGATATACTGTATTGCGTCCTTTTTCTCTTCCAGCTTTCTGATTACTTTCTTTCTGCCACTTTCATCCTTGCAAAGTTGCTTTCACATAGATTATTCCAGGTTCAGTGACCAAACAGCACTTCCATGATCCACAGGTGGCCAGGGCTGAGTGGCACTTTAAAGTCACCTGCGGGGTGACTGAGTGTGCATCACTGTTGTGCTGAGAGTTCATCTACGTTGGCTCAGTGCTGCGGTTTTTTATCTGGTAGGTTGCAGGTGAGGCCCAAGTATTTGCATTTCTAACTTGTTCTTGAGACTGACGCTGCTAGATGGCATGTTGAGAATCTGATTAGTGAGTCAGGAGGTCAGGGCTCCTTCAGGGCCTTACCTGCTTTATTTAATTAAAGAAATGTGTACAAAGCACTTTCACTGCATCAGACAATGTTGTTATTTTATATTAGAAAAGGGTGACAAGATGCCACCATCCTTAGTCCCACTTTACAGTTGAGGACACAGAAAGACAGAGATAGTAAGTGGCTCAAGGGCATGAGGCAAGTGTGCAGGAGGAAAGCTCCAGATTTGGGCTTTCCAGGGCTGTGTTCTGCTGTCTTCTTGCTGAGCTGTAATGGAACTAATTGAGTGCAGTGGGTGAGCTCAGAAAGAAGTAATACATTTAACAAGAAAAATGCAAAAAAGAAACTGGGACTATTGGAAGTGACTTTCACTTTATTAAAAACATAAAAGAAGAGTAAAATTCAACAATCCAAGATGGCAGAAAAATACTTCATGCTTAGGAAAACATTATGAAATCATGAAAAGTCATGCTAAGGGGAAGTTTACAGAATGTTTTGCGAATGAAGAATTTGACTTGACTTGCATAGTTTGCCTGGTGATATTCAGTGACAAATTAACATGGAAAAAAATAAAAAAATTCCTTGTGTGCATTGTAAAGTTTAACTTTATTTTTTCCTTATTGTAGGAAGCTGAACTCAAGGCCTAGACATCAAACAATGAGGGCTCTTAATGAGATTCTGAGAGAAGAATGTAGTTAGTCTTTTTTTTCTTAATCTTTTATTTATTTGGTACAGAGTATTGCTCCACAGCTTGAACCCATAGTGATCCTCTTCTCTTAGCTTCCCCAGCATTGGGATTACAGGAGTGTGCTACCACACCTGGTTTTGGTGTTTAGCACCTCATCCCAGGGGTTCGGGGGCTAGGATAGCATGTGGTACTGGGGCTTGAGCCCAAGTCCTTACTCTTGCCAAGCAGGTGCTTAGACCACTGGGCTGTCTCCTCAGCCCAAGAACATAGTTTAAAGAGCACACAGCATGCAGTTAAGCAACACCAAGAATGCTGATGTTAAAATTTATGAGAGGGGCTGGTGAGATGGCTCAGTGGTCTAAAGCACCTACTTAGATACAAGCTTAGCAAAGAACAGGGAC
>NW_004524638.1:6621695-6625321 GCF_000260255.1 Octodon degus | reverse complement strand
TTCTTTTTTTTTGTAGAACTGGAGCTTGAACTCAGACCCTTGTGCTTTCCAGGGAAGCGCTTATTCTACTGAGCCATCTCCCTGGCCCCAAGGCCATTGTTACTAATTGATTTTATCATCTTTCCACTGTGTGAATAAAGTAGTTCCATGCTTAGAGGTTTAGAGCAGGTGTTAATCTGTCTCATGATTCTGTGTTGCCCACCCTTGGTTAAGTGTTTCTCACTTGTGGTCCTTCATAAGGCTCTTGCTGGCATGGTGTTGACGAAAGGCTCAGTTGAACCAGCTGTCCCAGGTACCCTCTCATATAGCTGGAGCTCTATGCTGACAATCATCCACATGCCCAGCTGAGTTGTTAGAGTGGAGATCTATATATGACCTCTTCATGAGGTTATGGTGTGCCGTGGTCATGGTGATGGATTCTGAGAGAAGACATCTACATAAACAAGTTTTCAGAAGGATATAATTGAACATCACAAATTCTCCCAAGGAGACCCTAGGAATTGACCGTGTCATACCCCCAATATTCTATTGACAGAGAAGAGTCATAGGACAGCCTGATGCCAAAGGGCTGAATGACTAGATCTTTTTCCCCCTGTATTTAGGACAGGGTATACAGGGTTTCACCATGTAGATGGGACGCATAGTGATTTTCCTGTTTTCAGCCTCCCAGGAGCTGAAATTACAAGTGCGTGCCACCATGCCGTGTCAATAACTGTCTCAGCACACCCCACGGGCAGGGCCAGAACAGCACTCTGAGGATTAAACCCTGGCCACTGCACTCTGCCTAAGCAGGCACTTTAGTCTGCTGAGCTATCAGACTGGTGCTTGAATGACTAGATCTAACTCTTGATGAGAAGGGAGTTTTTGTTGGTCCTTTTGGAGAGAAGATACCTCAATTCCAAGGAAAGAGATAAAACCCAGGCCTGTCCAACCCCAGACTGACAGTTCTTGTCTATAAAATAAGGGTAATAAATATATAAATCTCACTGGCTAATTTGTTGAGGATTAAGTGAAATAGTCCATGTGAAACCAGAAGACCATGTTGGCCATGGATTGCCACTTGATGGTTCTAGCTAATCACCAATTTCAGGTCAGTCATATTGTGCTCCATCTGCATTGCCTTTACTGTGGCCTACATCACTATGGTCTATTACTTGGTAATTATAGAACTTTCTGGACCAGTTCTGCTGCCTTCATGGTTTATTGTCTTCCAACTGTCATTCAGACCACCAGCAGTATGTCTTTACATGGCACTGTTTGGACCCTTCTCCTTCTCTTCTCTTACCTCCAGCACATCTGATCTCTCTGGAGCTCTAGGCTGCACAGTCTACGTATTTGGATACCTGGGCACTAAACAAACTGATCAAGTCACAGAGTACACAGCGTGTGCTCAATGCTTGTATACTTGGTGTGACATCCTGCCAAGTTTGTCTGAAAGCTGGCAGTGCTGTCCTTCATCCATCTGCATTTTATCCATACATTTCATAGAGACCTTAGTACTAAAGCAGGAGACTTTTGAATCATTGACTACTTTTTCTGTCACTATTTGACTCTGAAGGAAGTTGTTCATGGATGGTTTTGAGGTTCAACATTCTAAAGGGAAATAATTTTGGGTATGCACAGTAAAGCCAAAATATGTAATGGGAGAAGAAAGTTTCCATCATGAGGTCAGATATTAATCATGAATTGGAGGAGTAGGGGAATAATTTCCTTAGGCTTTGTAAAGGGGGAAGAGAAGCAGGTGCAGGGGCCGGGAGTTCGAACCCTGAGGCAGTCATGCTGCCCCTGCCCCCAGGGGCACCTTGAGATGGCAATTGAGACTGGGCATGGTGGTCCACGCCTGTAATCCCAGCTCTTGGGAGGCTGTAAACAGGCAGGTCACTATGAGTTTAATCTAACAGAGAGACTCTGAATACCCTGTAGACTCTTCCTTAAAAATATAAAATAAATAAATAGATAAATAAGTACATAAATAAATATTAAGGGGGAAGAGGCCCAGACAGTGCATGAAGGAATAGGGGACCAGAACTGGAGCCACCTAGAGAGCTAGGATCTTCCTGCCAGTGCAGCTCATCTTCTCTTGAGTGAGCATCGTTTTTCCCCAGCCAGAAGGACTGAGATGTCATTATCCAGGCATTGCCTGTGCACTACCAAGCACGGCTGAGTCCCAGGTCTCCTTCAGGTCTTTGCTTCAGTCTTGCCTCATTTGCCCTAGGAAGCAAGTGCTCTTCTTGTAATTTGGGCTTTCTTTCACCCACAAGAGAAAGGATGGGCCCTGATGCCAGTGGAGGGAATCTATGGAAAGGACCTCCGTGTAGTTATGCTCAGGGGGCTTGAGCATAGTCAACTTGTGAAAGCTCAAATTCAGACCAGGGCCAGTCTCATCCTGAGAACAGCATGAATTTTCTGAATAATAATTCATAAATATTTATGGACTGCAAGTCTTTCTGTGAAGTCCACAGACAGCACTATTTGGAACTCTGAACAAGATACTGTGTTTTCTTCATTTATTTTTGCAAGTAGTCCTTTATTAATATTGGCAGGGACTTAGAAATATTTATTTCATGCTTTGAGTTATAATACAAACTTTGAGTTATCCATACATTCCATAGAAAGCTTTCTACATAGCATTATGGTCACTGTGATACATGGATGCTTCAAGGAATGGAGGGAGGAAAGGAGACAGAGAAGCTAATTTGTCGTTCAAACCACTTTGACTTTGGTTATTAGAAGCTGCTTCAACGCACTTCTGTGTCCCTTTGCTATATTTCCATTTTTTGGTTCATAATTGGAGCACTTCCTTAGTTTCTGACAAGATGGTCCTTGATCCCTTTGTTTTCTGCCTCCACCTAGAAATAAGCCATTTCCTTAAGGATCCTTGATTCTGCTTTAATTGTAGAACAGTATTAGAAATCAAAAATTGGCAAGTGGACTTTGTAATTCAGAAAAGAAGAGCTCTTTCCAGAAGACTTCTATTTTTTATTACCAAATGATGGAAAAAATCAATTATTTAGTCTTATCACGGCATCAGGGATGCAGAAGAGTCCAGATGAGGCAGATGTGGGTGAACCAGCCCTCAAAGCTGTCACTTAAGGGTGCAAACATTTCATGGGCATATTCCCAAACTGAACTGCAACAAACACATCCTTTGATTAGTTGGAAATCTGGATAACTCTACCATTGCAAAAGTTTATGTTCTTTTTCACTGCAATAAGTAGAGGTCATTAACTGACATAACATATGTATATTTGAATTTCATCTTCTTATAGTAATAGTATCTAATGTCTGTGAAATGCTTATGATAAGGTAGATAGTATACTTTAGTCTGTTTTGGCGGTGTTATGAAATAAGGTATTGAAGGGAACAAACCCTAAGAAAATCTTGTATGGTAGGCACTCTTATTATCACTAGATGAGATCCATAGGCTCAGAAATAATAGTGACTTGTCTAAGTTAAATGACTAACAGGTAAGGGAGCTGAAATTTTCACAACAAACTCTGCACCATCTTTTCTGTCAATGCCTTGGCCACTTTTAAGGGAACATACTGCATAGGAGGCATTGTGTTGTACACAATCCATTTAAAGACTCATTGCCAGATCCTTATCTGGGACCCCCAAGCACTGCT
>NW_004524638.1:6600771-6620082 GCF_000260255.1 Octodon degus | reverse complement strand
GTTCATCCTAGAGAAACTGCTTGTGCACAATTAAATAAATAAACATGTAAGAAATAAATGAAGATTAAGGTTTCCCTTCTCTCTGAACAAAATCAAGATAGAGCTTAGCGTAGAATGTGGATGCATCTTATTTTGTTTTTATTATCTAAACATAACAATGTATCTTTATGAAATTATTCTGAATGAGAAGGGCTGTTGCATTAGGTTTCTAGAGCAGTTAGAATGAAGTACAAACTGAGTGACTTAATACAACCAAAATTTATCTTATCACTGATCAGGGTTCACAGGCTTGGTTCCTTCTGTGGATAAGAGGCAGAATTTGCTCCTTTCTAGCTTCTGGTGGTCAGCAGCAGTGCTTGGCAGTCTGTGGCTAGCGATTGCATCACCTTAGTTACTGCCATTAATGTCACTTGGCAGTCTCTTGTATGAGTGTGCATGCTGATGCCATTTTGTGTTCTCTTTCTTCTCATAATATAACCAGTCATTAGGTTTGGAGTCCATCACAAACACAAAACGTCATCTCGAGATCTTTAATTTTATCCATAAAGATACTATTTCCAAATCAGATCACATTGAAAGGTTCTAGGCATACATAAACTTGTGAGGAACACTATTCAACCCACAACAGGTATCCTATAACATATAGTACACAGTGATGTTGCAAACACAATGGTGTATATGAAAGAGATTTTGATCTCAGTAGCTATGTCAAAAACAGACTGTGACTTTAAATCATTTAGTTAAACTCTCTGAGTTCATTTAGTTTTAAATAACATATTTAAGCCAGGACCTCAAATTTGAAAGGATCTTGAATCAAACTGGCCATCCCCTTAATATATCTAACTTACATCAGATTATATCTAAAACCCTTTATTTATTTATTTATTGTTTGTTTGTTTGTTTTTTCCCATAATTTTATTGATAAACAAATATCAATGAGACAGTTTCAAATCTAATTGGTAGGACAGTTTCAATAATTAACACATTGCATACATACTTTTTAGTGGTTAATTGCCGTACAGGATGCAGACATGATATCCTATTTACAAACACCATTAGAACAAATCCCTCTATTCATTAAGAGAATGTAACTGTATATGTATCCTAACCACTTTGAATACACAGTAAAACCCTTTATTTAATATTATTTGCTCTGAGCTATTTGTTATATTCATAAATAAGACCCTAAATAAAATGTTTCCCAAACACTTTTCTTGCATCGTATCACTAGACATATACATCATTAGGTATAATATTTTAGCATGTCTGCATTCTATCTCTGGCAGTATTACATTTTTGCAGAACACTTTTGAGAGTTAATGACACTAAAAATAACTTTAAAAACTACACTGTGACAACAAACAGAAGTTGCAATTGTGCCTGGTAAATCAGGGTACAAGTTCATATCATAAATTTCTATAAAATCTCTTCTTAAATTCTCCACTGGCACTAAACTTTAAGTACTTAAATCTTAAACTTTAAATATTTAATAATAATCGTAGATTATAAAAGGCAAGATGTATGCTCAGGATAAAAATTATCAATTAATCACAGGTTTAGTTTTGGTTATTGCTAAATTTATTACCCGTTTTCATGCTGTAACATCTTGACTCAGTGATCGAGGTAGCCATACCAAAGGATGAAAAGTTGAATGAGAAAATGGAAACTCTTTTCCATGCTTCACATAGAGAAATAAGAAAGTAGTAGGGTTATTTACTAAACTCTGAAGTCTTAATCTATTAGAGTGAAATTCTAGTAGTTAGGATTTCACACATTTAATAGTATGGTAGGTGGTGGAAGGGGTCAGCCAACTAGATGTTTCAGAAAATGTATTTTAGAAATAGAATCCAAAGAAAAATGCTTTTTAAGGCATGATTTTGATAATTGTTCTATTTCTGTGGGTTTTTTTAATTAGAATTTTCCCTTCCCAGATGATTTAAAGAAATAATTAAGTCAAACACAATAATTTAGTTTTCTAATTGAATTAGAACTGAAAGAAAGTTTTAAGATAAAATCGATTTCATGTTGAGCACTTTTGGAGAAGAAAGGAGTAGTGCAATGATTTACAGTTTATTTATCCTTTCCACTGTGGGCAGTGGTGGAACAGGGCTCAGGAAGGAAGACACTATTGAGCAAGAAAGCAGGTGACCCATTCTAGCCTCCTGTGACATAACCTTGCTAGGCCTTCTTCTGTATCAAACTATATTGTGCTCACCAACAAGAAAATCTTTACCTGAGGAGTGCTTTCTGCAGAATATACTTGATTGTCTAGGACTGTCTTAGCAAAAAAGTCTGAGCTATATGAATTTGTGATGAATGCTTCCTTGAAAGAAGTCAGATGAAGAAGGATAGGAAACTATCCAGAGCATGAAATGGAGATTGTCAGGGTTTGATAAGATGACCCTGTATCTTCCTGAGCAATCACATCACTTAGCTGGAGGCCCTGGCCTCCTCCCTTAATCATTTCTCTGTTGTTGTTACCTGTATTCTTGTTACCTGGGTTCTTGAAAATGCCCCTCAGTCCTTGTGGTTGATAAGATGTCTGATTCCTGTAAGACTCATTGGATAGTGATCCTTGGTGTGCTCAGATTTTTTTTTTTTCTGTGAAAAGTAAGTATTCTCTTCTAAATCTATTTTCTGACTGAACTCATTCTGGACAGTCCCTTGAGTGGCCTTAGAATGATCTATTTTTGCTCATTTCATTGCTTGTATTCTCAAAGTAACTGTAAGTTGCACTGGGAAAGCAACATCTTCAGATAAGTGGGAAAACAATGGAGGAGCCTAGATTCAGTCCTACTTATCCCCAGGACTGAATGTTTAATGCTTTGGCCCAGTGAGTCATGTGGCCCTGAGGTTTCT
Source organism: Octodon degus (assembly GCF_000260255.1). Classification (NCBI taxonomy): domain Eukaryota; kingdom Metazoa; phylum Chordata; class Mammalia; order Rodentia; family Octodontidae; genus Octodon; species Octodon degus. The sequence goes on along the minus strand of NW_004524638.1, from coordinate 6,617,223 downwards.
AGCCCAAGGAGGGCTACTTTCAATTGTCTCCCAGTGAAAGTGAAGCATATGCAGTTGAGATTGCATCCTTCCTAGCAACATTGTTCAGTTCACATCAAATCCTCCCTCCTGTTGTCCTTTGATACCTTCTGTAACTTATCATGTACCTAGTTTTTCTTTGTCACCAAACTTGTACAAGTTGTTCAGCAGTGCACTGCAAACTCGCTTCAGAGTTGGCATTTCCAAGGAGAGCATCTGTGGAAATCAAATACTATGGCTTCATTGTGTCTTTCTTTCTGTGGTAGAAGGTGGAGGATCAGCCTGAACAAACTCAAAAGGAGACTGATCAGTTGATCTGGGGCACCTGCAAGCAGGGAGGTCAACACTTGTTAGTGATGTTTATGGATTCTCAAGCATATGGAGGACATTACTTCAACTCACTTGTTCAAGATGACAATCCAAAATAAGCTGCAGCTTCCCACTTCCACTCCAAATACAAAAGGACAAAGAAGATATATAATATACAATTTTCTAGACTACATATCTCTATAAGAAATCTACAAATGCCACATATGTACATTTAGAATCATGCTTTGCATATAAAAGGGTCATTCTATGGGAAAGAATCTGAGAAATTAATGAAAGATGTGGGAGTAAAGCTTAAATCATAGCTAAAACTGCCAAATAGGTCTGACTATAAAATTGAGGTTGGCAGCAAAAATTCTGCTCACTTGAAAATGACCTGTGTTCAGAGTAGGAATCAGCTCAATGGCACTTAGCAAAGTGATTCATTGGTTTTGCTGGTTTAAGTAGCTCCACACTTAACCAAGTATCCATATGTCCTTCACTTGATGTGAGATTCCAAGTGAGTACAGATTGTATGGGAACTTTAGTTAGATATAAAAGACAGTATCTGGTTGGCTAGGTCCCTCTACAGGAAGATGTGGCTGACCATTCTCAAAGGCCTAGCATTCTCAAGGAATTCAACCTCAGCAGCGCAGTACATGGTTATTTCCAAGAAGATACTACGGAGATGCATCAGAGACTCTGACAGAAAAGCATCCATACCACAATGAACACACAATCCACGAAGAGCCAACAGAGCCAGTAGAGGATGAAGAAAGTAGAGGAAACTAAACTAAGGGCACCTAGCAGTCTTGCGTAGTTCTCAAGTAAGTCTACTCTAGCTAGAATTCTATGAATGATTGCCAGGTTGAATTTGAGAGGAGAACGGCTAGTCCCTTCAAAAATATCTTAGGTCACATTTTTATCCTTTGATTTGTCACTCATGTTCTTGGTTGTCAGGACAATGATTTTCTTTCTTCACAACCCAAGGAGACAAATAAGACCCAAATAAAACAACACAGAACCCTGTAGCAGTGACATTCTTGTCCCACCAGATCAACATAATGAACAAGAACACTGGGACAAGAGACTGGAGTCACTAAGATTTTGTTGATTCAGGTAGTAGTAAAATGGGGACACCTAATATCAAGGTCAAAAGGACCATGTTTTTCCCACTGTATGTGGTGAATCTCAAATGGGCCAAAATTGATCCCATGCCTGAAAGTAATAAATAGATGCAAAGATATTTTCTTTCCCTTTACACTGGAAGGAAAGAAAATTTGTGAAGAGAGTTACTAACCCCAAATTGTCACGTATAAATAATGCTTCCAACTCCTGAGAATAAAACTGTAGGCCAGAAAACAATTAGAAAGATAGCAACTGCTTTGCTCAAATGGAATTCAATGTTTTTTAACCGAGAAGAAATTTCCTTTTTGGACTATAAAGTGTGGAAAAGAGATCCTTAAGTGTTTATTAATTGTCATATAAATGAAAATGATTTTGAAAATACACAAAGCTATTGTCGGAACTGTTAGGAAACATGCAGTTATAAAGCATCTTCTGTATCTTATGGCTAAAGGACAGCAAAACATGCATGACATAAAGTCTACAAAATTACAAATTTCCATATTTTTGGTCAAAATCATCATGTCTATCATCCAACATTAATACAGTGATTTCTTGTTCAGAATCTTGTAGAAATGTCTTGAAAAATGAAAAAAATAATTTTGTATCTCAGATTGGAAGAAGTTGACAGATACTAGATTGTGGGTGGATTTGAAATGCATATTGAAAAGATGAGAAATATTTATTAATCAAATTTGATATAGTCATGGGAAATATAGATTTATCTGTTCAAGTGATAATGGAATACCTTGTAGGCTGAGTGAAGAGAGGCAAAGAGAGCTAGCCCAGGGTCCAGCAGTGATCTGAAGTGTATTGCCATCCTAGCCACACATATTTACCCTGCTGCCTTAATAATATTCGCTTGTGAAGGAAGAGAAAGAGGAGAGAAGGGAAACAGAAAGAGAACAAGAAACAAAATTGGGTGTTGAAATCCTAAGATGTGTAAGATTTCATGCTGGGCCATTCCAAATGCCTATTTTCTTTCCACTACGACAAGCCTATGAGTGGGAAAGCATTCACTTCTACCCTTTTTAATAAAAGAATAATGATTTTTAAATATCTTTGCAAACCTGCCCATCTCTCAGGTATTAGAATGATTTTGAACAAGGATTTATATGTTACCAAGTCTTTTTTTCCCTTTAATCAAACCACACTTCCTCTCCAGATTAAAAACAAAAATATCAGGCTTTTCAATATTATGTTCAAGGTTCCCAACATTTTTTTTGTGACTAAATTATAGCGAAGAACCAGGCAATAAGTACCCTCAAAGACCCTGGCTCCTGCACAAAATCCTCTTCATCCTCACATTTTGCTTGTGTGAGAACTGGTGTTTTTTTCTTTTTCCTCCCAAAATTGCAAATACCTGTCAGTGATCACAAAAGAAAGATGATTTTTCTGCTCATTTTTGGAAACCAATAAGCCAGGCTTGTAGAAGAATGGAATGTAATAGTGGTCACTTCAGACTGGGAAGGGGAGTGAGTAAGGGCAGAAAGAACTCAAAAGAAATACACCAGAATCAGTTAAATATATAACTACAATTTCTTTTTAATACAGTAGTACAATTACTGAGTATAACTACAAAGAACATACATCAAAATGAGTGGAAAAGTGTATCATTCTGATCACTTGACAATGTCCAGTGGATGAATTGATGGGAATGTGTATAGTATCTTGATATGGTTAATCTACACTTAGTACTCAGATTGAAGTACTCTTATGTGCCCCACAAAAACACATATATTAAAAAAAAACATTGATTTTTGATGATATAGAATGTGCCTAATGAGGGTCACATGGAGAAAAAAACATTCTCTCAGGCTTTCATGGACAGCAAATTGGCCAAGCAATGGCCGTGACTCATCCACATGGCTGACACTGACAAAGAATCTACAAACTGCAGTACTGGGTTTCAGGCTAAATCCTGAGGGGAATTGACTGATGTTATCAGACACAAAAGCTACATTTCTTTTTATATAGGTCTTTCTTTATCTTGGTCTTAACCATCCAGCAGAAAACTATAAAAATGAAGTATAAAAAGTAAAGCCATATTAATATGCTGAGCTGTAAAATGCTCAAGTCAACAACTTTGTGGGCTTTTTATAATTCTATTTATTTATTTATTTTTTCCATAATTTTACTGAGAAACAAATAGCAATGAGACAGTTTCAAACCAAATTGGCAGGACAGTTTCAATAATTAAAACATTGCATACATTCTTCCTAGTGCTTAATTGCTGTGCAAGATACAGACATGATATCCTATTTTCAAGTCAACAACTTTGGACATTGCCAGTCTTACAGAAAACCCACTACTATTACGGACTACTGGACTACATTAGGAGATTCTGCTGAATTCAAGCACCTACAATATTTAAATGACAATGGAATGCCCTTCTCTGACAAAACTGGACAGAAAAGGGGATACAAATGAACGACCATTTTGTAGCTGTATATTCAAAATAGGATAGATATACAGCTGCATTCTCTTCATTCATTGAATAGAGAGATTTGTTTTAATAGTGTTTGTGGACAGGATATCATGTCTGCATCTTGTACAATGAATAACCACTAAGACAACAATATGCAATGTATTAGTTATTGAAACTGTGCTGGTAATTGGTTTTGAAACTGTTTTGTTGCTATTTGTTTCTCAGTAAAACTATTTTTGGAAAACATTGATTTCTTTATTCCTTTATTTGATACAGGGTCTTGCCACACAGTTCAGACTCATACTGATCCTCCCGTCTCAGCCTCCCCAGTGCTGGGATTAGAGGTGTGCACTGCCACAGTGTGGTGCGCTGGGCTTCAGGGCTGACATGGCATGTGGTACCAAAAATCGAACTCTGGTCCTTGCACGTGCCCAGCAGTTCTTACCCCACTGAACTATCTCCCCAGCCCCCAAACATCATTTTAGCAAAGAGGAGAAAATTCATCTCATATTTTGCAATAGGATTATAATGCATGATTCTTCACCCATTTTCCAATAGATCCCGGTGTGGCCAGCACGGCACATTCAGGGATCGAGTCCCCAGCCCCTGCTCCTCTGTGTTATGTCCAAAACTTAGGATCTCAAAGTTTTGATGAGTTTGTAAGCGTGGAGTTTCAGTCAACATCAGAACAGAAATGTACGGGCAGTTTTTTTCTCGAGAGAACAACCCCAATCCTTCTTGACTTCAGACCCGAACTCTGCCAGAGTCAATCTCTGAATTCCCTTCCTGTGTCAGTTTTATCATTTTTTCTTTTTCTTTAAAAAATATTATTTATTTATTTATTTATTTATTTATTTATTTGATACAGGGTCTTGATTTGTAGCTCGGACACATAGTGATCTTCCTGTCTCAGACTCCCCAGCACTGAGATTGCATGTGCCACCTTGCCGTTTCAGTGGTCAGCACAGTGCGGGGCTGACAAAGCATATAGTACCAGAGATTGAACCCTGGTCCTTGTGCTTGCCAGGCAGCTGTTTAGACAATGGAGCTATCTCCCTGCCTCTATTCATCTTTCTCCAAAGCGGACAAGAACCTCTTTAGAAAATACAGAAGCTAATTGGTTTTCCCCACAGACTAAATTACCTGGACTAGCTCATGAGTCAGTGTTATGAGTCGGCGAGAAAGATAATCAGCAAGACCACTGAGTGATGATAGAACAAAAAAAAAAAAAAAAAAATGAGTGAAAAGAGCACCTTGCATTGCAGAAATGTGGAATAACCTTTCAAATGAGGTTATCAGCACCTTTTTTTTTTTTTATTAGAGTCAGAACAGAAGAGAACAAACCACTGAAGGGAGCCCTGTGGAGGGCAGTACCACCGCGTCTCACTGATGGGTGTGCTGACCTTGTTGGTTCCGTGGCCTCCTAGTTCTTGTGGTTGCAAGAGCTCATACGCCCAGCCCTCACGGAAACAGAGGGAGACGTCTCTAATGACATTACCGAAGTGAAGACGCTGACCTCTCCAAGTGTAAGAAGTCTAGATATTTATTAACTGAAAGCAAAAGGGGGTGTGCATACGTGTGACTGCGATGTGTCAGCTTAAATTTGAGCCTGAAGATCAGACGCTGAATTTCAGTGCTGTGACAGGAAGTCCCTTTAGACATGTGCGAGTTCAATGAATGTTTAATAAAAGAATAATGTGATTCTTCTATCAGTGCTCACAGTTTCAGGTTTCATTGACAGAGGAACTCGTTAAAATCTGTCTCGCGGCTTGCTATTGCTCTCATCTTTATTATCATAGTGTAGGCTAAAAAAAACATTTTAATCGGACATTTTGTTTTGTATTTAAAGGAAACATGCACACTGAATTTGTGAACTATGTAATAAACTTTTAAAATATTCTACACATTATACACAGCAATAGCTTTTTTTTCTGGGTAGGGGGATGAAGTTTGTGGTATGTGAAGTGGGGTCTGTTATGGGAAGAATTGACTGACCTGAGTGACAGGAATTAGATGAATCTATGTTCACCAAGGTCATAACTAGCTGTGTGGTCACTTTGGGCTCCCCCCTCTAACAGACTGCTGTATGTGAAAGAATGGGCTCTGGAGATGTCTGCATCCAGGAGGGAGTCTATTAGAGAGAGAAAGGAGTGTCAGGGGAGGGCAGCAGCAAAGGACAAGGAAGGTCAAGGGGGTTAAATGATCAAAGGAGGCTATATGCATGTAAAACGTATGCTAAAATGAAGCCCACAATTCCAAATTTATAATAGACACTAAAAGAAAAAAAATGCCTACACCCTAAGATCTGAAATCTGAGAGTTTAAGTTTTTTGTGGAAAATTAATATAACATTATAACTAAAGCTGACGTGAAGCTGCAGAGACTATGGTGGGCTGCTCAGAAGCTCTCCGTGTAACCACAGAGGTTCTTTGAAGCAGAAGAGGCACCAGAAGATGTCACTGTGGCTGTGACTCTACCTGACTATGCTGCCTTTGAAGATGGAAGAAATGGCCACAAGTCAGGGAATGTGAACACCTACAGACCTCTGCAAGATGAAAGGATGGGGTCTTCCTACAGCTTTCCAAAGGACCCAATATTTCAACTCTGTAATTTTTCTCCAGGCTTCTCAAACTAGGCTTCTGTACCTCAGAACTGTAAGATGACAAATTCATGTTGTTTTAAAGCATTGAGTTTGAAACAGACTTCCCAATCAATGAAGATGTTATACACATAATCACATAGCTCCTCAAATGTGGTAGATGATATTCAAAATTTCCCAATGTTGAACGACTTTTACATTCTTACAATAAACCTGACATGATACAAACTTTTCCAAAATTCTGTTCAAAACTTTTATGTTAGTATTTGTAAGTCAACTGGTCTTTAGCTTGCTTTGTTCTACACTGTTTTTTCTTGATCTATGGACCTGTACAATGAATTATATTTCTGTACTTTTGGATCATTTAAGGATTACTGAATTACTCTGTTGCTAAAATTTCCAGGCCTACTGGTTCTTTATTCAGTTCTGTAGGAAATCTTGTCTGCATTCTCAAATTCTTTCTGTAATAACTGACCTATTTAGTCTTTTTATCTCTACTATGGTAAATGTTGGTAAAGCATAATTCGTACAATAAATGCTTATATTTATATTTAAGGTGTGCATTGTGCTAGGATGAGGCAGATGTATAGTAAAATGTGCCCATTCATGTGATGGTTAATGTTGGGCATTTACTGCACTGAACTGAGGTGTTCATGGAAGTCGGTAAATTGTAACTTTTGGGCTGTGTTATGGTTTGTGTGTATTTGTCCCCAAAACCCCACGCAATCCTTGGGGCATGGTTCTAGAGTGTTTTATTCATGATTCAAGGTTGGGATTATGGGTCTGAGTGCTACACCCAGCCTGGGGCAGATAAGGAGGAGAAAGAGAGACTTGCTCTCTGTAGCCATACTGTTGCTGTTGCTCCTCCCTTTTGCTGCCTTCTGCCACCATGAAAGGCTGCTCTCTGCCCTGTGCCACTCTGCCTTGGAGCCAGCCGAAAATGGACTAAAACCTCCAGGAACTGTGAGATAAGTAAACTTTTTCTTCCTTCATTTTGAGTATCAAGTATTTGTCTCAGAAATGAGAGGAGAGTAATTGAGACAAGTTGTATCAGAGTGTGTTCAGTGTGTGCACAAGCACACTAAGTGGAGAAGATCTACCCCAGCTGTGGGAGCACATCATCCAGTCAGCAATGGTTCCCAGTGAAACAGGAAAGTGGATGGAGGAGAAATTCTCTGGTTTTTCCTTCTGGAGTCAAGTAGTGTTGCTCCTACTGCTACCCTTGGACATCAAATTCCAGGGGCTTGTGGCTTCAGTTACTTACACCATAATTCCTAGAATTCCAAGAGATGATTTTGTATTCGGGTTGTTTTTCTCTGAAGAATATTGACCATCTTAATAGTTACCTGCCCTGTTGTTATCCCTATGTGATAATAACAGCTATTAGTTATGTAACTAAAATCCTGGCTAGAATACATTATTGTCAACTATCGTCTTAACATGCATGTGGCCTAAAAGCTTGCTCACCCTGTTATCTGCTGTGATGTGTATTTTGAACTACATCACCCTGTGCCTGTCCAACACAGGTCAGGCACATTTTTCCAAAGATATTATCCATTTGATTTTTTTTTTTTTTTTTTTTTTGCGGAACCGGGGATTGAACTCAGGCCCTTGCGCTTGCCAGGGAAGCGCTTATTCCACTGAGTCATCTTCCCGGTCCCTATCCATTTGATTTAAGTGTGAAAATTTGTGTATCATTGGACAAAGTAATTTCTTGATGTATTAGATTCTGGTCATTCATGGATATTTTAATTCGTCATTTATTAGTAGTTGGCCTCCTCTCATTTTACTTGGAATAGTGGTTTTTCTATTTTGTTAATTTTTATAAGCATGGCTTTCAGATTTTTAAATTAATTCTACCCTTTTTTCAGTTGTCAAGCTTATTAATTCTTTATATTTACAAATAATATTTTCAATCTATCTTATGTTCTTTGATTTATTTAAGTAATTTATTTAAGTGTTGTTTTTTTGATAAGGGTATTAATATACATTTTTGCTTTTAAGTCATTGAGTTATATTGCAGTCTGAAATGTTTTGCTTCCATAGTAATTAATTTTAGGAAGTCCAAAACTTTATTTCATGCTTTGAGATTTGTTCTAAATTGTTTAGTATACACTCCTTTCAAAAAGTTTTTTAGTTTTTAAAAGATGTATGGTTGGGCTAGGGAACAAATAAATAAATAAAACATATTGAATAGCGAATACTGAATGATTCTGGAAAAAGAGGTAGACCAGGGCTGGAAACAGGCATAAAGAGGGATGCAAATACTTCAGCTGCAATAAATGGAAAGGTATTCTTTTCTTATTCAACAAATATTATGAACATGCATTTCACATGTTAACTACTATATTCAACATGTATTCATTTAAATGCTCCAGAATCCCTAGTCTGTGCTGGGGCTGTGATTTACAAAGAGGAATGCTATACACCTACATTCCAGGGCTCACTGAGGAGTAAGGAGGGACCTACTCAAGAAAGGACAGGCTAGATTAAGTCTGAGAGTCGACAGGAAGGATGTGTACATCATCACCATGCTGAACTATTTCCAAAGTACCAAAATTTATTTTGTCACTGTAAGGGGAGATAAATGTCTTATGTGACTAGAAGGGAGATCATCTGGTCAGGAAAGTTACAAGCCTTTAGAGATAGAAAAGGTGATTCATGATTTGTCCTTTACACAAAAACATTTTTACTCCATATGACAGTTGTGTTCCTCATGTCTTGGTGTCTGTTGTCAAAGCACTAGCAATCTGCTTTGTTTGGTTCATTCTCTAATTGTATTCTATGTACATTTCTTACAAGGACATGCAATGCTAAGTTACAATTATCCTTATAAAGTTATTCACACATTTTCACAAATACTCTTCCAAGAGTCACAGGATCGAGCACCTATGCGATAGATCAGCAATTTGTGAGCTTCTGAAACTGAATTTTAGTAACTAGGTACTCTGGTTAAAGTGAATTGAGGCTATAGAACAGATACCACTCTTTTGACCAGTGATACGTAGATTTCACACTCTACCACACATGGCTACTAGCCATCCCAGCATTATATTTCCAGGGAGTATAGTATGCTGCAGAAAACAAATTTTAATAATTTCAATATAATTAAAGGAAAAGAAAAAATTGATTTTTAGTATATGTACTGCCAAAGCAAGCACTGGAAAAGAAAAAATTGAAAGGAGATTCAAATAATAGTTCTGTAGGCATTCCGACGGTATTTTGATTGTGATTGCATTAAATCTTTATAACAATTTTAGGACTATGATCATATTTGCTATGTTGGTTCTTCCTATCCAAGAGCAAGGGGTATCTTTCCATTTTTTCATATCCTCTTCATTCTCTTTTCTCAGAGTACTATAATATTCGCAGCATAAATCTTTTACTTACTTTGTTAGACTGGTTCCTAAGTATTTCATTTTTTCAATGCTATTGTGAAGGGTGTGGATGTCCTAATTTATCTCTGTGTGTTTGTTATTTGTGTAGAGGGATGTTATGGATTTTTGAGTGTTGATTTTGTATACAACTACACAACTAAATTTGGTTATTAAATCTAGAAGTCTTTTGGTGGAGTTGGGAATCTTCTATGTAGAGTATCATGTCATTTACAAATAATAATTTATCTTTTTCCTTTCCTACCCTTATGCTTTTATTTGTTTCTCTTATCTAATTGCTCTGGTTAATGTTTTCAAAATTATATTGAAAAGGAGTGGCAATAGTGAACTTTTGGGCCTTATTCCTCATATTACAGTGAAAGCTTTCAGTTTTTGTCCTTTTAGTATGATGTTTGCTGTTGGTTTGCTAGAGGTGGCTTTTAGCATATTGAGATAAAGAGTATCTATTTCAATTTTCTTTTGGGTTTTTACCATGCATGGATGTAGGTTTAGTCAAATTTTTTTCTGCAGCTCTGGCGATGATAATGTGATTTTTGTATTTAGCTCTGTTAATATGGTATACTACATTTATTGATTTGTATATGTTGAATCAAGTGGAACTTGGACAGCTTCCTCCTACCTAAGGTGTAGGAGAGAGTTATTAGATGAATATAGGCTCCACCATAGCAGTTGTGCCAAAATCAGAGAAGAACCTATTCAGGGAATATGGGAATTAAGGATCTCCAACCAGAATTCTAACAGTCCGTGTATCTCTCCTTTTGACAAAAAGTGACATGTAGTGGCTCTGAAAACCTCATCTCAGTTGTGTGAAAATAGAGCAGGGGTCATGAAAAGGCTGCAGAAAGATCATAAGAGAATAAGAACAAAACCTTAAAGATGAACAAAAAGCATACTGTTATCTGAAAAAATCTATTATTGGACTCAGAACTAAATCTTAGGACGCATAAGGAATCCTCAGTGTAGATGTGTAGAAAAAGATCTAGATGGGCACAGAATGCTACTAAGAGAGAGCAGGTTGACTGAGAGCGGCAAGCACAGAGGAGATTGCAAAGAGAATTGTACTGATGCAGAGAAGGACCACCAGGGTTGTGAAGGCAGTTAGGTTATGTACACTCATGGTGAAATGCATAGATGATCTTCAAGTGTATAATAACAGATAAGCAATGTGGGGCACAAAATGATAAGCTTCCAACAAATATTAAAAAGGCAGAAGAAAAAAGGACACTCAGGTTTGGAGACTAAGTTAGAGATCCAACTTGGTGGATATCCAGAGACAATAATTCAAAACTTCATACTTTAAAGGCAAAGTTTTCTGCTGGTATTCAAAGTAAAGACTGTGGTCAAAATTCTTGCAAAGGTCAATGTGTACTTTTTGGAATTACAAAGTTATAGAGTATAAGCTTCACTATAAGATATTAAGATGTATTAAAATATAGACTTATGAAACAAGTAAAATATTGTTCCAGAAACTGATGCACTGACCTATTGGGAAGAAATATAATAAAGAATGAAAACCCCCAGAAATATATTGAAATGTGATTTACTACAGAAGACAAGGAAGGAGTAGAGAGACTATGCAATAATGTTACTTCAATCATTTTTTATCCACAATTAAATATAATGTGTTATACCTCCTATGATACACAAAATAAATTTTGGGTGGGATAAAGATTTTCATAAAGTAAAACCTTTTTACTTCCATAAGGTATAAAGTAAAATTTTGAAAAATAAAAAAAATACATTATGGCCTCGAGAAGGAAATAACACTATGAACAAGAACTTAAGCAATGAAAACAATGGTTATATTGACAAAATTAAACTTTTGTATGTATTTACAGAAAAAGACATCATAAAAATAATAGACAACAGACAGATAAAATAAGATGCAATGTGTTAATAACTCAATTAACTGATAAAGCTGTTTTTGTCCAGATTAAAAGTAGAATGAGCTTCTAGCTACAAAAAAGTCTACTAGACTCCGCAGCACCTCTCACACCCTGACCGCTGAGTAGGAATTACTGCCCTGTTCCTGAAATCCACAGACCCAGTCCTAGCTCAGGCCCACTGAGTGTGTGGGACAGCTGACTCTCCCTGTACTGAACATTGTCCCTGCCAGGCTCAGCTCAGGCCTGCCATACAGGCCTGGAGTGAAACCCTGCAGTTGCAATCCCTGCAGAGATTGTAGAGGATAGAACCACCCAGCTAGTCCAGGAGCAGAACATCTTACCAAGGGGCATAACAGGTTCACCCTCAAGGGCAGCAGCAGGAAGGAGCTAAGTACAGCAGCCAGACCCAAGACAGGCACAGCTGGATAAATCCAGACTTTGTAGATCGGCACCTGAACTTCAGTACGTGCTAAGTTATAACTAAAACGAAGATATACAAAAAAATTCAGAAGACAGTGCTATATGAAATGATGAGATGGAATAAAATGCAACCTCAGAACCCAGGCACACCTATAACAAGTGCAGAGGACACTAACACAGAACAAATTGGGAATCACACAGATGAAAGCAATGAATCAATGGCTTCTGAAATAAAGAAGCAGCTACAGAAAGGCATAGAGGAACTCAGATTGGAAATAAAAAAAGACAACCCTGAACTAATAACATCTGCAGTAAAGAAGCAAATGCAGAAACATATGGAGGAAACCCAATGCCCACCTAGAACAAGTGCAGAGGACACTAGCTCAGCTCAAATGCATGAATTAATAGGGGTGATACTAAATGAGCAACAGCATAAAGTTATAGAGGAACTCAGAGCTCAATACTTTTCCAAAATAAAAAAAAGAAATCTCAGAACTCATGGCATCTGAGGTAAAGAAGCAACTACAGAAACATAGGGAGGAAAACCAATCTGAAAAAAACACTGCAGTAAAAGAATCTATAACTGCTCCTAAAGAAGACATTGATAAAAAAAAATGGAGGAGATTAGAAAGATGACAGATTCCTTGAATGAGCAATACAGGAAAGAAATAGATGGCATGAAGCAGAGTCAAAGAGATATAGAGGAAATTAAAATCTCAATCACAAGCTTACAAAACCGCTTAAGTGAAAGTGAAGACAGAGTTTCAGATTTTGAAGATGCTGGTGCAGCTAGTGAAAAGGTAAGAAAGGATCTCTTAAAAACAACAAGGATGCAGGAAAGAATTATCCATCACCTGCAAGATGATTCAAAGATGAACAACGTGAGAATACTAGGCATCAATGAAAAAGAAGGAGTCAATACAAATGACATTAAAAAAATACGGGCAGAAGTAATATCAGAAAACTTTCTAAATATGAGAAAACAATGAGACATTCAGTAACGGAAGCATACAGAACGTGAAGTAAACTCAACCCAATGAAAAACACAACTAGAAATATAATAGTCAAGATCCCAGAAATTCAACACAAGAATAATACACTGAAAGCTGCTAGAGAAAAGAAGCAGATCACAATCAAAGGACAACCCATCAGAATTACAGCAGACTTCTCTTCACAAGCCATGAAGGCAAGAAGAACATGGAGCAAAGTACTTCAAGTCCTCTATGAAAACAAATTCCAGCCCAGACTACTATACTCTGCAAAACTGTTTTTCAAGTTTGTTGGAGAAGTGAAACACTTCCATGACAAAGAACAGCTAAAGAATTTTGTGATGACAAAGCCAACCCTACACAGGCTACTGAAAGATGTTCTAGAGAGAGAACAAAATGATCAGAACTCCACAAATGAGATCAGAAGCAACGAACTAAATAGGGCAAGCAATTAAAAACAAGAGAAAAAAGAGTAAACAATAAAAGGTAAATAACATGTCAATCGTAAGTCAATACATCTCAATTCTAACCATCAATGTAAATGTACTCAATTCACCAATTAAGAGAAATAGACTGGCCCAGTGAATTAGGAAACAAGATCCAACAATGTGCTGTATAGAAGAAACACATTTAACTCATAAAAATATTCATAGGCTGAAAGTCAAAGGATAGAACAAAATACTACATACCGCGGCACCTCAGAAAAAAAGCAGGGGTAGCAATATTATTTTCAGACAGTCTAAACTTCAAACCAACAATGATCAAGCAAAATAAAGAAGACCACTATATACTGGTTAGGGGACAATTTCAAGAGGAAGTGGTAAAACTCATAAATATGTATGCACCAAGCATGGAGGCATCCAGCTATATAAAGCAAATCTTAATGGACATGAAAAATCTAATATCTAATAACACAATTTTAACAGGAGACCTTAACACACCCTTATCTCCAAAAGATAGGTCAATCAGACAAAAACTTAGCAAAGAAATAAAAGAACTGAACCAGAGTTTAAAACAAACGCACTTGGTGGACATATACAGAGTGTTCCACGCAAACACTGCTGCATACACATTTTTCTCAACAGCACATGGGTCATTTTCTAAAATATACCACATACTGGTCCAAAGGTCATGCTTAAGTGTATGCAAGACAATCCAAATTATCCCATGCACATTATTTGTCCACAGTGCAATGAAACTGGAAATAAATGATAAAAGAAACCAGAAAAAAACCCTGAAATACATGGAAATTAAATGACACCCTACTCAGCAACCAATAGGTCAGAGATGAAATCAGACAAGAAATTCAACAAAATCTACAATACAATGAAAATTCAAGACAACTTATCGTAATTTATGGAATACAATGAAAGCAGTTCTCAGAGGGAAATCGATAGCTGTGAACTCACACGTTAGGAAAACAGAATGGGAACAAATAAATACCCTAATGCTACACCTTCAACAACTAGAAAAGGAAGAGCAAACCAAATGTAGAGCCCAATGATGGGAGGAAATCATAAAGATTAGAGCAGAATTTAATTCAACTGAGACGAGGAAAACAATTCAAAGAATTAAAAAAGCAAAAAGCTGGTTCTTGGAAAGATTAAATAAAATCGATAAGCCCCTAGTTATCCTCCTCAAAAAAAGAGAAGAAAATATTCAAATACAAGCAATAAAGAATGAAAAGGGTGTAATTACCACAGACCCAGTGGAAATTCAGAAGATTATCAATTGCTATCTTGAGAATCTTTACTCTCACAGAAGACACAAAAGAAATGGAGAGATTCCAGGAAAAGTACAAATTACCACAACTGAATAGACAAGATATAACCACTCTCAATAGCCCAATAACAGCCAATGAAATATGTCATGTAATTCAAAACCTACCGGCAAAGAAAAGTCCAGGTCCGGATGGATTGACAGCTGAATTCTACAAGAGATTTACAGAAGATGTAGTCCCTATACACCCCAAACTCTTCAATGAAATTAAAAGGGAAGCAATCCTCCCACTTCATTCCTGGAGGAAAGTATTATACTGATACCAAAACCAGGAAAAGATAAAACTAAGAAAGAGTACTCCAGGCCGATCTCCTTCATGAACATAGATGCCAAAATCCTCAATAAAATACTAGCAAATAGAACACAGCAAATCATAAGAAGATCATACACCATGACCAGGTAGGATTCATCCCAGGGAGGCAAGGATGGTTCAATATTCAAAAATCTATAAACATAATACACTATATAAATAGAGCGAAA
This sequence comes from Octodon degus, assembly GCF_000260255.1. Taxonomy (NCBI): domain Eukaryota; kingdom Metazoa; phylum Chordata; class Mammalia; order Rodentia; family Octodontidae; genus Octodon; species Octodon degus. The sequence goes on along the minus strand of NW_004524638.1, from coordinate 6,601,799 downwards.
ACTAAGAACCACATGATCATCTCCATTGAGGCAGAAAAGGCTTTTGACAAAGTCCAACACTCACTCATGTTCAAGGTCCTACAGAAAATTGGAAGAGATAGCCTCTACTTCAATCTGGTAAAAGCCATTTATGAAAACCTAATGGCTAACATAATCCTAAATGGGGAAAATCTGAAATCTTTTACTCTTACATCTGGTACAAGACAAGGATATACTTTATCCCCACTCCTATTCAATACAGTGCTGGAATCACTACAGTCATTAGAAAAGAGCAAGAAATAAAAGGAATAAGAATAGGTAAAGAAGTAGTTAAATTATCATTATTTGCGGGTGACATGATACATTACTTGGAAGATCCAAAAAACTCCACCGAGAAGCTACTAGAATTAATACAGAAATTCAGTAGCATAGCAGGTTATAGTCAATACCCAAAAGTGAATAGTATTCCTCTACACAGACAACAAACAACCTGCAAGAGAAATTATAGAAAGAATACCTTTTACAATAGCACCGAGGAAAATGAAATACCTTGGAATTAATCTAACAAAAAAGTCATAGATCTTTTCAAGGAAAGTTACAATACTCTGAAAAAAGAGATCTTAGAGAATTTCAGAAAATGGAAAGATGCTCTTACCCTGTGCCGGCGGGACCAGTCCCTGCCCAGGCGCAGCGTGGGCCAGACCCTCTCCCACCCCCTTGGGACACCCCCCACCACCACTCCGCAGACCTCCCCCACCCCGCCACCGAGTAGGAATTTCTGCCGCGCTGGGAACCCCCAGACACAGTCCTAGCCCAGGTTCTATGAGCGTGTGGGAGACCTTCCTATTTCCCCTACTTCAACTTGCCCCCTCCAGGCACAGCTCAGGCCTGGCATACATGCCTGGGTTGTAACTCTGCAGCTGCAATCCCTGCAGACAGTGTAGAGGATAGATCCACCCAGCTAGTCCAGAAGCAGAACATCTTTCCACAGGAGAAGAACAGGTTCACCCTCAAGGGCAGCAGTGGGAAGGAGCTGAGCACAGCAGCCA
>NW_004524638.1:6579034-6584384 GCF_000260255.1 Octodon degus | reverse complement strand
CATCTAAATACTATAGGTGTTTGAATTCAGCAAAATAATCCAACACTGTCTAGCAGTCTATATTAGTGGGTTATATTCAGAAGTGATTTACTGGAGCTTTTTACAGGCTCATCATATTAATATGGCTTTAGTTTATATACCTTGCTTTTATACTTTTTTGCTGCATGGTTAAGACTAAGATAAAGCAAGACATAAATCACAAGAAATGTAACTTTTGTATCTTATAAGGTCAGTCAAGTACCCTCAGGATTTATCCTGTAGTCCTGTATCCCACTTTGTAGATCTTTTGTAAGTGTCAGCCATGAGGCTGAGTCACGGCCACCGCTTGACCAATTTGCTCTCTGTGAAAGCCTGAGAGAATGTTTTCTCACCATGTGACTCTCCCCAGGCACAGTATACATCATCAATCACATTTCTCTGTGGCTCCATAATCTCCTTGATCAGAAAATTTGGAGCACAACTTAATGTCCCCCAGTTACATGATGTTACAATACAGGTTCTCCTATAACCCAAGTCTTCACTGACTTAGAAAGGCTAGGGCCAAAATGTTGGCTGACCTTGCAGCCCTTCCTTTTCTCCAATTTTGATCTGCTAACTTAGGTTGTTCACCCTCTAGAAGAGAAGCTTATTATTAACCTGTAATATATGCAGTTTGGTTTACCCTGTTTGTCTAAATATAAAACATTTTGGCATATCTTGGAACAGGTATTGTCCATCAAATATTGATATGTTGAACTTTAAGTCCTTACAGAATACGAAGGAAAATAAATTTAAAAACTAGAAATAAACATTTACATATTTTTACAAAGAAATTTAAAAATCTAACCTTATACAGAATTGTAACAGGACAGACCTGTGACTTTTTTTTTTCATTTTTTACCCTTTATTTTTAAAAGAAAAAAGAACCATTTATTTGAGAGACAGTATGGCAATAGTTTGTATGTCATGACAAGAAGTACATATTTAGAAGACCAGGATGTCAGGCACTCCAAGCGTGACCCCTCTATTACACATCGTCATTCTCAGTGCAGCCGCCTGGCTCACGGGCATCAGCTTATACAGTTAGCCAGGGTGAGAATCCCACCAGCCAACCACTAGTCTCAAAAACCTACTAATGTCCCCCAGGATCACTGCCCCATTCATCTTATGCATACAAATGCATGGCTTTGCTCCTGTCATATTTCCCAGCTTTTCTCTTTGCCCACTCCTCATTGTTCAATACTCAAGTTCTTGCTTTCCTTTCATTTGTGTTGTACTTTTCTATATGTAATTCCTCTTTTGAGTTCTTATACTGGGGAGACAATATGATATTTACACATGTGAGTGTGGTTTATTTCATTTATAAGTATATCTTAAAGTGGCATCTACTTAAATAGGAAGGCTTCGAGTTTATCATTCTTTATAGTTGAGTAATACTCCACTGTATAAAAATACCACATCTTTTTAAACCATTCCACATATGATGGGCATCTTGATTGTTTCCAAGATCTGGCTATCACAAATTGTGCTGCTATAAACACAGGCACACATATATCACTATGATATGTTTTCAGTTCCTCCAGGAGAATTTCCAGTAGGGGGATAGTAGGCTTGAACGGGATTTCCAGTCCTAGTTTTTTAATGAGTCTCCACACTGATTTCCATAATGGTTGTACCAGTCTACATTCCCACCTGCAGTGGAGAAGGGTTCCTTTTTCCCCACAGCCTCTCCAACATTTGTTGTTGCGTGATTTCTTTATGACAGCCATTCTTTCTGGGGTGAGATGGTATCTCAGTGTGTATGTTTTTTTTAATTTAAATTTCACGGATGGCTAGTGATGAGGAGAATTTTTTTCATATATTTATTCACTTCTTAATTTTGTCCTCTGAGAAGTGTGTGTTCATCTCGGATGCCCATTTCTGGATTGGGTCTTTAAATTTAGGGACCTTAATATTCTTATTTCTTTATAAATTCTAGAGAGCAGACCTTTGTCTGAGTGTTTATTAGTTAAGAGTTTTTCAAAATTTGTGGGTTGTCTTTTCACTTTATTGGTAATTTCTTTTGACGTGCAAAAATTTCTAATAAGAGGTGATCCCAGTTGTTAATTCTTTCAAGTATTTCCTGTGAGATTGGACTTTTGTTCATGAACTCTTCGCCTACCCCTATGTCTTCAAGAGTTCCTCTTACTTTCTCTTCCAGAAGCTTTAGTGTTTCTGTTTTAATGTTTATATCTTTAATTCATTTTGACTTTAGTTGAGTGCATGGTGATAGACCTGGGTCAAGTTTTAGTTTTCGGCATGTAGAGAGCCTATTTTTCAGAGCCATTTGTTAAAGAGACTATCTTTCTTCCAGTAAGCATGTTTGGCCCCTTTGTTGACGATCAGGTGGCTGAGTGTGTTCCTATAGGCCTTTGCATCTTCTAATCTATTCCATTGATCCTTGGGTCTATTGTGTTGTGAATACCATGCTAATTTTATCATGGTAGCTTTGTAGTATAATTTCAAGTCAGGAATTGTAATGCTTCCTGCCTTGTCTTTGTTGCCCAGGATTGCCTTTGCTATTCTAGGTCTTTTCTGGTTCCAAATAAATTTTAGGAATAATTTCTCTAGGTCTGGGAGGTATGTTGATGGTAGTCTGACAGGGATTGCATTTATGACATTTCATCATGAAAGATCAAATGCCTTCCCTCTGTGATTTGCAGCAAGGTGTTATGGATTGAATTGTGCCTCCCTCTAGAATTCATGTTAAACCCTTGCTCTTCAGTGTGATAGAATTTGGAGAGTGGGCTTTTCGAGACTAGCCTAGGTGAGGCCATGGTGTTAAGGCTCCATGAGATTGGATTTGTGCCCTGAGACAGGGAAAAAGTAACTCTGGATCCTTGTTTGCCATGCAGGAGTACAATTAAAACATGGCCAAGGGCAGAGCCTGGAAAGAGAAGAGAAGGAGCAGCTGATCTTGAACTTTCAGCCTGCAGAGGTGCAAGGATCAATACCTGCCATGTAGACCCTGGATGGTTGCGATTTTGTGATGGCAGTCCTCACACACGAATACGCAAGACAAGAATGTCCAATAAAGTTCAATTGAGTACTAATGTAGAAGTTCTAATAAATATAATGAGATAAGGAAAGAAAAGAAGCAGCATCAATATTGGAAAAAGGATTTACATTTATTTGTATATAAAGAAAAATATGCTTGGATGGCATATATTATGTAATTGCATATATACATATATAATGTACAAATAAATTAAGCATGTGTAATATATAAGGCACTCCAATTGATCAATAATTTTAGTAACCAATGAATAATTAGATTCAAAAAATGTATATAAAAAGTCACAGGTCTATAAACTAACAGCAAATATTATAAAATATAATAAAGCACAAAACAGTATTATACTAAATGTTTGGTTATAATAGAATTAATAAAATCTATAAAACTTCTATACTAAAATACCTGCTAAAATCCTGAAGGAATTTAATTAACTGGAAATAAACCATATTTATGGGTTGAAAGACTAAGTATTTTTAAAGTGACTATTCTCTATTGGTTTATGGATTCAATGTAGTCCTACTTAATATATCACAATTTTTTTAAAGTTGTGAAAAAACTGCTGCTAAAATTGGTGCACGCAGGCATGTGATCTAAACAATCTTCAAAAAGAGCAAGTTGGCAGACATAATACCAAATGGGAAGACCTATGTTCTGAATGAGGTCAAAAGATGAAAAAAAACTTCAAATGTATATACTACCACATATTAGGAATTACTACTATGTTATTACAATTAGATTTTCCTGGTGTTGGCATAAAGATAAATCCATGGATAAAATAAAGATCAATACTAAAAATGGAAAGGAAAGGAAAGGAAAAAATGTATACAAAAAAAAACCCCATCTCAAAATAGTTTTACTGGACTGGGGAGATAGTGCAGTAGAATAGGTACTTGCCTGGCAAGTGCAAGGTCTTAAGTTCAATCCACCGTACTGAAACAAACAAGCAAACAAAACAACAAAAAACAAAACAAAGTAAAACAAAAACAAAAACAAAACCCTCATTTTTTAAAAGACAAAAAATAGTTATACTGCTACTACTAGTTTCTCTTAGTTTATTGGAAAGAAAGATTTATTCTAATATTGTTTGGAGAATTGTTTTATGCCCATTTCTTGTACTCTGAGTAGCTACTTTGATGATAACATTAAAACTGTTATGGAAATCCATGTAGAAATTACTCAAAAAGCTAGGATTGGAGGTCCTACTCAACCCAGCTATTTTCCTCCTGAGTATTTTTCCAAAAGAACTGAAATCATCATACTGTAGTGACATGTGGTTACTCATGTTTATTTTTTTATTCTTTAAAATAATATAAATTACTCAGGTAAGTTAGGGATTTGTATGGAAAGTACTTCCACTTGGTAGAGTGGATTTACTATGTGGTGGGAAAATTTAGGCAGAATGGCGTGTAAATAAAGATAAGTGGAAAGGATGTAGTAGCAGGGATGGATGAAGGATGGTCATACAAGGCTTGGGAAACTAGAGAAGAGGGTAGAAAAGAAAGAATGAAGGAGTATTTGAGGGATTATGTGAACATGGTCATTGAGTCTGAAGGAAGGATTGGAAGAAGAAAAAGAAAAAAGATGTATGAAAATTGAGGAAAAAAGAAAAGAATAAAAGCGAAAGAAAAGGGCCGGGGAAATGGTTCAGTAGGATAAGCGCTTGACTGGCAAATGCAAGGATCTGAGTTCAATCCCCGGTTCCGAAAAAAAAAAAAAAAAAAAAAAAAAAAAAGCAAAAGAAAGTAAGACAAAAACAAAGGAAAAAACAGGATAAAATATAAAGCAATAATAGATACCTCTTTGTATTCCATGTGTATTCAGTCTCCTTACACACCACTGGTTCATCTAACATTCCATCTGCTGGCTCATAGCTTGAATTTTTCCATCTTGCTAGTCTCACATGTCCCCTGTGGGGGTTCCGATTGTGGGTCCACCTGTGTAGCTGTGCTTTCTCCAGTAGCCAGATCCCTTGCTGTAGAGCAAGGGCCAGGAACCTGGGTTCTTTTGTGCTGAAGGTTGTCAAGTTCTTGGCACTTTCTATGCTGGCTGCCTATCCTGTTGTGTAAGGAGATGGTCAGGCAACTAAATTCCTGTAGTGCAGAAGCTCTTGTGGTTTCTGAACAGGCTGCTGATCCTACAGCTTTCACACAGGTATTATTTTTCAACAAAAAGGTTAAGAGATTGTCAACTATTTATCAATGAGTACTGAATGATAGAAGCAAGAATTTCTTCTGTGGTACTGGATAATATGGTTTTTATAGGTAACAATAATGTGCACATTAGTTGTCCATAGTACATTTCTTTCTTTCTTTCTTT
>NW_004524638.1:6578108-6578934 GCF_000260255.1 Octodon degus | reverse complement strand
TTTCTTTCTTTCTTTCTTTCTTTCTTTCTTTCATCTTTCTTTTTTTTTTTCGGAACCAAGGTTTGAACTCAGGCCCTTGTGCTTGCCAGGGAAGTGCTTATTCCACTGAGCCATCTCTCTGGCCCACACAAGTAAATTTCAAAAAAGCTACAAAGGTGTTAGGTTTTTACTATAATCTTTAAACCTGATTTGAACATTACCCAACATTTACATATATTAAGACATCACATGGCATCCATTAATATGTACAAATTTAGGTATCTATTCAAATTTAATTAAAAGACACAATCATCATTGTACCATGCAGTTTCTCTTATTTACCACAAATATATACATATAATAAAACTTAATTAAATCCAAAGCAATAGATTTTAAATTGTTTTTTATTAAAACAAGAAAGCACTTACAAAAATTACTGTGTTAAGGAATATGTACAATAAATGACAAAATATTTAGGAATAAACAACAATGATAATAGTACATAAGTATTCTCCTATTTTATCCACTAGAAAATAGACCAAAATATCAAACATTCAATATACACAGGAAAAAAGAAGGAAAATTCTTATAATTTCTCAATGTTGTAAAGTTTGATTACAACAAACTTTTATTTTATTTATGTTATGTAGAACAAACTAAATACGTTGTTGAGCTCCAAAGAAAGTAAAAAAGCTCTCCAGAACTGGAGATACTTGGAGGAGAAAGATCTGAAATACAGACACAGCTTCAAGAGAACTTGGAAGCGATGCTTGTTTTGGGTCTAAGCAAGCATCAGTTGCAAAATAATAGGCCTATAAATCTGGGATATCCTTGCATGACAAAGTAG
>NW_004524638.1:6574906-6577388 GCF_000260255.1 Octodon degus | reverse complement strand
AGCGTGGGGGAAGGTGGGAGATAAATTCCTATGAGTTTCCAGTTCTCCATAAAGGTTCACAGAGCTCAAGAATGATTCTCAGAAGAAGATCTTTAGCTCAAAATGACCAGTGCAGAGCGTGGTTAGATCTCAGACACTGTCCACAGGAGGAAGGGGGTAGAAGTGCAGTTTTATAAACTAGGACACTGACTTGGACTAAAAGAAGTGATATATGGCAAAAGTAACTTTGTGGGGAAAATATCTATCTGATTATAAATGGAAACAGGGAGAGAGAGCTCAATATTATCCACCACTATGGCATGGAGATATTTTTAACTCAATATAAAAGTATTTGAGCAGTGCTTGTAGCTGTATTCATTCTGTAGAGAGAAACTTGGGCATATTGTCCTCAGGACCAGCGACAGCCGAATTGTGTGGGATATTTTGTTTAAAAGACATGAAAAAATTTTGACCAATGACAGTAGGCATTCAATCAGGGTGATGATAGAGTTAGTGAAGCCCTGTGTATAATAGTCACACACTCTGAACTTTGGCCCTGACCCTCCTCTAAGGAAAAGGTTCATTGAAACATTAAAAAAGACGTTCCAGCAATGGCCATGACTCATCCACAAGGCTGACACTGAAAAAGGATCTACAAACAGAGGTACAGGATTTCAGGGTAAATCCTGAGGGGATTTGACGGAACTTGGCAGATACAGAAGTTACATTTCTTGTTATATAGGTCTTGCATTATCTTGGTCTTAACCATTCAGCAGAAAAGTATAAAAACGAAGTGTGAAAAGTAAATCTGGGGCCAGGGAGATGGCTCAATGGAAAAAGTGCTTGCCTGGCAAGCGCAGGGGCCTGAGTTCAACCCCCAGTTCTGCCAAAAAAAAAAGAAAAAAGAAAAAAAGAAGAAAAAGTAAATCCATATTAATATGCTAAGCTGTAAAAGGCTCAAGTCAACGTCTTCTGACATTTCCAGTCCTGCAGATAACCTGCTACTATTATGGACTTCTGGACTATCTTGGAATATTTTGCTGAATTCATGCACCTATGATATTTAAATGGAAATAGAATACCCATCTCTGACAAAACTAAACAAAAAAAGGGGATACAAATGAAGGACCATTTTGTATCTATATATACAAAGTAGTTAGGCTAGATATACAGTTACTTTCTCTTTTTTAAATGTTTTATTCATTTTAATGAGAAAAAATAAAATAGCAAAGAAACAGTTTCAAAACAGATCAGTAAGATAGTTATAATAATTAATACATTGTATGTTATTGTTTCTCAATAAATTTATGAAAAAAGATAGTAGGATATAGCAAATCTTTTATAAATTTTAATTATACTAAAAATATGACCAATAACAATGGAAAATATGTAAAGTTAGTCACATAAGATACAAGAAAAATGCAGTAAATGTTTAAATTTTAAAATGTAGTGCATTAAAAGAAATATTGCCTTTAACTCTCCTTGAGACACTCCCCCCTGAGCTGGGTATCTACTGTAAGGTCATGATTTCCATTGCCTGTACCAAGAGATATTGTCATTAACTCTCCCTCACTTCACGCACACTTCTGCCTACTTTCTGAAGCAATTATGAAAGTCTTCTTCCATAAGTGTCTTTACTTGTGCTGCCATGGTTGCTTTCATATCCTCAACCAACTCTAAAGAATTTAATTTTCTTGGTCATTTTTATTTTTAGGAAGACGTACAAGTCACTCTGTGCTAGATCCAGTAAGGTGGATGAGCAAACTTCGTAGCATTGGATGGCACTTGGCAGCAGCATTTTAAGTATTTTTGATCACACCTCATAAAGACACAAAAGAATAAGACGTCTAGAATGGCTTGAGTGGATAACTACAACAATAGGATAACTATGTTTGAAATGAAGGAGAGTACTCTGAGAGAGGTTAATGATGATGTGTCTCTTATTGGGGTAATGTGTTAATTTAAATACTTATGGTATATTTTGATAACACCCTGTATGTACTAGTTACTCTTCTCAGGTCTCCACCTTTAATTTCCATAAACCATTTCAAGGGAATGACATCATTACTAACAGTAATTCATTTCAAAGATTATTAAAATGAGGCATTGGAATAATAAGTGATTTTTCCAAGTTCTCTCCAATATTACAGTAGCCTGAAATGTGACACATCAAGGACTCACGTATATCCTTTCACTGGATTATCAGCTCTAATAAGCAAATGAAAGACCAAGACTGAACCTGGTTTAAAAAATACTGAAATCCAATTAAGCAACACACAAGTTTCTTGATACAGGTGGACCATGCCAGTGATATCATTTTTAAGTTGCCTGAATTCCAGGTTTGGAGAACCCTAACCAATCATGATCCTATGCACATTAATATACCAGGAACTGAGTGAATAAAAGATTTGCTATATCCTACTATCCTTTTTTTTCATAAATTTATTGAGAAACAAATAGCAATGAGACAGTTTCAAACCAAACTGGTAGGACAGTTTCAATA
>NW_004524638.1:6568210-6573929 GCF_000260255.1 Octodon degus | reverse complement strand
ACCATATACAACCTTGAAGAAGGACAGTCGCACAGTATTCCTTTTCCTGTCTCTTGCTTTCATTCACCACCCCCTTCTTTTTGAGCAACAATCTACCAGAGAGACAACATAGCAGCAACTGGCATATCATGACAAGCAGCCCATATTCAGAAGACCAAAATGACAGGCTCTTCAAGCATGAAACTACTATTACAAATTACCATCTGCAGTACAGTAGCTTAGTTCACAGGTATCAGTATATATAGTTAGTGAGGGTGTATAGCTACTTTCTTTTAATTCAATGAGAAAAAAATTTTACTAGTAGTGTTTGGATAGAACATCATGTCTGCATCTTGTACTATGAATAACCACTACAAAGACAAGAACATGCAATGTGTTAAATATAGAAACTGTCCTATTAATCAGTTTTTAAACTGTTTCATTGTTGTTTGCTTCTCAATAAAATTAACAAATAAAAATAAAAAATTAAACAGTTGAAAAATTTTAAAAAAAAGATGTTCCAAGGGTTGGCCAAATAACTCAGCAGATTAGAGCACCTGAAAGCAGGCATAAAGGTTAGGGGTTCAATCCCCGGGCCTGCTATACCAAGCCTGACCCCATGGCCTGCTGAGATAATGATTGAGACGAGGCATGGTCGTGCATGCCTTTAATCCCAGCTCTTGGGAGGCTGTAAACAGGTGGATCACTATGAGTCTGATCTAGTAGTGAGACCCTGAACACTCGGTAGATCCTTCCCTAAAATACAGAAAAAAAAGATGTTCCACTCCAAGTTATAATACACTGAACAAGCAATAGAAGAAAATCACACCTTGCAACAAGAAAGTGCTCAATTCATGTCTCTTAAGATTTTTTTGGACTAAACTTAGACAATTTTCAGTTTATAATGAAGAAGATATTTATAAAAACACAGAGAAACAAGACCATGAGAGAGAAGTAAAAACTGGAAACAGAAGAGTAATCCTTACAAAGATATCAAGTATTAGAATTATGAGACACAGAGTAAAATGCTATATTAAATTACAAAATATATAAGAAGAAAGTCTTCAAAATTTAAAGAACCAAATGAAAATTCTAGAAGTGAAATATGTAATTACTGAAATAAAAAAAAAAACTTCATGAAGTCTCTGCCTACACCATGGCTTCAAAATTTCTACATATGTTCTCTTCCAGCAGATTCAGTGTTTCTGTTTTAACATTTATATTTTTCATTCGTTTTGATTTTTGGTTGAGAGACCTGAATCTAGCTTTAGTCTTTGTTATACTGGAAAGACAGTTTTGCCAGCACCATTTATTAAAGAAGCTGTATTTCTTCCAGTGAACATGTTTGGCCCTTTGTTAAAGAAAAGGTGGATGAATGTGTTTAGAGTTGTGCCTACATCTTGTAATTTGTTCCACTGATCCTCAGGTCTATTTTTTTATATTTTATGAAACTTTAACTTCACATTGGTTAAAACTTCAATATTAAGGTTCCATTTTGTAGCATATTTATGGTTAAAAAACAGTCAATAAGTGAGCAGTCTACATCAGCTAAATAGTCAATTAAAATATCATACAAGAAGGTAGTGCTGTAGTCATGGTTTAGAAGGGAAACAATTTAATAACAGACACATAATTTATAGGATTCTTTTATAATAGTCACTGAAAGGATCAGATGCAAAAGTGCAGGAAATCTGTCCACATACTAAAGACCCAAAGAATCCAGTTGAGGGGGTCTGGGTCCCACAACAGTGCCCTGTGCGAGTTCATGTGAAGACTGCAGCCCATCATAATGTCCCCACAAGTCTAACTAGAGGCCAAGAACTCAATTCAATGTTTCATGCAGGCCTGTTTTGTGGATGTGTACTAAGCAGGCTCCAAGATCAGTGACTGGTGGATGCTAAAATCTTCGTGTCAGCAGGATGGAGGCTCTGTGCCAGCAGGCTGAGGGATCTGCACTGGAGCCAGGGAGTGAGTCAGAGTAAGGACCATTGCTCCCCTGACAAGTACCATAGACATCCTCAGCAACAGTAAAGTCCCGAGCTCCTCCAACTATGAGAACAGCCAAGTCCATATCAGGAAAGCCAGCATGACAAGCTTCTCCATGAGATTGAACAGTGCACCATCTTCCCCTCTGGAGTCAGGAAGTGATGTTCAAAGTAAGGACCAGAGGATCTTCAAAGTGAACTGCAGCTATTTCCACTGACAAGTCCTGAGCGCTTTCTGTGATGAGAAAGCTGAGTTCATATCAGGAAAGCTAGCACGACAAGCTTTCCCAGGAGAACCAACAGCCTCAATTCTTCCTGTCCAGTTCTCCTTTTAATGTTGTTGGCTACAATCCTCAAGTGGGCCCTCCACAGCTATCCCTGTGTAACACCCATCAGCTGGGTGTTACACGTTAACCACTGGTTGTCAATCCATACAGGTCTAGACAACATGATTGACTGTATTCATTCATTATGTGCTAAAATATAATATTTTAAAATAGATGCAATGAAACTTAATTACTAAACTTTATTAATTCAGAAAAATTCAAAGAACCAGGAGGGTGTATGGGATCCCAAATTTTAGCACTCCACTGGAACCTTTTCTTTTATTATATGATTGAAATGCTAATGAATACTTAAATTCATATCCTTCTGTTTTCAACTGATGTTATATTATTTTTCCATTCACAAAGTTTTTTATGCTTTTAATATGAAGAATTTTGAGAATTTTCATAAAAATGTTTTCTAATGCTGTATATTGAGGTTATTCTTATTTTTAATTATTATAAATAATGATACAGTGTCTGTTTTGGTGACAGTAAATCTCAGTTAAAATTGAAATGCTTCCAGTAGGATATTACTTTGATTTTCTTCTTTTTTATATTTTCAAATGATTTTCTTAAGGATAGTAAATAGATGGTGCTTTTCTGATGCGTTGTATATTGAACATGACTCTTTTGCAATATCATCAAGAAATGAAATTAGTAAGTGGTGAATTCCTGTCATAACCTTTCATCTTTAAAGTTGCAATTAATTTCTTCTTCGATTTTGGATTTAATAGTAGCTACCATGAAAATACAGCTTAATGTCAGCCATAGGAATTACTCTACTAATGTATCTTCATATACAGTTGCCATTACATTTCTTAGTAATTTCTTTCTGCATATATGCAAGCTTCTGATTTTCGAGTCTGCACTGCCCTTTGAGAGCTCTCATGTTGCTTTATGTATCACTGTTTCCAAGTTTTGCAAAATTTACATTCCTTTGAATAATTGTAGTGTAAACTTGAACTCATCTTAAATATCTTTTTCATTTTATCTACTTTCCAGAGCCAGTTATTCTCCTTGTTGTTATATTTTTCCAGAAAAATTAAACATATCATATTACAGCAACATGTGTACATCTACATTTATAGCAGCATAATTTGTAATTGTTAAATTGGGAAATAACTCAAATGCCCATCAAGCAAGGAGCAGATAGAAAAGATGACTTTTTATTACAATAGAGTACGACTCAGCCATAATGAACGATAAACATGCTACATTTATAGGTAAACAGATACAACTGGAGACTGTACTCATAATTGAGATAAACCAGATTCACATGTGCAAACATCTTATTGTCTCCCTGGTGTAAAAAACTAAAAGAATAAATAAGGTCTAAAATGCACCATAGATTTTCTGAAATGGGAAGAAACTGTTCAAAAGGAAAGGGGAACTATGGTGGGTAGAAGGGGAAAGTACTGAAAGGAAAGGAAAAACTTGCAAATTGTGCTACTAGCTTCTTTTAGTTTGTTGAAAAGTTTTTGCTAATATTGTTTAAAAAATGTTATGTCCATATCTTCTACTCTGAGAAACTACTCTGAGGAAAACAACATGGAATGTATGACTAATGTTATTCTCCTATTATTTTGCTATGAAATTTTGTTTTATTCTTTCCATAAAATAACAAAAGAAATAAAAGATTTAATGGGTTAGGTTTTTTCTTCTACCTATGGCAGGATAACTTCAGGTTAGGTCATTCTGCCTACAGATGACAGCTGCAAACTGAATAAAATATTATAGTTAACTACTCAGTGTAGATTTTGGAGATGCAATGAAACTTGGAGAAGGGATGGGGAAGGGTGAGTTTCTGGACTTTGTACCTTAGCCAGAGTGCAGGCTCTCAGCATTGAGCATGCAGGTGGCTAAAGCTACAACAGATAAGATAATTTCATCCTTCTTGCATAAAGAGGAAAGAAACTGGGGTGTTGAAGGTGAACCCCAGGCAGGGGTCTATGTAAGCAGTGACCCATCCCTTTCTGATCATTGAACTATTGTGTGAACTAGGACAGGAAGTAGCACAGCTAAGTAGCCACTCTGTACTGCAAACCACAATGCCTCATTCAGTTCAGGTGTTGAGAATGGGGGCACTATACACCTCGCCAGTGGAGATGAGAAGGCTTACTGCTTACCCAAGAATCTTTCCAGTACAGGGCATGGCAGATTCCCCAAGTAGGTCCAAAACTGGCATGAATAAACCTGGTATTTGGTGGTTTTGGAGCTCTGTGATAAGTTGGGTTCAGAGTGGGTGGTTTCATGTACCATCTGGGTCCTGTATATTTGCATTTTCTCTGGTGGCAAAAAAGACTTAAGTTTTTTTATCATCTTGTCTGGAAGCAGGGTGGAAGGAAACATATTGGTGTTGAAAAGCAAGCTTCCAGGAAACACTAACATGGAGTCAGACTTTACCACAAATGTTAATAAAGGTGCAGAATCCTGACTGAGGAGCACTAGGATGACTAGAGTTTTATAATTTATCAGCGTTGCAATTACAAGCAATTGAGATATACAAAGAAACCCAATGAAAAATGCAAATTATAGAAGAATGGGCTTAACACAGCTATGTACAAAAGCGCTAATAGAATTAGTAGGATAATATAAATGCAAAAAATATGAGCACTAGTGCCAATGCCAGTGAGATTCAGAATAGTGTTAATTTCTAATAACATTGCTTCACACAGCATTTAGTTGAAGCAAGCGTCATGTAGCAGGAGATTAGAGGCATATTCAGTCGTCATTCAAATTCAAATTGTTGGTTAGGAGATCTGACACAATGAATGGCTTTTTTTGTTATTGACATTGTAGATTACACTGAACAACAATTACAGACAAAAAGGAAACCATGAATTAAAATCAGCTTCAGATTTCTTTTAACTTTTGACATTTCTAAACTCATTCTTTTGATATCATTTAGTGAAGCTATGAAATAATAGCAGTATTAAAATTTGGGTAGTAGTTTGGGATAGTCTCAACTTTGTCTTGTAGAATTTTTCCATAAAAAACTATTCAACCCTATTTGAAAAATAAGCTTATTTTGATGTTTCCTTATTCTGCTTTCCAGAAAGACAATGGTCTTTGATTGTTGTTCAGAACACTGACTGTAATGGATGTTCCACTCTATAGTTAAGAAAATGTTATGGAGTATTGAGAGCTGCCCCCCCCATGCAAGCCTGCATGTCCACACATATACACAGGCACACACACACTCACACTATTGCTCATTAGCTGAACGGCAGTATGATGTCTTTCCTTTCCTCCACTCCTGTTTTTTCTGTACACCAGGAATAGAATGTCTTCTATTCATGCCCTTGTAGTAGTCCCTCACCCCTTTCATCTTCCCTTGTTTTCTTTTTCTCTCCTTTTTCTCTCTTTCCCCTTCTTCTCCCTCCTTTATACTAGAGACATAAATTAACTGCTTGAAAATTGCCAACATAG
>NW_004524638.1:6550837-6564548 GCF_000260255.1 Octodon degus | reverse complement strand
CCTTTTCTGCCTCCATGGAGATGATCATGTGGTTTTTATTTTTCACTCTATTGATGGAGTGTATTACATTTATAGAGTTTTGAATACTGAACCATCCTTGCATCCCTGGATGAATCCTACCTGGTCATGGTGTATTATCTTCTTGATGATTTGCTATATTCTATTTGCTGGTATTTTATTGAGGATTTTGGCATCTATATTCATGAGGGAGATAGGCCTGTAGTTCTCTTTCTTAGTTGCATCTTTCCCTAGTTTTGGTATCAGTATAATATTTGCCTCCAGGAATGATTTTGGGAGGGTTTCTTCCTTTTCAATTTCATGGAAGAGTTTGAGGAGTGTGATTGAGGTTTTAATTTCCTCTATATCTCTTTGACTCTGCTTCATGAGATCTATTTTTTTCCTGAATTGCTCATTCAAGGAAACCGTCCTTTTTTTAATCTCCTCTATTTTTTTTATCAATGTCTTCTTTAGATGCAGTTATAAATTCCTTTACTGCTGTGTTTTTTTTTTCAGGTTGAGTTTCCTCCTATGTTTCTGTAGTTGCTTCTTTACTTCAGATGCTATAAGTTCTGAGAATTCTTTTTTTATTTCAGAAAAGAGTTGTGCTCTGTTTTCCTCCATATCTTTCTGCTGTTGCTTATTTACTATCGATGCTATTAATTCATGCATTTGAGCCAAGCTAGTGTTCTCTGCACTTGTTCTGGGTGGGTACAGGGTTTCCTCTCTATGTATCTGCATTTGATTTTTTACTGCAGATGTTATTAATTCAGGGTTGTCTTTTTTTTATTTCCAGTCTGAGTTCCTCTGTACCTTTCTGCAGGTGTTACCTTATTTCAGGAGCCGTTAATTCATTGCTTTCAGCTGTGTGATTCCCAATTTGTTCTGTGTTAGTGTCCTCTGCACTTTTTATGGGTGGGTTTGGGTTCTGAGCTTGCATTTTGTTCCTTCTCATCATTTTGTGTAGCACTGTCTTCTGATCTTTGTTGTAGATATTTTGTAGTTATAACCTTAGTACGTACTGAAGTTTACGTGCAGATCTACAAAGTCTGGATTTATCCAGCTGTGCCTGGCTTGGGTCTGGCTGGTGTGCTCAACTCCTTCCTGCTGCTGACCTTGAGGGTGAACCTGTTGTGTCCCTGTGGCAAGATTTTCTTCTCCTGTACTAGGTGGGTGGTTCTATCTTGTACCCTCTCTGTAGGGATTGCAGCTGCAGGGTTATACCACAGATCTGTATGCCAGGCCTGAGTTGAGTCTGGAGGGGACAAGGTGGAGTAGGGGAGAGAGGTAGCTCTCCCACACACTCACTCGATCTGGGGTAGGACTGAGTCTGGGTGTTCCCGGAATGTGGCAGAAATTCCTGCTTGGCGGGCAGGGTGGGGACGTGCTATGGAGTGGTGGTGGGTGCTCCAAGGGGTGGAAGAGGTTCTCACCCATGCTGCACCTGTTCTGGGACCTGGAGTTGGTCCTGCCTGCACAGGGTAGCTCTATTCTGAATTGTTAAAGTTTTTCTTTTCATACTAAAGTAATATTTGTGTATTATAGACATTTGAATAAAATGAGATAAAACTAGTAAGAACAGTGCAACAAGAAACAATAAAGTCAAAGGAAAAAAGACATGAGGAGAGAGTTTTGCAAAGATGATGGGGAGGAAAACTTTCTCCAAAGCAGTGATTTCTGAGGAGCCTTGTTAGGCGTGAAGAAGTAACTGTAAGATTAGGAAACCCAGACAGAAGGAGAAGGGCATGGACAAAAGTTCAAATGCGAGCAGGCTCAGGAAGACAGATTCCTGGCCAGGAAGCCAGTAAGCTTGGGTTGTAGTCATCCCAAGAACTTTGTACTCAGTCTCCTGGGAAGTTACTAGAAGACTTGGCTCAGGTCCTTAAAAGATTGGTTTCCATGATGGACAAAATCCTGGTGGTAGAATAAGAGTACAAACTGGGTCACTGCATAAATGGCTTTGACAATAATATGGGAGAAAAGTAAAAGGGGAACTGAATATTCAGACACAGTTGTATGGCTGGATTGGATGTGGGTTATGAGAGAAAAAGCATGATCAAAGATGGCTGCAACTTTTTGGGAGTAAATATCAGGTTCTTTCTGTCTTTTGCAGATGAAAAAAGATACAAGATTTCAAGTGGGTTTATGAGTTGTTGAGTTTGAGGTACTTGTCAAGGAAAAACCTGGAATATTGCATATTGAATTATTTTAAAGCATACAGAAATGACAGCAAAATCACAGAGTAAGGTGGATCTAAATTTGGAAGTGACTGGCTTGTTGACATTCTGGGTCTGGGTGACGTCATACTGTTGGAGAGTAAGTAGACACAGCGAATAGGTACGGGGGTGACCCACGACACACTGGTGTCTAGAGTCTGGGAAGGCAAGACATCTAATAGAAGAATTGCAAGATAGGAAAACAATGTTAACAGAAAAATTAAAACCAGTTTACTTTAGAACAGGAACATACTGAAAGCGAATTTTTCTAGGGGAAGAATAGAAAGCCTAGGAACCCTAATAAAATCCATGTTTCATGGTCATGTGATGAATGAAGGACCTTCCATTAAAGATTTTTGTAACCATTACATCTAACTACTTTAACATAAATATAACTTGCTCTTTATTGATTGGTTATCAGCAATAAGGACATATCAGTTCTTGAAACTTCTTCATGTCTCATCCCATTGTGTTTTCAGAGCAACTGTTACTAATAGACAAGATAAAATGTCAGCAAACATTTTATTGGTGAGGAAGATTTTTAAATTAAGTCAAATTTAATTTTAAAGAGTACAAACAAATAGGAAACAAAGGCAAAAACAGAGTAACAAGCAACAGTGCACATGATACAGAGTTTCAAAACAAGAATAAAAATTTAACAATGGCTGTTATATTATGTATTTTCATCATCCAATCCATTGTTCAGATTAGCAGATACAGGTATGAAAAATTGGTCAAATAATTAAACATTAATGCTTTCAGTAAACTTTAATTTTTTTCTTGTCCTGTTTACTTTATATTTTCTAAAAATTATTTTAAAGAGACAGTGTTAACTGGTAAGACATTAGAAATGGTATACATTTAGAAGAAAAAAGTGAGAAGTATTCAGCTGTGGTTTTTGTATTGCACTTTGCTGTCTTTGGTGTAGTTGCTGAGACTATAGATAATAGCTTATAGAGTTTGTCAATGTGAGAATTTTAAACATTAAAAGCTACTTTAAAAAAATTGATGGAAATGAGTACTACACTTATCTTAGCTATCCCAAATACATACTTGTATGATTTTTTTACCCTTATGAGAAAGTTAAGGTTCAGCAAGTGACTTCTGGCTTCTCCAAAGTCACTCTGCTAATTAGTAATGGCAGCAGTTGTGCACCTAATTTCTGTTGACTGCTACTTCTGTGTGCTCTGCACAAAACTTATTCAAGCATTTGACATTTGTATTCCCAATGTTTTTCCTCATAAGGAAAAATGTTATACAATAAATTATATACAGAAAATGAGAAGGAAATCTCTTATCCATTTCTAGTATCTGTCATAAAATTATCAACTCATTTACTGACTAAATGTATAATATTGAGAACCTGTTATGTGCCCAACACCATATTACATAGATATACAAAGATGCAGAAGTTGGGTTTGTCCTTGAAATGGTCATTTCTGAGAGTACTTGCACACTTTTATTTTTTATACAATAATGTTTATTTGTAGTATGTTTGGTATTTATTAGTGTCTACATTGTGAAATGTTTCCAGACTTCATTATGAGTTTAACTTCTTCAGGGTAAGAAGTTGTGCTTGTAAAGATGAAAGTCTGTATTTCATTTTCTTATTTAAAATGACACAGCTTTTAGGAGAGACCTTGAATATAATTAACCCATCACTGTCATCTCATGTCTGGAAAACTAAAACCCAGAAAAGGGAAAAGGTTTGGACCAAGCCACGTGTTAACCCACACGCTGACCTTGATAATTACATCGTTTTCTGGAGCATTTCACAGAGCTCTAAGTTTTGGCCAAGGTTAATTGTTAGCTGCCAAATGTTGCCAAGAGGTTTGTTTGGGAAATTCCATGAGTTTCTTACCCAAGAATTAACTTTTCCAAGCAGATGGCATCCTTGGCAAGAAAGGGGCATCATAATCTAAATTTTGAAATCCAAGAGAGGACTTGCATCTCATTATATGGGTCAGATATTCAGAGTTCACTGCTTGAGTTTTAGTTCAATATTCCTATGCTCAGAAGAGTAAAACATTTAGTTTCTTGATAATACTACATATTTCTGTAAATATAGGTTGACCATGAAATCCTTTATTAATAATATTATGTGACTCATTAATCATTTCTGAAAATCAAATTACCAGTGTGCAGCCACTAGCAATATGTTTTGAGGTATATTATAGTAATCTCAGTATCTTCACTGATACAACAAACGTTTATATTTATTTGACTTGTACAAAGTGGCCTATAAGCTTGGGCTTTTATCCAGCATAGCTTTGCCCACATTATAGCACAGATGTAAACTTGGTGTCAAGCCACAATGCCACAGTCAGCGCAGCTGAGAGGGATGAGCCTGGTGTAAGTGTCAATAATTGTTCTTAAGGAAAAGTATCTCCTATTCCCTTTGTTCATACTTCACTGGAGAAACTAAATCACACAGTCACACCCAGAACCAGAGGAAAACAGAAGAAAGACATACCACAGTTACTATCACATTAATATTATCCCGTAGTTGTTTCAGATTGATCAGGCCCACAATCTCCCAAATGAGTGGACAGTGGAAGTTTAAATAAATGAGATAAATGGAAGGATTTTAAGGCTCCCAAATGTTCAAAAACCCTCTCACAGAGATTTTCTGGAGTTAAATACAAAGAACCTAGGAAGCCTATATTTACAGGGTTTTAGGATAAATCCTGAGGGTACTTGACTGACCTTATGAGATATAAAAGTTACATTTCTTGTTATATAGGTCTTGCTTTATCTTGGTCTTAACCATGGAGCAGAAAAGTATAAAAAGGAAGTATAAAAAGTAAAGCCATATTATGTTGTCAAACAAAGGAGGGTGTACTGAAGAAAATGCAGAAATCTGGGCAGGACTTGGGAATCCATTTGTTTAAGGACTTCTCTAAGTAGTACGTTATGTTAATTTAGGAAAGCTGTATTATCTCCAGGAAGGCCTACATCACTGGAGTGAGGTGTCTGCAGCTAGTCTTTATCTAGCTAATTGAGGTTGGAGCCAAAAGTCTTTAGCTGGGCCTTATCTTGTCCTTTGAAGTGTTTCAAATTTATAGGCCAATACAGGTCTCAGCAGGCACCAGTGACTCACAGAGGTTCACTTACTAGGAGTCTGCTGCCCATCTCCAGACAAGGACCTAGGTCTCTGGTGAATTCACATCTAAATGTGAAAAGCCAACTGGTTAATAATAAGGCCAGCTCAGAGCCACCCTGTGGCTTCCATCAACTTATTCTTATATGAAACATAACATACTTTTTAAAGGAATAATTGATTAAGATTTGTTTTCACAGTTTTAATCCTCTGAGGAAAGGTTAATGATTAAAACCCTAAAAGCAAAATTAAAGCCACATAGTCAACCTGGAGGTAGCTGGTCTTTAACTTGGTCAAGCACTGTGCAAAGGCTTTTCAGGTGTTGGTCTATTTAAAGTAAGCTCAACAATAGCATAAAAGGTTAATATTATTGTTGTCATTTTATAGATGAGACAATAAAAATTTAGTTACTTTCCCAAGGCTATGTAACTAGACTAATAGTGAGTCAATAGACTTTTGTAAAGGAATGTTCCATAAGGACCTCTAAAAATTTTGTTTGTTTTGTTTTTGAGACAAGATCTTGCCATGTAATTCAAGTTGGCCTTGAACTCACTGTGTAGCCCAGATCTCAAATTTGCAGTGGTCCATTTGCCTCAGCCTCCCAAGTGCTAGTATTATAGGAATGTCCCACCATGCTCTGCTTCAAATTTGTATAATAACATTCTTATACATTTAAAGCTGTTAAGTAAAAAAAAAAAGTCACACAGAAAAAGTGGAGACTTTCATTTTATGCCTAAGAAAATGTTTCCTTCTTTAAAAATAACCCTCTAAAATATTCCAAACTACTAGAACTACACAATTCTTAAACTTTTTATGGTATCTAATGTAGTTTTCTCTTTTAATAACACATATTTTCATTAGAAATATCTACCATTATTACTTTAAATTGCTATTTATACTACTTTGAGTGTGGGAATAATATGCTTTTATCTTGTGCTCCCATCAATAATGAATAAGGTACTTGGCGTATAGAAGGTGCTTCCTGAATTTTGTTTTTAAGATATTGTCATGGCAGCTTTTGAAGGGAGCAACAGTATAAAAAAAGAGCATTGTAAGAATATTAAAATGACTGATATGGCAAATTTGATGGGTCTGCCTTTGTTTTTGAATTATGCACAACATTTCCTAGAATTTTAAAAGTTCTCTCCTTGTATGATGGTTATTATTTAAACTTAGAAAACACAGAAAGGGAAAATGGGAATTAGGGGAAATTTTGATTTAGAAATACTCAGCTTTAGCCATGCAGTAATATTTAATTTTCAGTGTGGTGGATTTGAGAACATCAGGTGGGGATAATATTTGCATTGGGTTGCAGCCCATCAAACTTACATAAGCCTAATTTCACACTGATATTCTTCAAGTAAGATTTATTTTAGAGTCTAAAAGTTTAGGTAAATACTACCAAAAGCCACCACAAAACTTGAAGTCTTGAAATGCCTTCAAGGAAGGTTGAGTGGTGACAATTTTCTTGAAAGATCATAATCTAAGCATGATGTAGTGTCCTTAGAATTTTGACAGGTTAGTTATCCTGAGAAGGCCTCAAAGAATTCCTAGCAAATATTTAATCATGCTTCTTGGGCTAGTTTGAAATATTGAATGGGATGGATTTCTGGTTTAAAATACTTTCTTTCCCCCTCAACCTAGGCCATAGAGAGTAATTCCCAGATTGAATATGTCCTAGAGAAAGCAAATCTTAGAGGAATAGACTGCAATGGTTTAGAACAAGAGTGATCCCAAAACTCTTAAGCAGTCAGAGATGAGACTTTTTGGAAGGTGATGTGTTGTGGAGCTGTGACAACTGACTTGCCATTAGGAGGTCAGGCATAGGTAGCAGCTGGTCCCTAGGGGCATGGCCTGCAAAGCCATTTCTCCCTCTGGATTTCCCCTTTCTAGCTGCTTCCTGGTTACGACATAAGCAACTTTCCTCTGTCAGGCCTTTACATCACACTGTTTCTGCCTTGGAGCAAATGGACTATGCACATCACTGTGAGCCAAAACTTCTGCTCCTTGAAGTTGCGAGTATTGGATATTGTGCCTCAGTGACAAAAACTGCCTAAGACAGAGTCCAAGAAGAAAAATTATTAGGAAAAGGATCTGTCCTAAATATGTCCTTCTCTGTTTTCTGTTTATTCATGGGATACCTAGGTATGCTGTAACTTTTTCCCATTTTTCTCTCCCCTTGTCTCACAGGACTAGTTTTTCCAATCAAAGACATGGGCTGTCTTCTTCTCTTTGATTTATTAATTTCCTTCATCCATAAGGTTTTAACCAATGCTCAGTGGAAGTGTCTCCTCATTCTTGACCCCTCAGTATTATAGAGCAGTCTCATTGACGTAGCTGAAGCAGAGTCACCGTAGAAGAAAGTGCGAGGGAGCCCACAGAGCCAAAACAATCTGGGAAAAGAGACACCAGGAGAGAGCTCACACTTCTTACTCCAGAGCCATAGTTATGCAGGCAGCATGATATCAGCATGAGGATAGCCGTGTGGTAAACTCTATAATTTAAGGTCGGACGATTTTTGATGAGAATCAGGACAATTTACTGTGGGATGAATAGACTGCTCAAATAATGGTGCTAGAATACCTGAATATTCATATATGAAAGAATAAAGTTAGACATTCTATTTGACTCAAAACCCGCACATTAACTAAAATGGATCTTGGACTTAGATATAAACTTATACAACTCTCTAACTTTTAAACATAAAAGCAAGTCCTCACAATCTTGATTAGGCAATGTCTTTTAGGGTAACATCTAAAGGACAAGTAACAAAAGAGAAAAAGATGAGTTGGATTGTATTAAAATAAAGCATTTGAGTATCAAAGGCACCATGAAGAATATTTTAAAAATTCATTTTTGCAGAATGTTCTTGTGACAACGGGCTTGCAGCTTGAATATTTCAAAAATTTTGACAGCTTAACAATGAAAAAACAAAACACCCAAGAAAAATATGGTCCAAATATTTCAATAGTGAAATCTTCCTCTAAGGAAGATATATAAAAGGCCAATAAGGATGTGCAATGATGGCGAACAGCATTAGTTCTTAGGGAAACGTAAATAACAATAATGACTTTATATTCCTTCCCATTAAGGATCTCAGCACCAACAATGAGCTGCAGAAATGAGGACACAAATAAATTGCTGGTGGGACTTAAAGAGGTTCACAGGCTTTGCAAAACAATCTTCCAGGTTCCCCACATGTGAAATATAGAGGTGTTATACAATCCAGTGATTCTACTCCTAGACACACATGCAAGAAAAATGAAAGTATATTCTCACACAAAGGCATGGACACATATGTTTATAGTAGTATTATTCACAGCAGCCCCAAGTAAAGCAATTCAGTTGTTCAACAATTGGGGAATGAATAAATAAAAAATGATATAACTATACAATAGATTACTTTGGCCATAAGAAAAGGAAGTTCTGATATATTCCATGGCATGACTGACTCTTGACAATTTCAAGCTAAGCAAAAGAGTTCACATTAAATGTAATACCACATAGGCCGAGGAGAGAGCTCAGCAGCTTAAGCACCTGCCTGGGAAGTACCGGGTCATGAATTCTATCCCCAGTAATAACCACATATGCATGCAATAACATGTAGAATGTGCAAATCTATAGAGCTATAGTAAGGAGACAACTGGGTGTCAGCATGGAGATGTATTCATGAGAGACATCAGCAACTATTACCAATTGAACCATGTTTTGGTGGGTGTGCTCTAAAATTAGACAAAAGTCATTGTACAACACTGTGTGACATGGGCCCAAGCCTTCGCCTCTGGCATAGCTAAGACTTCATGTGTGCGACAGCATGCCAGGCTCACTAACTGCCTTTTATTTGCACAGTTTAAATGGGTGAACTATTAAATGTGTGCGTTATGTCTCAATAGACATATTTATTAAAATTTTTTGATTATTGACCATTTATTCTTTCAGTAATTATTATTAAGTTCCAATTACCTGCTAAGGATTATAAAGAAAAAAAATCACAGTTCTTTTTCTCATGGAGTTTGGAGAGGGAAGATTAGAAATAAATGTAAATTGACTATTGTAATAAATAATTGAGAGCAATAAGTGGGGCCACGAAAGGCTACAAACATCATGCATTAACAGAACTTGCTATAATAATGGAAATGTTTTAGAGCTGTTCTGTCTACAACAGTAGCTCTAGCCATATGTGACTAATGTACATTTATTTAAAATGCAGGGGTGGCACTTAAGTAACTAAATATTTAAATTGATTTATGTAAATTTGAATAGTTTAATGGTGGGTAGTGAATTTTATATTGTATAACATGGGATTGAATGTTAGATGAGATCTCAGCAAAGTCTTTGTTCGCGAAGTCATAATTGGGCAAATGATAGAACATTCCAAACTGGGAGCACAGAGATGAGCATGCAAGAAGTCAACAGCCTCTGAAACTGAGAGCAGAGGGGGCACGCAGAGGAGAGCTGGGCAGGAGATCAGGCTGAGGTTGTATGAACTACGTGGAACAACGAGGGCCCACTGTGAATGATGCTCCTGCTGACAACTTTAAGGATTAGTGAGCTATTTTAAGTCTGAGAGTGCCAAATGATGTTTTGCCTGAAAATGTACAGGGTCCTCTGTATAGAACACAGATCATGAAGTAAACAACAAGAATAAATGTTAGAGGTCAAGAGAGAATGACTTCTTAGTTCAGAAGGGTGTGGCACCTAAGTCAGAGAGTGATAGAGGAGATGAGAAGAAAATGTGACTTAAAATCCTGCTTCTCACCTTGGGGGCCTGGGATTGAAAGGAGACAATGTCTGCTTGGATGCATCTGTTCTACTGTAGCTTTATGAGGTGTGATGAAAATGGATTGTGAATTGTCAAATTAAAAATATGCTCAGCATGGAAGACACATTGTCATTTATTCCCCTCAGAATGTATACTCTTGGCAGGAACACACTTATCTCATCATTCCTGCCAATTTCTGAAGCAATTCTGGATGTCCTCTTTTGTCAATGTCTTTTTCTGGCAGCTTTGATGTTTTACATCCATTGAAAATGTTTATGGGGATTTCTGTAAAGTAAAAATGTTATAATGCACTTTATTCACCAGTCTGGGCACTGTGGAAGCTTCCAGCTCTTATTCAAGTGCAAAATGAACATGAAAGTTAAATTTTTTAGTTCATTCAGGACATGGAGGCAGCCGTGACAATACAACTAAATGCACTTAAAAGAACTTCTAGAACTGCTTCGGAAAGTGGCAGGCATGATGGGGTAAGTGTGCTTAAAGTGTGTGTGTGTGGGGAATCATGATAATCATTTATAAGTTTAAACACCCACCATATTTTTGATCCCCTGATAGATGTCTTAGTTTTTTTCTTATTGCTTGAACAAAACATCTGATGCCCACAAGTTAAAAAAGAAAAGCTTAAATTTCAGCTCATGGTTTATAGTCCACAGTTGGCCAGATCCAAGGGGCAGCAGAGGGGCATGAAAGAGGCCACACTGTCTGAGGGATGACAGGCAGGAAGCAGCCAGGCTTCCTTCTTACTCTATTCATACTCCAAGCCTGATGGGTGGTGCCACCCTCATCCAAGTTAGGTCATCCCTCTTCAGAAAGTCCATCATCCTCAGCTAGAAAGGTACTAAACCAATCAAGGGAGTAGCCCAGTGTCACATACTCATGAGATTTTCAGTTCCCCAAGCCCCACTAGGCACACATGAAGCTTTAGGGGGACTTTGAGACATAAGTCTTAGCAGGGGCAACCCTGAAAACCAATGCTGTTGCTGGTCTGGAGGCAGACTTCTTAACCCTTTTCATTTTACAGATTCCAGGAAGTTGGGTGTCTCATGAAGCACACATTTAGAAAACATATACACTGTATTTCTTTCTGTGAATATAGGATAGTATCACGGAGGGCTTTGATTTTCATTATGCACAACCTCACTTAATGACCTCTTTGCTTATGTCCCATGGAAAGGTACAAAACCATTTGAAGATTTTGTTCCTACAAAACGACCTTTAATTCTTTCAGAAATACAAAACCTTGCAATGGAAATGAGCCACTTTTCCCAAGGAGTTTGTGTTAAGGAGGAAGAAAAAATCCCGAAACATTCTCTGAATCTAAATTCAGGGAAATAACAGGAGGCTCACTGAAAGTACTGGGAAAGCAGCAGGTGTGTGAAGAGAAGATCACGTGGATGCTTAATTTGTTTTATCTCCTTTATTCAATTGTTTATACTTTTTCTCTTCTTAATTTCTTATATATTTCTTTGTTTTTTCTTTCTTCTTCCTATTTTACATGCATATATCTGGTAACGTGAATAACTGGTTGGAAGACAATACTATATTACAACAAATACTGTGAAATTCATATTACTCTGTTAAGTGAACTTCTGTATCCCTTGTAACTTTTTTGTTTCAAATCTAATTTGTACTCTCTTAAAAAAAAGATCATGAAAAACTAAAGAGATGAAAGCCAAGGGCTGGCAATGCCATAAGCCACTGAAAGGAATCTGGGAATTCATATTATGAGGATTAAATTAATTTCTATGAATCTTACTCAGACTCCCCAAGGAGAAGCTCAGAATGATTTTTGACTAATCTTATGAGCTTGACCTGATAAAGGAATTGAGATAGTGTGTGTCTAGAAGTCCCCTAAAGCCTCATGTAGTCATGGAGCAGCCTTCTAGTTTGTGATGAATTCGTGGTCCAGTACTGGGATTCTGGGATTGAGTGCTTTACCTGCCCTGGGTCACATAGCTTGGCTGCAATATGGGGAAGGAAAGATACTTGCTGTCCCTCACTGCTTCTCCCTTTTTGCTCTTGCTGTTTTGCTGTTTTCTGCCACCATGAACTTCTACCCACTGTCACGTGCCATTCTGCTTTGGAGTCAGCTGCTTATGGACTGAAATCTCCATAACTGTGAGCTAAGCAAACCTTTCCTTCCTCAATTTTGGATGTTAATTACTTTGTTCCAGCAATGAGAGAAAAATAACCAAGACAGAAATCTTGGCTAGGAATGATGGGACTTAGCAGAAGGTGTGATGTTTGCAACAGTCCCAAGGATGTCTTCACTTTCACCTAAGATTTCTCAGTGTGGTACTACTAATAGTTGGGGCCAGATAATTCACTTGTGGTGACTATGCTATGCATGGTAGGGTGTTCAGCAATGTCCCTGGCATCTACCTATTGGGTATGAGTGACATCACCCCAGTTGTGGCAATCCAATCTGCCTCCAGTTATCATCAAATGTCAGTGGGCATGAGGGAAGCACAGTGAGGTCTTTGTTGATGACCACTGCCCCAGGCATTGTTCCTTTGTCAGAGAAAGCTGGGGAAAAAACAGAAAGAAAACCAAAAATTAAGCAGCTTATAGAAGTTTCCATGCCAGTGTGGGCTCATGGTGATCTTGCCTGAAAAAAAATGAGGCAATGAAACACGAGGAGACCCAGAACTGTAAATAACTAATTGGAAAACAATTGAAAAGTATTAAAAGATCATGAATAACTCCATCATAGAATTGTAGAGCCAGGAGTAATTGATTCTGCCAGGGAGAGAGAAATAAGCACAGAACAACTTAGCAGGGAGGTGAAATTTGATTTTTCCCAGAGAGGCTGAGTGAGTGAAGAAAGGACAAGCATTATAGGCTGGGGCAAGAAGGATGAACTGCAGTATGGAGCTGCTCAGACAACAGAGAGTGTCAGGGATTGAATGAGGAAAGGGCTGGGGAGCAAGAAAGCTGAGGCCTGTTATTTGCAGTCTTTATTTAATTCTTTCTTGTGCATTGGATGAAAAGACTTTATGCTTTGCTTATCTAATTTCCTTAGGTTTCTGGTGAATGAAAAAAAACTTACCAAAATCATTTAGGTCCATTTTATAAAATCAAGAGGCATTCAGAGATCAACATAGGGATTTTTTTCCCCTTTGAATTTCTGCCTGAAAGCTGTAAAGATTTTTTTATTATCATTTTCTTTTCTCTTTCTGATCGTTTGTGAAAATTTAAATGCTTTTGAGCAAATTCTTGCTAGGGACTCAGAAAAAGTAATCTTAATTGGTTCTTTCCAATTTGTATTTGTAGGGATGAGTATGCATGTTACTCACCCATTCGAATCTGGTATCTTTAATTTGGACAGCTACTTAAGTGAATAGAAGTATATGGATGAAATTGCCCTCTTGTAAACAGTCACACCTGATATTATTTTATTTATTTACTATTATTAACTACAGTGCAAGTTCTCATATGTACTGAGTCTTAATTAACCTTAGAAAGCTAGGACCAAAATGTTGGCTTTCCTTACGGCCCTTTTTTTTCTTTAATTTTTGGTCAACAAACTTAGGTCTTTAACCCTCCAGAAGAGAAACTTATTGTTATTGTCATATAACCTAGGCTATTGGGTTTAATTTCACTATCTGTCTGAATATC
>NW_004524638.1:6549835-6550737 GCF_000260255.1 Octodon degus | reverse complement strand
CTGTATCTTGCTTTCCTTCATCACTCCCTTCTTCTTGAACAACCATCTACCTGAGAGACATCATAGCAGCAACGGGCATGTCATGACAAGCAGCCCATGTTCAGTAGACCTGAATGACAGGCACTCCAAGCATGAAACTACTTTTACAAATTACCATCTGCAGTGCAGTAGCTTAGTTCACAGGTATAAGTATATATAGTTAATCAAGGTGAGAATCGTTCCCAATAACTACTAGATTAAAAAAAAAAACTTCTGAAGATTCTCAGGATCTTTGTCTTGCTCATCTTCTACATATAACTGTAAGGTTTGATGTTGTCATGTTTCCTACCTCTTCTCCTTTCCCTCTCTTGATTAGTTAAGTCCTTGAGATCCTGCTTTTCTTTTACTTGTATTATATCCTTCTATTTGTAATTCTTCTTTTGAGTTCTTATACTAGGGAGATTATACTATATTTTCACATGTGTGTCTGGTTTATTTCACTTATGAGTATATGTTCAAGTGGAATCCACTTCAATATAAAGGGTTCGAGTTTATCGTTCTTAATAGCTGAATAATACTCCATTGTGCAAAAATACCACAACTTTTTCAACCATTCCTCAGGTGATGGGCATCTTTGTTGTTTCCAAGATTTGGCTATCACAAACTGTGCTGCTATAAACATAGGCACACATATATCACTATGATACGATGTTTTCAGATCCTCTGGGAAAATTCCCAGTAGAGGAATAGCGGGTTTAAAGGAGATTTCTAGTCCAACTTTTCTAAGGAGTCTCCATACTGATTTCCATAATGGTTGCACCAGTCTACATTCCCATCATCACTGGAGAAGGGTTCCTTTTCCCCCACAGCCTCTCCAACATTTGTTGTTGGGTGATTTCTTTATGATAGCCATTCTTTATGGG
>NW_004524638.1:6535463-6546554 GCF_000260255.1 Octodon degus | reverse complement strand
AATATATTTAAAAATAGAAATAAAGATTTATATATGTTTACACATAAGTCCAGAAATCTAACCATGTACAGTATTGTTGCAGAACAGTCCCAGAACACTCCTTTTTCTGTCTCCTGCCTTCACTCACCACCCCCTTCCTTTTTAAACAGTCATCTTCCCAAGAGAGAGCACGGCATAAATTTCTTACAATGTACTATGCACCATGAAATATAAAGAAAATGATAGAAGGTGTAACCTATAGAAAACCACAATATTTGATCTTTGTATAATAATACTGTACATGATAAAATTGTACCAAATTTCTAAGAGACTATGTGTCAGTATGTAACCAGTTTTATTTGGGGTTAAGAAAGAAGTGGTGTTGAGATGGAGTTAAGATCATAGAACTTGACATAGAATAGAGCCCAGATTCAATCTGACTTTTTCACTTATTGTTTTACAAGCTGGAACTTGTTGCTTAAACTTACCAAGCCTCAGTGCTCACATTTATAATGTGAGGATTTCAATATTATCTGTCTCACGGGACTGTGGTCAGAACAAATTGGTGAAATGCATATAGTGTTGAAATGTGTACTGTCTTATAGATCTCCAATACCCCAGGCAACAGCTGCAATGGGAATCACCACTGGGTTAAATTTATGATAATCCACTGTCATTCTTCAAAATGCATCTGTCTTCGGTCTAGACTAAATGAGAGAGCTAACTGAGAGAGTGGTGAAACTCACCATCCCTGCATTTTTCAAATCCTTCATGGTGACACTAAGCTCTTAAATCCTTCTATGTTTGCAAAAATATTTCTTAAAATTATTTTTCTGTGTAGAGGAAGCTCCCATAATTCCCATTTGACATTTGTCATTATAATAATCTTTATGATGTTAGTGAGAAAAACAAAGTTGGGCTTCTAGCAACTGCTAAGCATGTCTTTTCAAAGCATGGATCCTGGATTTTGGAAAATAACCACACAAAACTCTGGGAACAGCTGTAAGATGAGCCTGAGCTAAAAATTCATTCATATTTCACTTGAGCTACTTTGACATTTGGATAACAGTGACATTTTAGGTTTCTTGGTATAGGTTCAGAGCCCATGACCAGTAGTCCCTCAAAGGTTTGTTTATTTATCTTTCTTCCCTCTAATACAGTTACTCTGGTAAAAGGCTGTCAATCCTTTAGGAGACAGCTTGCAGAAGAGAAAGATTAATGATAGACATTTTCATTCATGTACTGTGATCTGCCCTCCAGGAGACCAAGATTTCCCTTCATTCAAGGTGGTCTGCTGTGTAAAAGGCCCAGGTCTGGGAACTGATGAAGGGATCATGAGTATGTTTGCACAACTTAAACTAGACTCTTGCTTACTCAACCTGAAACTTTTCTGCTTATACAGCTCAGCAAGAGTTTAATAGCCTTCCCATCTATTTCACATGAAGGAATACCTGGATTAACCAGGCAGTGCCTTAGGTCTGAGTAAGTCAGGGTATCACAACCAAGACTTTGATTCTTCTGTCCATTACAGGAGTTACACCCACCTTGCCTGTGGCAGTTGAGTGCTGGCTCTTAGCCTCTGCCTCTCCAGGATCCAATTACTTCCAATGCATTTAACTTGCCCATTGAGTGGCTGTAAATCTTAGGTGGTAAGAAAAGTGATCATGGATCTCTTTAAAGATGTGAGAATCATCCATCAAAAATTGATTTCTCAAAGTGCTCATGAAAAATATGTCTCCTGGACTGTCACAGTGAAGGTAAGTGTGTCTTACATGGCAAATCCACACTAATATTGCAATCTCCCTAAGCCTTCAAGACACTACTTTTACATTTTAAACCAAAGCAGGTCAGACACTTTCAATTTGCTAATGCCAGGTTATCTTTTGATCCAGATTTCAGCCAACGAGTCAAACTATTACAACCATTTTTAACTCCTTGCGTAATATTAATACAGAATTTTTGGGTGAGTCCCTCTTTATAAATATGACCTGATCTAACTTTATGCCTCTTCCACCAGTATCTTGAGATTTTAAAATGAATTTCTACACAAGAGCTCTATATAAATTAGAAAGCTCAAATAGTTCTTAAAAAGCATAGGTATTTCCTTATGGCCGCACTTGAACTATATCTTCTGAGGCCTGAAGCTTTTGAGTAGAACATTACTGATACAGCCTATAATTAAAAAGTACAAAGAGAAGCATTTCATAAGTACCTAGATAAATTTCATTGGAGAATTATACTAGATAAGTCAGACCAACAAATCTAAGTAAATACAATATCTGCATTTTAGTTTTACTTGGGAAAATTGCTATTACAGTTAAGTGCAAATTAAAAGTATAGTTTAGTAAATCAATGAGAAGAGACACTAAATTCTCATTTGCTGAGCGCTGACGATGTACCTGACACACCTTCTGGACATTCTCCACATATTAGTCATTCCCACAGTATGAAGTAACTATCAGGTGAGAAGAGCTGTATCCTCTGATGTGACCATGAAGGCAAGGCACCCACCTTGCCTGTGGCAGTTGAGTGCTGTCTCAACTGGTTCTATAAACACTTTCAGTTCTTGGTCTTTTACTTGCATAATTGATGTTCTTTAAAATTGTCAACATAACAATAGTGCAAGGCTCTTCTCATCGCATCTCCTCATGGTTTTTCCATAAGGAGAATGCAGTCTACAAAGGGAGATAGATCAATAAGCGAGTACTCAGATTATGATGTAATTAATGGTTATCCACCCTGGAGTGCAGCACAAAGCCACACAGAAGAATCAGGAATTACTCCCAATTAGAAAGACTTGAACTGAGTTGGCAGACAATGTAATTGAAAAGGGAAGTTGGGATTTTGTGGTTTCTTCTTCTTCTTCTTCTTCTTCTTCTTCTTCTTCTTCTTCTTCTTCTTCTTCTTCTTCTTCTTCTTCTTCTTCTTCGCTTTGAAATTTAGAAACAAATTTTATTTAAGATCTAAAATACAATTCCTAACCTACCAACATTGCCAGAAAACTGTGTCTACACAATAATGCATGCCTCTATCATGTTAGAATGTGCACTAGACTCAAATACAAAACCAAGAAACAAATCACCATGCTTCAACAGCTTGAGAAAAAACATGAAACAAACCACCCCCCTTCAATAATTTGAGCAAAAGAATACCTAAGGACGAACACAGGTGGATTTGCAGAGGGTGGGCTGTTTTACTTCATTCAAGCACCATAAAAAAAGAACACAAATGTATGAGTTTTCAGGTATATACATTAAGTTGAACCTTTGGTACTAAGAATCAGGGTATTTTGTCACATGGCATTTAACACATATTAGAAAATTATGTAGTGTTCAAAGGGATAGAACCACCAGCATTTAAGCAATGTTGTCAATTAGGCAATAAAATGCTCTACTGAATGTTTTTTCTTTGTCTAATTACCACATACATTGGTAGCAACTTTTTTTCCCATAATTTTGAGAAACAAATAGCAATGAGACAGTTTCAAACCAAATTGGTAGGACAATTTCAATAATCAACACATTGCATACATTCTTTGTAGTGGTTAATTGCTGTACAAGATGTGGACATGATATCCTATTTACGAACAATATTAGAACAAATCACTCTATTCATTAAGAGAATGTAACTATATATCTATCCTAACCATTGTGTATACACAGATACAAAATGGACATTCATCTATATCCCCTTTTTTTGTTTAGTTCTGTTTTTTGAATACTATAGGTGTGTTAACTCAGCAAAATAGTCCAGCAGTCCATAATAGTACTGGGGTTTCTGCTTGACTGGCAATGTCAGAAATTGTTGACCTGAGTCCCCTACAGCTCAACATAACAGCATGGCTTTATTTCTTATACTTTGTTTTTATACTTTTCTGCTGGATGGTTAAGACCAAGATAAAGCAAGATCTATGCAACAAGAATTATAGCTTTTGGGTCTGATAAGGTCAGTGAAATCCCCTCAGGATTTATCCTGAGATTCTGTACCTCAGATTGTAGATCCTTTATCAGTGTCAGCCATGTGGATGAGTCACGGCCATTGCTTAGCCAGTGTGCTCTCTGTAAAATCCTGAGAGAATGTTTTCTCTCCACGTGACTCTCCTTAGGCACACTCTACATCATTGATCACTTTCCTCATTGGCCCCATAATCTCCTTGATCAGAAAATTTGGTACACTCACTGGTAGCAACTTTAAAATGAGGAAAAGAGTTTATACTCCTTTTACTTTCTGTTTAAAACAGAATAAAAACAAGCCCTGTTATACATGGACAATTTTACAGAACATCAATTATACCAATAAAAGACTAAGAACAGAAAGTGTTTACAGAAACCAGACATCAGTGGTGAGAGGTTGGTAGACCCTCACAGGGCTTTGCGATGGTAGTCAGCAGAAGCCACCTTGTAATCATTGGCAGTAAACAGTGATGTAGAATTCTTTGCCAGACACTTTAGGAAATCATGCAAATAGCCCAAAAGTAGTGCAAGGCTCTTCTCATCAAGGGGCATGTAGATAACATTGAAATACTCTTTTATTCCTGCCACAACTTCATAACTGCATACTCCTAATTATCAAAATTTCCCTGTGATTTCTTACAATTAGAATACTTTTCCAGAATGGCATCTACATTTTTCTGAGCAGGAAGTTGAAAGAGCTGCTTCTGCCTGGTCACAAAGTCCCAGTCCTCCACAAGCCATGGTTTTAATTCTTCAGGAATCTTCACTTTAACTTACATCCTATTCCATCTTATTCCTCACAGGGTTCTCCACGGAGTGGCCACCCCATCTTCTTGGAAGAGCTGGCTCAAGCTTCTTTGACTGCTGACCAGCTGCCTTTCCTGAGGAGGCCCCTCTCATCTTACTTCTCTGCATATTGCTTCAGGATGGCTTTTTGAAGTTGTCTTCTTCTTCAGATTTCTGTCCATGAGTTTGAGAGCACTGCTTTCTGGAATTCATTCAACACTGTTTTTCTTCCAACCAACAATCTTCCTTCTTTTCTTTCCAAGAACTGCTAGTAATTTCCCAAGTGGAATCTTACAGGTCTTTGGGGTGGTCTGGAAGGCTGATGTAGGAGGCACAACCCAAGATTCTGTAATCAAGGATGGTTGTGCAATCAGGATCAGAACCACTGATCCTTACTGTGTGCCAAACTTAGTTTTTCTGATGGTGACCTGAAACAAGAAACCAGCTTTCTCCAGCAGAATGTGTGTGCACTGCTGTCCCTCCAACAGCCATAGTAATGGGATTTTGTATATAAAGAAAAGCATGTGAATATATGCTAACATTGTAACAGCACAACGTAGACGATGAGCCAGTTTGGGAAGTTTAAAGATCTAGTGGGGCTAGCTGGAGATGAGGCCATAGCGATGGTTGTGGTCCAGCTCACGAAGTATGAAAGCAGCATCAGTCACCTTCCCATCCCTGGGAGAAAATGCCAGGAACTTATAATCTAGAGGAGAATTTATTTTGGCTCACGGTTTTCAGAGGATTCAGTCTATGGCACGGGGGCAGAAAGGCATATTAAAGGGAAGCTGCCATGAAGCAGAAGTAAGGGAGGAGCTATAGACAGGAATCCAGTCTTGAATGTCACTGTATCAGTGGCCCACCTCCACTGAGCATGTTCCACTTCCCAATTGCACACTGATCAATTAACTAACTCATTGGTGGATTAGTCATGACTTAGTCACTTTCCACAAGCCCCTCCTCTGAAGATCTGAGACTTCTGGGAGATGTTTTAGTTTAAACCATGATAAAATCCTTAGATGCTTATTCATTTTGAATTATAGGGAAGTTCTGATCAATATTAATCAAGGAAATATAACTATTTTATATGAAAATAGTCACCTTATAAACTATGGGTGATGGAGAAAGATGATCAGTTCTACTTTAATTCCCAGAAGAGATAATCACGGGGCATTGGAAGTTTCTGAGAAGGTTTTAATTCAAAATAATGAAGCAGGACTAGACATGAGTAAGAGCAGTCTGGAATATTCCCCCATTTGAAATTTAGACCGCACCTTTCCAAGGTAAGGTGTAAAGTTTCAGGGACAGGGGCCATTTGGGAGGAAAGCCTGTGAGTTCAACTGCATGAGATGATTTACAGGACTGTTGCTGAACTAGACCATGGATTTGACTTGTTGGTGAGAGACTTTGATATGGGTAGAGAGAGGTGGCAATTTTTCTTCTTGTTTTTTCTCAGGAACCCAGACTATGCCTTTTTAGTTATGCAGGTGTACTGTCTTATGCACTTTGCTTGTCACTGAGACAAAAATACTGGGCACCTGCAACTTCACAGAGGAGAGGTTTGTTGTAATCCATCGTTGCCTGGTTCCAAGGCAGGATGCATGGCACCAGGGCATGATAGAAGGGGGCTTCTCATGGTGTGGCATCCAGGAAGCAGAGTCAGTAGAGGAGTCAGGAAGGACAAATGCCCTTCAGGTAACACTCTCCACTTCCAAGCAGACCCTACCTCCTAAAGGCAAGTCAGCTCTGATACCCCTATATTTCAATGCTTTTCAGAAGCTCCACCTTTGAGCACATGAAGCTTCGGGGGAGCCCCCAGCTATAAACTATAACATGTACTAAGAGTCATCACCAACTGTTTTGGGGAATAGGCGTAACACTTTGCAACTCTAAGCAGAGCACCAGAGAGGCCATGATCAGGTTCCCTGTGCTTCTAATTTCTGAAACTCCACTACTAGGATTGATATCAAAGGTCACAGGAAGTTACAGGTCACAACCCCTCAGTAGGAGAGAAGGGAGGGTAGTCAGGTAACTGATTGTCCTTCCTGGGTTCACAAAATGTCCTGAGCACTTGGGGAAGGTATACTTTTGGTATACTCAGCTAAACAGGAAAATGGCTTCTAAGTGTGTAAATATCATATTACTTCCCAAATAAGACCAGGTCTTATATTTATTTTTGCTCCAAGACTCAACAGAATTTATTTTCAGGGACTATCTTACATTTTTCTTGTGGAACAATATATATTCATTAATGTACAAAACTTTGCATTTATTCAAATACAGTCAAGTCATTTTGTTCTTCAAGATCATCATAACTCCAAACTAGGAATTGCAACCTCGATTTCTTACAAATGAATTCCTCTAGTACCAATCTCTCATTGCTAGCAGTAGAGACCTTCTTTTTTCTTTTCTTTTCTTTTCTTTTCTTTTCTTTTCTTTTCTTTTCTTTTCTTTTCTTTTCCTTTTCTTCTCTCTCTCTCTCTCTCTCTCTCTCTCTCTCTCTCTCTCTCTCTCTCTCTCTCTCTCTCTCTTTTGACGTGTTTAGTACAGATTCTACAGGGCCTCACTACACAGATTGGACTCATGGTGATCCTCCTGTTTTCAGCCTCCCAAGTGCTGGGATTATAGGCATGCATCACCATGCCCAGTCTTATTTGAAGTCTCAGCAGGCCCTAGGGGCAGGGCTGGCATGGCATGCTGGCAGATCCAAGCCCAGTCACTGCATTTGCTTAAACAGGCACTTTAATGCATTGAACTCTCTGGCCAGCCCTAGCAGAGCTCTTCTTAAATGAGCACTTCTTTTCCATGTAGCCTGCTCATAGTGCATCATTACAATGCATGGTATATTCAGTTGTGAAAATTTATATTAGACACAATCGTGTCATTTTTTATCACGTGTGCCTGCTATTCCTGAATTACCTCTGAATTCCAGCTGGTTATTTGCCTGGTTATAGTCATGAGTCAGTCTGCTTACATAGGCATTTACCTCTTGTCCAAAGGCACCCACTTGGGTGTTTACAAATACTTAGTTATAATTTATATTATCACTTAAGTGTAATATACATAATAATATTCAATTATATACTAATATCATTGTTTTATAATTCAATATCTGTCATGTGTTGCAACAAATGTACTAAATGTTTCTGTCTGGTTGATGATATTAAGGGGGGCTTATTTTTGGCACAGGGTTGATATTACAAGCACTCTGAAAAATCATTGTTGGGTTAGGTCTTGGTTTTGGGGCATACAGAATGAACCTGATCGATGCAACTGGAAGTTTGGAATTTTGTAGGTATATAAATTAATAAAGACATACAGTAGTAGTGAAGATCTGCCCAGAAGCATAAGCAAGACTTCAAAAGAGGTCCATGTGATTACAATAAAGGATAGAGCTAGTGGGATAAAAGGGTTTTGTATTTCTTCCTCTTTTATGTTAGTGTTTGAGAATAAGAATTAGACTTGTTTGGGCTGGGTGACCCTACGCTGAATTATTTTGAACAGTTTATATCTGCCTAAAGAAACACGTGAGAGTTCAAACATTTAGTTAAAAGAACAAAATAAATGTTGTTTTTGCTCTATCTTAAGTTGGTGGAGAAAATCAAACTTTAAGATTATAATATCTGGGGCTGGGGAGATAGTTCAGTAAAATGAGTACTTGCCTGGCAAGTGCAAGGTCCTGAATTCTATCCCTAGTACTGAAAAAAAAAAAAAAAAGATTGTAGTATCTGCAATTCCATCAAATACTTTGAGTAGAAAATTGGCTATATAAGTGACAAATTCTAGAGAATGGTTGAAGTTTGAAATATAAATTTAAGGCATCTGAATAAAAATGTTAATTGAGTATCTGTCTTTGAAAGAGGTAATTAAAGGAAACGTTATGAAATGAACATGTGGCCCACTAACACTTAAACAGCTGAAGGACAAGGAGGGGGCCATGTTGAAGCAGTCAGTGAGGTGTGAGACAGAACAAGATCTTGAACTATAAAGTCCAAGAAAAGAGATACTTTTGAAGAAAAGTGTTGGTTAAAATTCAAATACCATGCAAGATTTTAATGTGCACAAAATAAGTTTCTTAGAAGAGTTTGTGTTTTTCAATTGTGTAATTTTTTTTTGTGGTATTTTCAGGGAAGGGTCTGCAGGGTATTCAGGGTCTCACTACTAGATCGGACTCAGTGATCCACCCGTTTACAGCCTCCCAAGATCTGGTATTACAGACATGTGCCACTATGCCCTGTCTCAATTGCCATCTCAGTGCACCCCAGGGGTGAAGCTGGCATGCCAGGCCCAGGGATGAACCCTGTGCCCCTGCGCCTGTTTGCAGGTACTTTAATCCACTGAGCTATTTGGCTGACATTGTCAGTTGTATAATTCTCTTTTGTTATTTATATAAGTTTTGTTTGGGATTTTTATGCACTTGAGTTTTAAATAATATTGATGGGATTTTCATAAGATATTGATGTCTCTCCAGGTAATGATGCATTTAAATATGTCAGGTCTAGGAAGCTGGTTGCCTGCTGCAAACTGGAAGAGATAAGCTGCACCTGCATGTATCACACATGCTATTTTCTAATATAGGTCATTGGATTTAACACAGAGCAAATAGCTTCTATAGGCCAAGATAGCTGTTATGGTTGGGATCTAAACAGTCCTCCGAAATCTTCATGTGTCTGGCTTCAGGGGGCAATGTCCTCCTTGGTGGATTAGTCCAAGCTCACATGGTTGTGTCTAATGAGGGTTATGTATTAGTTCACAGCTGTGGGATAAAATAGGAAATTGTAAGTGGGTACATGCGGCAGAGGCAAAATTGGAGGAGAGGATTTGCCATACAACAACAAGGTCTTCACATTCCTCAAGAGAAGAACTCACCAATGGGAGGAAAGCAGTAATTAGATCTTAATTCCCTGATCTAAGAATCTCTTACCGGGCCCAATGCCCCAGCACTGTCACTACTGAGGAACTGAGCCTCAACATGAACAAGAGTCTTCCTTACTGGATGCCACTTCTGGTGTGTGTCTGTGGTTATATTGATCTATCTAAGTCCATAAACCTGAGACCAGAGTACATAAAATTAGAAATGCTTTTCTATTCATGGTTTCCTAGAGGTATAATTTTGCAACCATACAGTGGGTGAAATATTTGAGTAGGATCTTAGTAAGGCTTTGGAAGGCTCTCACTCATTAAGTATTTTCAATTTTCCTACTACATTCAAAATAACTGCAATCCTCAGAACGCTGACATAAACCTCTCGACTCCTCCAGACCTTAGAAGCTGGCTGAAAATGTGTTGCTAATATGCTCTGCTACAATTGAGAGAAACATCAAATCTGTGAGTGAGCCACATTATTGGCAGAGTTCAGGGAATTCAACCCTGTGTGCCGCAGAAGTTCAAAAACAGCAAAGTTTTATGCTAGAAAAATAAAGTTTCTTGAATAGTTTTAATTATAATGCCCTAAAAGTTATTATTCTATTCTGCCATCTCACCAGACATTTTAAGGAATAGGGTTTCTGCCTCTTTCTTTTTAAAAAACATGTCTGCATCAAAATATATTTCTACCTCCTGTGGAACCACCTAGTAATTCAAAGGCACATTTTGTCTGAGTTGTCTTGACTGTCATCACCACCGAAAAATTAAAAATAAAAACTATTCAGTTCTCACTGTGTGTATAACAAAGGCCAAGATCCTCAGAGGGATCACAACTTGAAAAGCGTAGGCCACCATTTAGCACTGAAAACAAAACAAGCCCAAGAGCATTTCCTATGACTGTGCAAAGGAGATTTTAAAGATTTATAGTTAACATCTCTCCTAGAAATTGAGGTGTGAGAAACATAACCAATTTATATCATCAGTCTTGTCTTCCAGAGAGAGTTGTTTAACAGGCAAGGTGACAGAAAATCCCATTGGAACAACTTTTTACTTTGTCCAAATTGTTTGGTTGTAATAGGATTTGGGGACAATTATTGCACTGCTAGAAATCACATTTGAAACTGTTAGGGCAGAGATGCAACAGAACTTACTAAGCCTGTCTGTGATTTTAAAACAGTAGGAGAAGAATCTAAAATATAAGCTATTTTTTGGAAAAGATACACTCAGCCAACCTGGGACTGATTCCAGCTTTGAAATTCGAAGGATTTCAGTTCGTGTTCTAACTCTATTCAGTTCCTAACAAGTTATTTAAACTCTCAGGGCAATAGCTTTCTCATTGGGTACAACTGTGATAGGTATCTTAAGAATATAGCAGTAAAAGATAATTTAAATCACATATTTGCACACGTGTGTCTGGTTTATTTCACTTATGAGTATATGTTCAAGTGGCATCCACTTCAATATAAAGGCTTGCAGTTTATCATTCTTAATAGCTGAATAATACTCC
>NW_004524638.1:6525909-6535013 GCF_000260255.1 Octodon degus | reverse complement strand
AAAAAAAATCACATATTTAAAATCAATATCCTAGTAACAGGTAAGTAGCAAATGCACACAGATGGTTCTTATGGACCATGAACAATATAGTGAACATAGTACTTTCCAGAAGCTTTTTTGTTTTTGAGCTTCTAATTATTTGGAGGAGAAAAATGTTCTTTTTTAAACTTTGAATTAAGGATGGGGGAAATTTTTGCTCAGAAGTTAGTCATAGGGAAAAAAGATATTTCAAAAGTAATTGCTTCCAAACAATAGTCCCATTGCATTTAACTATATGAAAAATATTTATTACGTGAATTTTTATTTGTGAGGTTCTGTGTTAGTAGTTTTGGGGATATGGAAAATAACAATGTATAGA
Organism: Octodon degus; assembly: GCF_000260255.1. Classification (NCBI taxonomy): domain Eukaryota; kingdom Metazoa; phylum Chordata; class Mammalia; order Rodentia; family Octodontidae; genus Octodon; species Octodon degus. The sequence goes on along the minus strand of NW_004524638.1, from coordinate 6,534,655 downwards.
GCATCTTCCATCACACAGAACTTGATGTTAATCAAAATCATAATTACACAAATGTTTATATGAAATTGCACTAAATGCCAACCAAGGAAAATCCAATGTACTTAAAGAGTACATAACCAGAAATTTAACCAAAAGTATAGCTTTCTACTCTCTGAAGAAAGATTCATCCACAATGGAAATAGGAAGCTTGAAGAGGCGGCCCACCAAAGGCTTTCCACAATAATGTTATCCTTTCCCTAGTAAAGAAAACTGCCTTTTTTTATAGTTCTTTTTCAACAACTCCAATTATTTGTCTATATATTCTCATAACTTAAGAGAAATGGCAGTTATATGGTTTTAGGGTATATTCAAAGAGTAAAGAATAGGAAATTGACTAATGATAGTTCATTTTATGTATAACACAAAATAAAAAAGAACAGATTTTATACCCACCTAATGCCACCCTTACATTGGGCACTACTGATCTTTAACCCAAAAGTCTCATTCCTTATCCTCTCACTCACTGTTTGCCCCTCTCACCCTTTCTGTAGACCCTCTACTTGGTACATACGTAGAGAATTTTCTTATCAGAGTCTTAAACATGCTTCAATCTTTTTCTTAATTTGCCACACAGAATATCCTATGGCTGATATGGGACCTCAATCTCTCTAGGGCTGGAAAAGAAGGAAGAGTGTCAAGAGATAATGGTAAAATGGGAGGAAAGAAGACAATGTTCTTTGTTATTTTTGATCAAGATCATTCCTGTTGAAAGCTGCATTTCCTTCCTATTGAATTATTGCTGGTAAATTACTAAAATAATGAGTCATGGAGCATTACACTTGAAAGGAACCTTCAAGTTCCTATCTGGACAGTGAAATAAAATAACAACTCAAATTGTCTTAAACCCAATAAAGTAATAGATTGACTAATTGATGTGTTTAGGAAAAGCTGTTGGTCATAGTTAGTGGTATAACTTAATACAGGTTAATCATTTAGCTTCTCTGTATTTCTCTTCCCTGATGTGACACCGTGATCCTTGCTATCGACTCATTTGATCAACGTGTACTTTCCTCTAGATTGTTTTCTATATTTTAGAAAATGTAGAACCCAAAACTATTCTTAGTGACCATGAGTAGACATTTAAATTTTGTTAATTTCTGGAACTTTTATGAGACCTGGCTTTGGAGGTGGACAAGAAGTAGATAAGGATGCCATTGTAGGTACCATTCTTCATTCTGAGTCCCAATTATCTGCAGTGGAAGGGGCCGATTCCTTGCTCATGGCAGGTCCAGCCTGTATCTGTGCTCAGCAGAACACTGGGTAAACATTTCTTCCACATTTGTGACAAATATTTTCACAACCACAACAGAGGAATTGTGATTATAAATACTATGAAGTTTTCTTCAAAGTCTCTCCTAGAGTCCGCACCTCCAATTTCCAAAGATTTTCTACATTTCTTGGTGCTTGTTAAGCTTTGACGGAAATGGTCATCTTCTTAAACTAGGTCTGGTGGTTTCTGTTGCATGCAACTGACTCCTAAATAATATAATTGAATTCTCAGTCTATATGTAGGGACTTGAGGCCTGTTTTAAGCACCAGACATTCACTGTCCCTCCAACATTCATATCCATAGCAAAAAGACATCTCAATGTCTTTCCTTCTTAAAAGTTTCAACAAAGTTTTTTCATTTGAACTAATTTTTTCTAAGTCTTCCATGTTTCTATATTTAAGTAAGCAAATCGGAGTAGGATTTTCTGCCGAGTTCCGGGAGCCCCCAGACCCAGTCCTAGCCCAGGTCCGGTGAGTGTGCGGAGAGTTTCCTGCTACCCTGCGCCGGCGGGACCAGTCCCAGCCCAGGCGGCGGCGTGGGCCGGACCCTCTCCCACCCCTTCCGGCGGCCCCCCACCCCTCCGCCGTACCTCCCCCATCCCTCCCGCTCAGTAGGATTTTCTGCCCACTTCCGGGAACCCCCAGACCCAGTCCTAGCCCTGGTCCGCAGCAGGAAGGAGCTGAGCACAGCAGCCAGACCTAAGCCAGACGCAGCTGGATAAGTCCAAACTCTGTAGATCTCCACCTTAACTTCAGTAGGTGTGAAGGTTATAACTACAGCAAAGATCTACAAGAAAGGGCAGAGGACAGTGCTACACAAAATGACGAGAAGGAACAAAATGCAACCTCAGAACCCAAGCCCACCGTAACAAGTGCAGAGGACACTAACACGGAAAAAATTGGAAAACACACAGCTGAAAGCAATGAATCAACAGCTTCTGAAATAAGTAAGCAAATCACTAATGACAACAGGATGGCATTGTCACCCTGAATCATGCACTTATCATTAGAGATAGGAAAAATTATATTCCATTTGACAAATACTGAGGACTTAAGGAGCTGTTTTCATCAGAGCTGTGTCACGGCCAGATGACACTAGAGCACAACATGAGCATCTCTTTCAAATCACTTATTTTTTATGAGTTGATACAGTGATTCCTGATGAGCATGAAACACTGCAAAATGATCTTTTAAGAGAACAGGGCCTTCTGCAACCTCTTCACTCATCAAATAGTGCTCATTTTTCCAACTGTTATCATTTCCTAAACACAGCCTTCATTTTTCATCCTTGATCTGGATAAATTTTTATCATTATTAAGAGGTATTCACATGATCTCACCATTCTTAAATACAAGAGTGATTAAGAGCTATAGATGAATTACTACATTATCTTTATTCATTGTATCCACACTAATACTCAACATAAATCTTGTAGAAATTTCTTTAGTACTTTCTTGGTTCTGAGAGAGAGAAAAAGTTATGGGATATAAGTTAAATACTGTACTTCACAAATGTCAATGACAGTGACACAATTTTAGCTTGAAAAACTGAGAGTCTAAATAGTTTACAAAAATTGTGCAGTGAGTGATGATTTTTATGGTTTTATTCAGGGGGGAACATATCATAAAACATATACACCATTATTTTAGAAAGGTGACATGAAATTATCAAATGTAAGTCTAAATGATAGAATATAAAAAAGTGCAGTATGATCCAACTTTGTATGTTGTGCATATACTAAACTAATATATACATGTAAAATTTCCTTTATTACACACTATAGACTATTAAAATATTAAAATATAGACTATAAAATATAACTTGGAATCTGCTTTTGATCCATTAATACAATCCCAAGAGCAAATTACCTGTTTTTCAAAACAAAGCCCATTAATATTTATAGCATATAAAATCCAGGGACTGGGGAGAGGGCTCAGTAGAATAAGTGCTTCCGTGGCAAGAGCAAAGGTCTGAGTTCAATCCCCAGTTCTGCAAAATAAATAAATAAATAAATAAATAAATAAACAAACTAAAATTCTCCAGTCCCCCCAAAAGTTCAGTCACAATGTTGACATGCAATACAAGCTGTTTGCCAATCAAATAAGTCAACAATATGAATTATGATAAGAAAAATGATAGATACTAAGGTAGAAATTATACAAGTGATGGAACAGAGGAGCAACATGGTTAAAAAGATAGAGGCAAGGTCAAGAATAGTAAGGAAATCCAGCAAAAATTAATCAAAGAACAAATTAAAATCAAAAGGTGAAAAGTGTACAGACTGGGATAAAAAATGAGCTGGACAAAGGAGCCGGGTGGGACTAGGCAAGACTGACCACAGCCAAGCAAGGGTTAGAGAAAGTAGAGACAGGAAGTCATGTGTTCATGCGAAAAGACATCTACAGATAAAAGTCTCCAAACCATGCCCACAATATCAGTGACCAATGAAAGAACTTCAAGCAGCGTACTCTCCATGCAGACTGAACTATTGAAGTAATGGGTGCAGGGCATGGAAAAATATTCAAGGCGATAAAGAATGAAAATTTTCCAAATTCAAATCTCAGTCATAAGAAAAGCCTCCACTACAAAAACCGGTGGGGGAGGGGGAGAAAAACAATGGAGACAGAAAAATGATCAGTGATTGTCAGTGGCTTGAGAAAGGAATAGTGTGAGGCTGGGGTAAGCACGTGGGGCTCAGAAAACTTTCAGGCAGCGGAAGTCTAGTTTTATATTGTAGTGGTGAGCATGCCACTACCAGTAAACACTTTAGTAAAACCCACATATGAGGGCCAGCCAGATAGCTCAGTGGACTAAAGCACCTGCTTAGGCAGCGCGCAAAGGCCAGGGTTCAATACCTGAAGCGCCATGCTAGCCTCAACCCCCGGGGCGTGCTGAGATAAAGATTGAGACTGGGCGTGGTGATGCACGCCTGTGATTCCAGCCCTTGGGAAGTTAAAAACCAGAGAATCACTATGAATCCGATTTACATAATGAGACCCTGTAGACCCTGTCATAAATACATAAAAAAAGACAAATAAAAATATAAAACCCATATATATATATGCTACAAAAGTAAAGTTTGTGTAAATGGTGGTCTTTAGTAAACAGTCATGAAGCACTATTGGCTCATCAACTATAATACCACAGCAATGCAAAATGTTAGTGATAAGTTAATGTGGGGGTGGTGAAGCAGGGTTAGAAATCTCTGCACACTTTCTGCTCAGCTTGTCCAAGAACCTAAAACTGCCAAAGAATAAAGTTTAACAAATGCAAATTGGTGAGATTACAAGATTGTTGAAAGTTGCACAAGTGGACCCAAGAGACTCAAAGAACAGAGATATAAACAGGAAAATATAGGAAACATAAGAACACTGCTTAAACAGATTAATGTAGTAGACATTTATGTCTGACCCTTTCCCACCTGCTTTAACACGTTTTTTGGGGGGAGCGGGGTTCACAAATAGAGCAATGCATTGTATTATTGACTAGCATTCCATTATATGGGTACATTTTAATTCCCTAACCTATTCATCTGCTGGTAAGCATGTAGACTCTAGTTCTGGGCTGCTGCTAATGAAGTAAGAGTGTTGAAACACATGTCTGTGAGTAGTAGTGTATATTTTTATTTTTCTTGGGTAAGTAACAGAAATGGAACTACTTGGTCCTTTAAATTTTATAACAAAAACTCTCAATTTTTTTTCCAAAGTGGCTGTTTCATTATGTATATTTCAAATAACAGTGTGCAAGAGTTCTAGCTCTTCTAAAATTTTTATTTTTATTTTTATTTATTTTCATTATTATTTTTTCTGTTCTAAAGTTTTGTGAATACTGTTAGGATTTTTAGATTTTAGCTGTTCCAGTAGTGGTACTTTTTTTGGCTGAACCTGGGATTGAACTCAGGCCCTTGCGCTTGCCAGGGAAGCGCTTATTCCACTGAGCCATCTTCCCGGCCCCCAGTAGTGGTATTGTATTGTGGCTTTGATTTATATTTTTCTAATGATGCTGAACACATTTAATGTGGTTTTTTTTGGCCATCTATATATCCTTCATGTAGTATCTTTTCAATTTCCCCACTATTTTTCTATTAGGTTGCTTCCTCATTGAGTTATAAGTGCTCTAAGTATTCTAGGTATGTTTTTATTTTTATCTTGTATGTAGTTCTTTGACTTTTTGTTTTATAAATTTTATATTAAATATCATAGATTTTTACTTTTAAAATTAATCCATTAATTTTTGTTTTTATTTTTGCTCTATTTGAAAATACATAAAACTTACAAAGATCACTTTTTATTCTGATCTTATATTCTCCTCTTTTTCTAACATTAAATTGTTTTATGAAGTTTTGTTCTATTTTGTATTTATTCCTAGGTAACAAAACAAAAGGGTTTTGTAGTTGGCTACCATGATTAGGTGTCAAAATGTTTAAAGTGTTTGTCAATTTATGAAATTTAAAGTTACAAAAAACTTATAGTAGGAAAAACTCAGTGTGAAGTATGTGGTGCAGCAGAAAAAATTTGTCATGGGATCCCACGAGGATGGTACTGAGGTGTGGGCTATTTATTCATTAAGAATCCTGTCATCTTGGGAAAATTGTTTCTTTCTGTGATTTAGCTTTTTCCTTTAGACAAGTAGGAGATTAAACTGAAGAGCGCCTACATCTTGTTCCTAACTTAATGTCCTAAGGCTTCTAAACTGTTTTTTGATCAATTTTTAATATTGTTTCTTGGAAGACATGTAATAAATCTATAGGGTATTAGGGTTTCTTACAGAAGCCTAAATGTCAGAGAAAGAAGATATCTGGCATGCCATCAAATAACAAATTAAACAACCAAGAGCGTTCATTAGGTATTATATTTTTTGCTAGAAAAATCATATCATGAATGATTGTTTTTTCTTTTTGGTGGAACCAGGGATTGAACTCAGGCTCTTGCGCTTGCCACACAAGCGCTTATTCTACTGAGCTATCTCCCCTGCCCCCATGTGATTTATGTGATTCTAAGCCAAGCACTTTCCTCATATAAGTGCGTGTGAATGGGGTGGTAGTGAAAGCCTAAGTGGCGGTATATGAGTGTTTATTTAATTACTTACAACTGAGCACACTATATTACTATTCTCTCCTATTAAAATGAAAAAATAAGTACTTAAGGTAGAGAAAACTTCAATAAAATCTTCAAAATGACTTGAACAGTTGGGATGAGAACCTATCCTTATCCAGATGGAAAAATGTCATGATACTTTATAGAACTTTCAGCTATATTTTTCATAATTCCAATGTTTTCAGGTGAGATATATCAGACAAACAATGGAGGATCACTGCTGAAATTCACACGTGGCTTTGCTCGCTTTCTATAAATTTTGTTTCTTTAATTTTGTATATAATAGCTGTAGAGAATCAGATAACTCAACATTTTTGGGGTCTCAGAAGAAAGTAAGACTGCCTAGTCAGCAGCCATCACTTTCAGTCTTATAATTCTAGACAAGTTGAGGGAGTTAAACATGTCTCAATTTATTAAACAGAACTTCATTGGTCTTCTGTAAAAATGATAAAATACACTCTATGGGAGATTAGTGATATTTTTCTCCATTCTGCATTGCTGTTTTTTTTTCCTGAAGCCAAGGATATTATCAAAATGACTCACTAAGAGAGTCCTTATGAACTAGAGTAAAACATACTGCATGCTGTATTTATATTAATCAGTCTCCGTGGGTAGCACTTGCTGAGGTCCTGAGCATAAGTGAGAGTACAATTACTCTAGAGTCATCTGCGCTGATGTTCTGTCACCTAGCATGCGCTGATCACCTAGCACGTGCTGAGTCGCTATTTTCACATCTCATACAAGGTACCTTTCTAAGAAAGTTAAGAACTTCCATCTATTTTAACCACAGGAAGTTTCACGGAATGGGTGTTGCAAATTCATAGTATTTACCAGTGAAATACTGACATGGGAAAAATCATGGGAAAAATTACTACTGATATAAAACTATAGCATCTTGCAAAACAGTAAATATATGCAACTCTACTCTTATAAAACTAGGTAGAACAGTTACGTATGGGTTCCCAGTGAAGAGGAGCAATGTGAAATAAGCTTTAATGGTCATTGTATTCTTGAAATGTGGTAAAGTAAGGAAGATAGAATTACTGATTTCAGTCATCTTTTTAATTCTTAAATATTTCTCAAGTTTTCTTTAATAAGAAGGTATTATTTTATGGGAAATAAAGTATAACTGTATAAATTTTGGGAAATAAGGAAAAGTAAAAGTAAAGCAATGCTACTTATAACCATCCATAATCATACTATTATTGTTATTATTCTGAGGTGTTTTTATATTCTATTATATTACAAATGTTTGACTAGTGTTATTTATATTGCTTTTGAAACATAAATGTGATCTAGTCTGCATTTTTGCATAATGTTCATACATTCAGGAAACATACACTTTTACTCTGATGGGCTTCCCCATGAAACTTATATATTAAAGTTGTAATTTCTATTGCATCAAAGTGTGACCATGATTGAAGATAAGATGTTTAAAGAGTCAAATTGGACATGGAACATACGTCTGTCATGGTTAGGATCTGAAATGTCCTCCAAGGTCTCATATAGCAAAAATTGGGGTTTGGAAGATGATTAGATTACAGTGGCAGTGTGCTTTCCTATAGATTAGTTCAGTGGTGAATCCATAGCTGAACTTGCTTTCAGGAGGGGATAGGGCTGGTTGGAAAAGGTGGTTTGATATAGGAATGATCTCAAAGAGTACATAGTCCTGCTGGCTTGTCCTTGACTGTTCCTTTGTGGTGGAAAGGCAACTACCTTTGCCTGTCACACCATTTCCACTTTGTTTTCAGTCAACCACTGATGGTCAGAGTGAAAGGTGCAAAATTATAAAGTTTTCATTTGGGAAGAGAGCACCAAGTTACCCTGCTCCCAAGAAGGGCAGCCTAAGGCATTGATTCACTGGATTTGTTTTACAATGATTAGACATTTAGACACTTGGAGGCCTCTTAAACCATGATCGAAGGAGGCCTGGCTACTGCCATAGCTTGCAGCAGGACTTCACATCATTCACACAGTACTGTCTTGTTTTGTCTGATTTCTTCTAATTGCTCCAACTCTCCCTTTGTGGAATAGGAATGTTGGTCATAAATACTTAATTTTCTGTCTTATTTTTACAGCAACTCACAACTAAGAGTTTCCTTTTCTCTCAGAAGAGATTTTAAAGTTAGCCAGTTCTAGCCCAGGTCCGGTGAGTGTGCGGAGAGCTTCCTGTTACCCTGCGCCAGCGGGACCAGTCCCAGACCAGGCGCAGAGTGGGCTGGACCCTCTCCCAGCCCCTTGGGCAGCCCCCCACCACTCCGCAGTCCCTCCCCAACCCCGCCTGCCGAGTAGGAATTTTTGCCCCATCCCAGAGCCCCCACACCCAGTCCTAGCCCAGGTCC
>NW_004524638.1:6510751-6522108 GCF_000260255.1 Octodon degus | reverse complement strand
CTGTTTATCAATATAACTTTGAAAAAAATGAATAAAATGTATTTATTTTAAAAAATAAAAAAATAAAGTTAGACTTTTCAGGAATCCTGGATCTGCTAAATGTTGGTGAATCTGAGAAATTTACTGGATCTAATTTGCATAAAGAGGTGGACACTAATCTCTTGGAGACCAGGAATGGAATTCTATGGTTTGAATCTAGCTTCATGTACTCAGAGGTGCTACTTTTGGAATGTGACAGCATTATTGAGGCACTATTTTTGTCAGTTATGCAATACAATTGTGAATCGATGGTTGAAAGTGTTGTTAGGAAGTGGAATCTTGTTGAAAGAATTTGCTGGCTGGGGAGGACCTGGTTGCAAGTCGCCGCTCATCAGACAAGTCCTGCAGTGGAATAGCCGTTTGCCTGGCTCCACCCTGCATACTTTTCTTTTTGACCAGCATCATGTGAGCACACGTTTTCCATGACAATCATCTGCTATGCTGTTTCTGTTATGGGTAAAACAACCCTAGAACTAAGACAATGAGCCCAAATAGAGCACTCCTGCTTAACTGTGTATCACTTATGTTTGCTAGGGACAGGAAAGTGACTTAGACATAGTTCATTGGGAGCACACCTGCCTAACAGGCATGAAGCCCTGAGACAGGTAAAAAAATTACAAAGCAAACAATCAAATAGATGAGGAGTGATTACATTCAAATAAAGTCATTGGTTGGTCCTATTCCAATCTGAATGGTATACCTTTTTTTTTATAGGAAAAGGAAGTTTATACACAGACACATACAATGGAAACACTATGTACAAACACAAGGAAAATCAGTATCTGCAAGGCAAAAAGAGATACCTCAATTAAATTAGCCTTGCAGAGACCTGGGTCAGGGTTTTCAGCCTTCGGAACTATGAGAAAATTGTAGTTTCTCAATTTGTGGGTATTTTTTAATGTGGACATAGCTGACAGATACATTTACATAAAAGAGCTATAGTTCTTAGTGCTTGAGGTGCTACAGCACATGGGCTTATGTTCCAATTAAGAAAGGATTAAAATTAAACATGCAAAGCATCAGGTGATGAAATGTGTATGCAGGGTAAGTGAGAACAGTGCAAAGTTTCATTTTCTCTATTTTTTTAAACTACCTTTCCTATTCAGGTTCACACATCTCCCTGCTCAGTTTATGTCAACTTCTTGGCTCACCATAGCTCAGTAGGAGGATGCAGTCAGTTCAATTCTTCAAAGATGATGTTGTCAGTAGAAATATCAAGGAAGCTGGGTGAAGAGAAACAAACTCATTAGTTGAAATCCAACAAGGCTTAGGAAGTATCCATCTTGGTGAAAAATATGATTAGGAAATTTCCCAGATGATAAGGGGAAAATTCCTAATGACAAGGGACAAACACCTGTATGGAACATTCACTACAGTAACCAATAATTACTTTGTTTTACTTGCATTGTAAAAATGTATCCTTGGGCCCAAGGCCTTACTGTACATATGAGAAAGCATGAACCGATTGACTGGATCCTGGATGAAGACACCCAGAGACAAAAAGAAGCAACCAGACAACATAACTGTCAACATTAAATCCAATGCAAGATGCAGACATGATCTCTTATCTAAACAATATGCCTCTTGTGCTGTGAATAACTACTATGAAGAAAACAATATGCAATGTATTAATTATTGTAACTGTCCTAATAACTTGTTTTGAAACAGTCGCATTGATATTTCTTTCTCATTAAAATTAATAAAAAATTAAAACAAAACCCCCCATTAAATTCAAGAATCTACTTGCAACTGTACCTTGCAGCTCACTAGCAGAGAACAGGGACTGATTGTGTTCCACATCTAACACCAGGAGCAAGAACAGACCTTGATTTCAACAGCAACCACAGATTGGAGGAGCAAACAGAGAGACTGTGAGTGCACAGAGGGCACCTCAAAGACCCACAAGATGTACAGGCAAGTAAAGAACATTATGCGTGGCTGGATCTCAAGACTCCAGGTCATGGAAAGAAGCCACTCATTCAGTAACACTGGAATCAGTTTATACCAACATTGAGAAATATGGATAAGAAAGGAAGAACTGAAATAATTCAGGGCTAGGGAGATGGCTCAGTAATATAAGTGGTTGCCTGGCAAGCACAAGGACCTAAGTTCAATCCCTGGTTCTGAAAAAACAAACAAACAAACAAACAAAAAAACAGAAAGAATCATTATTTGCAAATGATATGATACTTTAAACAGAAGACACCAAAATCTTCACCAAAAAAATCAATAGCATTCCTGTGAAAAACAACAAACTCATTGAGGGAAATTATGGAAAACACACTCTTCACTACAGCCTTGTAAATGCTCATTTTTACATTTGCTCCTTGAATTTGATGTGGGCTATTTTTTTTCTTTTTTAGTTCTTTATATGTTCTAGATAGAAGGCTTTTGTTGGAGGGACAGTCAGCTATAATTTTCTCCCAGTTTGTGGGTTTTCTTTTTACTTTGTTGGAGATTTGCTTTGAAGTGCAGAAACTTCAAAAAGATGAGGTCTCAATTGTTGATTCTTTGAAATATTTCCTGTGCAGTTTTATTTTTGTTCGGGAATTCTCTACCTACCCCTTTGTCTTTAAGATCTGTACCTACATTTTGCTCCACAAGATTTAGTATTTCTGTTTTAATATTTAAATCTTCGATGCATTTTGACTATAGTTTTTTGCATGGTGATAGGCATAGGTCTAATTTTAGCCTTTGGCATGTGGAAAGCCAATTTTTCCAGCACCATTCATTAAAGAAGCTATCTTTATTCCAGTGAACATGTTTGGAACTTTATCAAAGATAACAGGGCTAAGTGTGTTTACAGTTGTGTATGCATTTTCTAATCTGTTCCATTGATCCTCAGTCTGTCTCGATTCCAGTACCATGCTGATTTTATCACAGTAGTTTTAGAGTCTAATTTCAGGTCAGGGATTATGACGCTTCCTGCCTTTTCTTTGTTTACCAGAATTTTTAAAAATATATTCTGAGTCTCTTATGATTGCACAGGCATTTGAGGAAGATTTTCTCTATCTCTGTGAGCTATACTAATGTTATTTTAATTGAGATTGTATTGAATCTGTATAACGATTTTAGGAGTATGACCATTTTCACAAAAAATGTGGAGATTTGTTGAAAAGCTATAAATGGAGATACCATTCAAGCCAGCTATTCCTCTCCTGGAAATTTACCCAGAAGAACTGAAAACTTCATACCACAGTGATATATTGCACCCATGTTTGTAGCAGTGCAATTTGTCATAACTAAATTCTGGAAACAACCCAGAGGCCCGTAAACTGAAGAATGGATAAAGAATATACAATATGTTTACACAATGGAGTGTTATTCAACTACAAAACAGGATAAGGTTCAGTCTTTTGTTGGTAAGTGGATGCAATGAGAGAACATACTCTTAGGTGAAATAAGGCAGATCCACACGTGTAAATGTTGTATTGTCTTAGTGTGAGAACATGGAAGAGAAAAATGGTATCTGAAGGGTACGACAGATACTGGGAAAAAAGAATGAACTTATTAAAGGGGAAAGAGTTACTGAGTCAAGGAGAAGGACAGGAGAGGGAATGGGGGAAAGAGATTTGTCTATGTATATAAGCAGGATGGTTTGGACAACTGTACTGTGCATTTCTGCTGAGCTATGGAAAGGAACAGGTAATACTTATTTGTTTTGTCTCTTTTTATAAATCAATTGTACTTTCTCTCTTCTCAATTTCTTATACATTTCTTTGTTTTTTTCTTTCTTCCAATTTGTATGCATATATATGGGAAAATGAATAATTGGTTAAAAGACAACACTGTGTATTACAACAAATATTGTGGAATTCATACAACTTTGCTAACTGAAATTCTGTATCACTTGTAATTTTTTCTGTTTTAAACTAATTTGTACTGTCTTTAAAAAATAAAAATAGCATCAGAAAAATGAAATGCCTAGGAATCAGTCTAACAAAAGAAATAAAATATGAATATATTGACAATTACAGTACTCTGAAAAAAAAAATTGAAAAGGCTATTGGAAAATAGAAGCCTATCCTTTGCTCCTAGATACAAAGAATCAACATTGTGAAAATAAACATACTCCCAAGTCCCATAATAATTTAATGCATTCCTGATCAAAATACTGTTAACATTCCTCAAAGATGTAGAGAAAATATTGCTAAAGTTCATTTGGAAACAGAGGAAACATAGAATATCAAAGGAAACACTGAGCCACAAAGGAAAGGCAGGAGGCATCACAGTCCCTAACTTGAAATGATACTACAAAGCTAATGTGATAAAATCAGCATGGTACCAGCAAATGAACAAACAAAAAACAGTCATGAGGATCAGTGAAACAGATAAGGAAATGTAGACACAAATACTAACACACTCAGCCACCTTGTCTCGACAAGGGGGCCAAACATGTTCACTAGAAGAAACATAGTCTCTTTAATAAAATGGTGCTGGGAAGACTGGTTCTCCACATGTTGAAGACTAAGACTAGAGCTATGTCTATTACCGTGCACTTAACTACAGTCAAAGTGGATCAAAGATCAAATATTAAAACAGAAATACTCCATCTAGGAAGTAGGTAGAAATCTTAAGCACACAGGAGTAGGCAGAGAGCTCATGAACAAAGCTAAACTGCCTGGGAAATACTTCAAACAATTAGTAACTGAACTGTTATAATATTAAAAAAGATTTTGTAGATCAAAAGAAAAATAACCAGCACAGTGAAAAGAAAACCTACAAAAAGAAAAATAGCCAGCACAGTGAAAAGAAAACCTATAGATTGCAAAAAAAATTTAACCAACTGCCTCTGACAAAGGACTTTTATTTCAACCATATAAAGAACTGAAAAATTCAAGTCCCCAAATTCAAAGCTCTAATCGAAAAATGAGCATCTGAGATGAATGCACACTTCTCATATCAAATAATACAAATGACAAACAAATGTGTGAAAAAATGTTCAACAGTATTGGTCATTTAAGAAATGCATTTTAAAACAACACTGAGATTTCATTTCACTCCAGAAAGAATGGCTGTCATCCAGAAACCAACTTATAACAAAAGCCTGGTGGAGCTATGGGGAGATAGGAGCACTTATCTACTATTGGTACAATCACTGCATAAATCAGTGTGAATATTCAACAATGATTATAAGTCCTATTTGACCCATCTATCACTATTCTGGGTGTTTTCCAAAAATAATTAAAAACACCCTGTCACAACAGTATATGTGCACCCATGTTTGTAACAGCTCAGTTTGTAATAGCTAAATCTTGCAACAAGTCAAATGCCCATCTACTAACGAGTGCATAAAAAAGATGCAGAATTTTATATAACTGAGTACTACTCAGCAATAAAGAGGGCTAAACTTGAGGCTTTTATAGGTAAATGGATGCAATTAAAGACCACACTCCTTAGGGAAATAAATCAGCCTTGCCTATGTATGCATCATACTGTGTCCCTAGGTTAAGAAACTGAAGGGGCAAATAAGATCCAAATCATACAATAGATATTGTGAAAGCAAAAGAAGCTTTCAAATAGAAAGAACAACTGGGATATGGGAAAGGAGAAAAGAAGGAAGGTAAAAGAAAACAGTACATAGAAAGATGAGATAGTTATATCGCTGATTTCTTTTAGTTCATTGAGAAAAAATGTTTTTTGTTTATATTTGATCAATTATGCATGCCTACATTTGGAATCTGACCAATTACTTTGATGATAGTAGCGTGCAGTATATTAACTGTTGTTAAATCCCCTATTATCTTTTTTGAAATTTTGTATTATTGTGTTTCTCCTTTTAAGAAAGAAACAAAGAAAAAAGAAACTACCTTTTCTTCTGTTTAGTTCCAAATAATATTTTATCACTTTCCATGCAGTCACTATTCCCTTAGACACTCATCCATCCCATTCTCTGTCTACAGCTAAAATTCTGATTTCTCTATAAACTTAATCAACCTGGATATTTCTGTAAATAATGAAATGTGTGACATTTTTGTCTGGCTTCTTCTAGCATATTTTCATGATTTGTTAGGGTTGTTATTAAAGGATATTTAATTATTTTCTTGTGAGTAAATTACATTGCATAGATATGCCATACTTGTTTTACCCACTGATAAATATTTGGGGTATCTGGCCATTGTGAATAGAAAAATTAGGAAGATTTATGTGTAAGGTTCTTTTGAATATTTGTTCTAATTACAGAGATAAGGTCTTAGGATAATATTTTTTTTGTCATGTAGTAATTTTCTGTTTAACTTGTTAAGAAACCACCAAACTACTTTTACAGTAGGTGTAGACTTTCAACGTGTCCATCAGCAATGTACAAGCGTTCCATTTTCAACACATTTTTGACAACCCCTATTATTTTCATTTCACTGGCTCTAGCTTTCCAGGTATGCATGAAGTGATTTATCATTTTGGTTTCCTGAAAGACCGTCATATTTTTCACTTCTATGAATCACTTTTTCTCTATTTTTTCCCATATTGTAATACTTAGCTGTAAACTAAATTTTGGATGACATATTATACTAACTGGACATAAGTCCCCTACTTCTTGGGTTGCTGCTTTATCTGCTAAATGACCTGGCTATAGTAACACAGAAGATTTTATTGAACAGATTTCCTATTCCTAAGACTAAACAGCTGATATGATTTAAAAAGGAAATGATGTATTTGATTCATGGTTTCATTACATGGTAGAATGAGTCTAAGGCAGAAACATCATAGTTCATAGCAGCTGGAAAGTAGCACAAGGGAACAGTACCTGTAAGAAAGGAGTCATTGACCACGTATGGACCCCAAGTCCACACCTCCATGACACACTCAGACATACTGAGATATTTGTTTTATTGGTTTGCTTTTATAATCCAGTTACTTTTACAAGTAAGCTGTCACATGCCATTTTCCTTGCATTAAAGAACTACAAACCTCCCCATAATTTCTCTCCATCAGAATATCTGTTATTTTTGACAGTATCTTTATGCACAATATCTTAGCTTCATCATCACTGTGACATCATACCTGATACTCGCAACTTAAGGAAGAAAAGATGTTTGTTTTAGCTCATGTTTTTAGAGGTTACAACCCATAGTGGCCTGACACCAAGGAAGAAAGAGCATGGTAGAAAGACTTCAAGTGGAAGGACACTGCTTATATCATGGTGGTGGCCAGAAAGCAGAAAGAGAGAAGGAAATCCCCAGGAAAGAGACACATCCTTCCATGTGATCCACTTCTTTCTACCAAGCCCTGTTTCCTAACAGTAAACTAGCTACAGGGGCTGCATAGTAAGCCTCTCCATAAAGCCCCGCCTATAGCTACATGAGGATCTTGCGAGATATCTAAATATGAACATCAAAGTATACCACTACCTCTAGTCATGATCATCTCTTTCTGCAAAATCCATTTACTGTATCTCTAGAGTCATCAAATTCTTTACAGTCTTAGAATTGTTAGGAAGTTCAATTCTAAATTAACTCTCTGAATTAAGGCAAAGTCTTCTTTGTTAGCTTTCTAAAAATCAAGAAGAGTAGATAGAAAGGAGCCTAGCAAAAGAACATAGAAACATATAAAACCAAACCTTAAATCCTCTAGCTTCATGTCTAACAAACAGGACAAAGATGTGAACACCAAAGGGCTCCCACAGATCTGCTTCTACAGATTGTAGGTTGTAAACTCTCGGTCTTTACCTGTGGGGTGGATTTGCTCACTGCCTGTATTCTTCCTCAGTTGACATCTTCTGGGCATATTCGGTATCCTGGCATCTCCGTCTTCCTGGTGTGTCCACTCAACTTTCAGCTTCCCTCTCACATCTTCATGTGCTGCATACACACATCTGCCATGTCTCCTAGAACTTCCTCTGAAATCTAGATGAAAGCCTTCTTTACTCCACAACTATTTTATTCTGTGTACCTGTAAAATAAGCACCACATGGATGACATCAACGTCTGTTGTCAGCTTGAGCAGTAGAAGAACCTCTTGTACCATGTCTGCAGAGATCTCTGAGTGCTTGTATGATTGACCTTTTTTGTTTTTAACCAAAACCTGGCTAACCAATTCTCTATGCAGTCCTTCTCTAGCAGGGTTTCCTGGGATTTTCTTAAAGGAAAGTCTTTCATCATTACATGTCTTGTCTTGAGAAAGGTATGATCTTTCTGGTGCCTCCGATGCCCTCAGATCAACTTTTCAATTGTTACAATGACGAATACTGGCTTCTTTATAATTCTAGTCTTTTCAACAACCAAGCATTCCTAACCAAAATTTTATAGACTTCAACTTTACAGTCCCTTCCTTTCTGATGAAACTCAAAACTTCTAAAATCACTCAGCAGTGTCATTTACTTTTAATTCTCTAAACAATTCTTGTGAAGTATCACCAACTATACCCATGATACAGTCTGAATCTTGGGCTGCATTACAATGTCCTCTGCCAAATTAATTGGTCCACCATCCTGAATCAGACTCCCATAAAGTCTCAGGAAATAAAATGAAATAAAACATAGAAAAACTTTCTGCTACAGCAAAACATATCTGATCTCTAGCTCAAATGTTAATTGGACTTCTTCTTCCTAAGTGAAACAACTTGTGCCTGATCTTTATCTTCAGCGTTACTGTCCTGGTCTTCTGATCTCTGACTAAATTCTGTGATCAAGCTTAGATTCCAGCCTCCTAGGGCTTCTCTAGCTGCTATGTGGAAACCTTCCTAAACTCCTCCCACAAACCAGTTCCAAAGGTATTGTAACTACATGGTGAGGTCATAGTAACAGCCTCCAGCAAAACCACCACCACCGTAACAGCAGGAACAGCGATAGCAACCCTACATCTCTGGTACTAGAATCAATATTAGTCACCTTCCTCTTCACTGAGACAATACTGAATAGCTATATCTTAAAAGAGAGATTTATTTTGGCTCATAGTTTGTACAGGATAGGGGCTGGGGAGATGGCTCAGTGGAATAAGTGCTGCCCTGGCAAGCACAAGGGCCTGAGTTCAATCCCGGCTTCCACAAAAAAAAAAAAAAAAAAAAAAAAAAAAAAAAAAAAAAAAAAAAAAAAAAGTTTTTTTAGAGGTTCCAGGAAATAGTTGGTCAGAATGTCTTATCAATTATTATTGCACTCTCTTTAAAATAAACTAAAAGCTAAAGAGGACAAGAAAAATATTAAGGTTTATTGAAAGCAAGAGTTAATGTTTAATTATTTGACTAATCTTACATATGTATACCTGTTAATCTGAGCAACAGATTTGATGATAAAAATATGTCTAGAACAACCCTTGTTAGAGCTAGACAAATAGCTCAGAAGATTAAAGTGCCTGCAAGCAGGTGCAGGGACTGGGAGTTCAGTCCTTGGGTCTGCCACACCAGCCTCTCCCCAGGGATGTGCTGAGACGGCCACTGAGCCTGGGCGTGGTGGCTTATGCCTGCAATCCCAGCTCTTGGGAGGCTGTAAACAGGCGGATCACTACGAGTCTGATCTAGTAGTGAGTCCCTGATCACCTTGTACACGCTTCCCTAAAATACAAACAAAAGAAAACAAACAAACAAAAAATTGTTAATTTTTTATTCCTTTTTTGAAATTCTGTGCCATATATATTGTTGTATGTTACTTTGTTTCTGTCTTTGCTTTTGTTTTAGTTTTTAATCCTTAAAATAAAAAAAGAAAGAAAAGATGTGGTAGAAAGTCTTGCTACAGATGGAAATTTGCTCACATTATGGTAGTAGCCAAGAAGTAGGGGGAGAAGTAAGGAGCTGAGAAAGGAGGTCTGTACACTCTTCCATGTCCTGCTTTAGTGACTTACCTTTTCTGACAAGATTGTCTAATAACAAGATGACAAGATTCCAATAGCAAGTCAACAATATTCCCACAATAATAACAAGTCAATAATATTCCCACAAGCTTGTGGTCCAATTCTCTTCCAAAAACTTCACCTAAGATTGCATAAGGTCCTTGGGGGACAACTTTACGGGAGCCACGATACATGCTTCACAAATTCTGTTCCAAAAGAAGTCATGCTTCTAAGGTGGTAGAGCTCCTGTGTTCTGTTTACTTGTGGACATCTCTGTTCTGGATAGAGCCCTCTACCGCTACATATGTGTGGGAAAGGGAGGTGATTTTCCTGCTGGTAAATAGAGTAGTGGCAGTCATTGATCTTACCTTGTCCCATTAGTTGACTTCACTGTTATAAGTAATCTTGAAATGGACAACATTGGAACTTTAGTATTGTGAGTCTGACAAGTCTGTACAAGGATGATATCACCTTGATGGCATCTGCATGGGTCAGAGCTTCACAAATATGGGGCTGAAGGGGGTAAAGGTTGCAGGAAGGTTTCCCCTAGTGGGGAGGATCCCACAGTTCCAAGGCAGGAAGCTGGAGCAGTAGCATGCCCTGCCCTCTTGGTTCCACCTTCCTGCAGTATTGTGTTAAGGAAGAACTTCTCTAACAAGGAGTTGGTGGAGAAGTAAAAGAGTAGTTTTTCGAGAGAAACCACAGGACTCTGCTATTCTTGAAAAGCTTTAGTGAATTTTCTTGAATAAATACTTCTCCATTAGACAATTCTCAAAGATTTCACTGATTTTATTTTATTACAATATTATAAATTAAATTGCTTTGTGGAGAACTGTCTGAACCATTGATTGCCTTATGCAACTGGTTAGAAATTCTTTCTCTTGTCCCTTGATTCTTAACTTGAAGTCCAAGGACAAATTTCAGAAAATTTTGGAATTCTAGCCTCCCTTATGGTGAGATATAGCTAAGTAACAGAGGTCTAGCCAGTGGGATTGCAGCGAAACCCAAGACAGAATGACCCATATAGAATTGTAACCTATGCTTTTCCTCCTATTGACCTACTAGGAGGACAACTACCAGATGACCCTGGAAGCAGCATGTTTGAGGCAGCTGAGCTACAGGAGCCTACTACAAGAGTAAAATTACATTGGGGTTAGATTGTTCCATATTTGGGTTTATTAATGTCAGATAGCTTGCTCTGATCAAGACTTTGAAGGCAATGAAAGCACCTTTCTTTATAGAATCATCATTAGATGAGTGAAATGTCTAATAATATATAAAGGTCTTAGAATGGCATTTGAAGGTACAACGTAAGTGCTGAATGATGAGTGTGATCATCATTAATTCTAAGAGGAACTTCTTAGAAGGTGTCATTTGTGTGAGGACCTTGGTCCAATTTTTTTCCCGATCCCCAATCTTAGGGTGGAATGAAGACATCATTCTACATGTAGAAACTGCAGTATGTATGTGGCAGGGGGTGAGGGGCAGGAATTGTTCAGAACTCTGCACTCCCATTTCTGGAAATGTTGATTTGTTCCAGTTGTTATATTTGTACTA
>NW_004524638.1:6498855-6510011 GCF_000260255.1 Octodon degus | reverse complement strand
CCTTCCTTCCTTCCTTCCTTCCTTCACTTATCCATTCATTCATTCAGGTCAGCCTGTGCTCAGACATCATATATTATGGTGGTATAGAGAGAAGGCAGTGGCAGAGCTGGGAAATATGAACCTCATGGGAGAGAGGCAGTGCAGTCAGTAGGCAAGAGGCAAATTCAGCCAAAGATATGCATTCCACTAAAATCAAAAAAATGAGCTAATAGAAATACATTATACATTAGAAGAAATTTTTATGAGTGGAAGGAAGTGGTTTTGGATATGGTGAAAATATAAAAAACAATAGTTGTGACTGTTAATTTTGATATGTATACTTCATTTAATTAAGCAACTGCAAGGGCATTACAGTAGTACACACTTCTGGGTAAGTTTGAAGGGTCGTAGAGGTGCAGCCTTTGTTGGGTGTTTGCCAAGGACTGAACCTGTTGTTCCCCAGAACTGTACCCCAACTCTGGCCCGTATTTGCCGCTGACTGATTGGTGCTGCTCCATGATATGCTTCTGCCACTTGATTCCTGCCTTGGAGCCTGTGGGATTTGGGGTGTATGCCCAAGAGAGGTCACCAAACTAAGTTGCTGCTCTAAGTTGTGGGTACTGGATATTGTGTCTCAGTCATAAACAAACTGACTAATGCATAGTAACATAAAATAAAGTGCTGTCTGGTAGAGATGATGAGAATCATGTAGCCTGACTTTAGGAATATAGTTTAATTCAGTTATATGAACCTGAGGTCCAAACACTGAGATGCAAATAATAATGACTCTAAAACAAAAGGCTCACTCAGAAAAGAGGAAATGGAAATGAAGAATACCTCTGTGGGTGCAGGATCTCAGGATAAATCCTGAGGGGATTTCACTGACCTTCTCAGACCCAAAAGCTACAACTCTTGTTGCACAGGTCCTTCTTTACCTTGGTCTTAACCATCCAGCAGAAAAGTATGAAGACGAAATATAGGAAGTAAAGCCATGCTGTTATGTTGAGCTGTAGGGGACTCAGGTCAATTATTTCTGGCATTGCCAGTGAAGGGAAAGACCCAATATTATTATGGACTACTGGACTCTTTTAGAATATTTTGCTGAGTTTACACACCTATAATATTGAAATAACGGAACTTAACAAAAAAAGGGGATACAGATGAATGTCCATTTTGTATTTGTGTATTCAAAGTGGTTAGGATAGATATATAGTTACATTCTCTTAATGAATAGAATGATTTGTTCTAATGGCGTTTGTAAATAGGATATCAAGTCCTCATCTTGTACAGCAATTAACCACTAAGAAGAATATATGCAGTGTATTATTTGTTGAAACTGTCCTACAGATTTGATTTGAAACTGTCTCATTGCTATCTGTTTATCAATAAAATTATGAAAAAAACCCAAAAAACAAAAAAAGAAAATAATGGGAGAAAAACAATGGAAACAAAGTTTTGTAGAGAGAGTGGGAAATAAGGATTGAAAGAAAAGGAGCGGTATGGACAAATAATTAAGATATGCAATAAATTTGATTGTATATGTCCAAAAATGCCAATAAAATCAATTAAAAGAGAAAAAAAGAATACCTCTGTGAGACAACAATTGGCTAAAGAATCCATCTGTATTGTGATTAGCAGCTAATACCAGAATAACACTCCATAATGTTAACAGTTTGCCTTCAAGGTGTTTTTATTTAAAGTTATCTTATTCACAAGATACCAAACATTATATAGGCTCACTATGTAGATTTAGCCATTCCTAACTAATTCTTTTTTTCCTGTAAAGCCATGGATTTATTTAAACTCTCCAGGTATCACATGGGTATTAAAATCTGACTTTTAATTTAAACTAAGTCAATCTATCAGATTTAAAATATTAGTGCTCTTCATTGAGAACCTAGTTATCTAACATCTCTGTTTCTTTCTGTGTCTTCTTTTTACTCATAAAATGTTCATCATGATAGTTCCTACATCAATGGATACTATAAGTAATAAAGATTTTCTATGGGAAACACTTAAAACAATGCCTTGTACATGGACAGCACTTAAAACACATATTGATGTTGATAATTGCTATGCTACTACTGTTATTCTCTTTTCAAAACATTACTATGAAATTAATGGAAATAATTAATTTGTTAAAACTGCTAGCCTGATGTTTATTCGCATCTGGGTTTATGCCAGGTTGTCTTTAAAAATATGCTTCCCAAAGAACATTACGTGAACTATCGAGCTCTAAACAGTGTCTGGAAAATAAAACTATTGAGTAAATAAGTTTTGCAAGTATTGAACATTGCCTAATCTAGCATTTCACTATAAACAACTGTAACCCAAAACATTGTTGTATGTGGTCCAGTGTGCATATCAGGAATTGTATCTTTAATACCCAACTGAAGAACACACTAAAGGAGGCTCTCTTGAAATATACAGTATACTGGCTAATAAAAGAGTGTCTGTTTGGGTTCTAATGCTGCTTTATGAGGCAAGAACTTTCTGGATCTGTGATAATTAAGTTAGTTTTCTCATCGGTACTTTGGACACTGTAGTAGTGTCTTTCTGACAGAGCTGTAGGTGCTCCATGAGTTAATACAGCTAACATGCTTAAAGCAAAGCCTGGCACACAGGTAACACATCTTTTCGTTGTCGCTGTGACCTGCTTATCTATATTTATATCTACATAAAGCTCCAAATGTGGAGGCTCTGCCACTGATCAGAATCCAGTGTTGCAGAAGATTCCAATTTCGGGCAGTGTCGAAAGCCCTGCTCACAACAATCGACTCCCCCCTGGACCTCTAACATTGTTCCAAATTTTTCAATTTTGGTGTGTTAGTTCCCCACATATGTCCATTTTATAGAACCCTTAAGTTTTCTTTCTGTGTCACTTTCCATTTCTAAAACTTAGGAACCTAGAAATAAAAGATTCCGTCCCTTCATTGGTATCGAGGTTAAATTCATTTTTGGTGATACTCGAATGGCAGCAAAAAGAGATGAGTTTCCGGGGACCAGGCTGTCAGTTAAAAAAATTGGTCATTTTACTGGGCCGTTGCTCTTGCTAAAAATAGTGCACTCAATGTTCTGGCTTCACCTGAGATGAACTTTGTTCCCTTGGGGTTTGCGTTATTGGGGAGGGTAGCTGTGACAAAATAAAATGAAAAAGAATTTTCCCCTGTCTCTTATTAATCCTTTTTATTCTCATATCCACTGTTGTCAAGAGTCAAACACAATCAGAGAAAGATGTCACTGTTTTACAGACTTCCTCAGCTGCTGCCCTCTGAGTACTCAGCACTCAGTGGAGAGGCAAGAAGTATCTCTGTCTCCTGAGAATGAGAACATAACCGCAGGACTGCAAGGAGAGCAGGAAGTTTAGTTTTCTGATCTATGTTACAAGCACAAGGTTTTGTTGGCCCAGTGTCCTATTCCTCTTTTTCACTAATAAAAGTCTGATTTTATTCAATATTCTCAGCCGTATTAAAAAAATCGTTATTGGTAGAAACAAGTAATAACTGGCACATTTTCTTTCGGTAGTTGTTTACCCTTTTGGATACTTTTTGGATGAAGGGTACATATTAGAAGAGAATGATTTTCTTTTATAAAAATAAGAGTGATTATTATAAATTAAGTCCTTCTTGTTTTCTTTTCTTGTTTATTTCACTTGTTTGGCTGTTTTTATCTCTCCTCTTAACCTTAAAAGTTGTGCTACCATTTTACAATTGAGAGGGGCACTGTCCAAATAAGCTCAAGATTGCAAAGTAGAAAGGTGACAAGATTCTGGGTTCCTTATGAGATTACTGATTTGTTGAGTTGGACCTGCATCTGCTGCCTTCCAGTCTCCTAATGATATAATGCTTAAAGATACTACTGGGCTGGAGAAATAGCTCAGGGGCTTCAGCACCTACCTGGCAAGCAGAAGGTTGTGAGTTCGATCCCTGGTACTGTCAAAAAACAAAACAAAACAAAAACAAAAATACTAAAGATACTACTACAATCACATGTTGGTTGGGTTATACACTGTGCTATTTACTGTCACTTCTCAATGAAATATTATGTAAGAGTCTCAGGATTTCAAATCATTGTGTCTCAATCTCTTGTTGTAGGAAGAGTTCTGATTACTGCCTGGGTGTAAAAAACAGCTTCATTTCCAAACACAAGTGAGTTCATATTTCAGGTCTGCTAATACACCGCAAGCAATTTACCTATTATCCCTGTGACTTAATTTATTTTCTTTCTTTTCTTTCTATTTATCTTCTTTCTTTCTTTCTTTCTCTCTTTCATTCTCTCTCTCTCTCTCTCTCTCTCTCTTTCTTTTTTTGCCGAATTGGGGATTGAACTCAGGCCCTTGCTCTTGCCAGGAAAGCACTTATTCCACTGAGCCATCTCCCTAGCCCCTGTTTATTATCTTTAAAGAAGAGACACGCAGTCTCACATGCCAGGGCTGGCCCTGCCCCTGAGTGTTCTGAGCCTGTGACAGTGTCTGAATGTGGTGGCACATGCTTGTAATCCTAGTGCACGGTAGATTGAGAACAGGAGGATCACCACAAATCCGACCTATCACCACAAATCTCACTATGAAGTGAGATCCCGTACTAAATACACAAATGAAAAAGAGAAATAAATAAAGAAGAGACAATGATACCTAAGAGGACTATAGGGGATTGAATGGCATTAAATGCAAAATGTTTAGCACATGTAGAAATTCAACAAACTATTGTCCCAGCACTCTATCTATGAACCTCTCTCTACTCTACCTTTAAATGTAAATTCAAGAAGGGACCGGGGTTGTGTCATGACTAGATTTCTGTGTGAAATTTTAAAATTAACCAGGATGTAGAATAGTTTGAGTTTTAAAATATTTGGAAGTGGTAAAGCTCTAGTTTAGCACATTCTGAGGCAGGTGGCAAGGCTGGATAAAAATTTTAGAAGCTCATGGCTCTTGGGTGTTCTCTAGATCTTGCTCGCTGATGCTGCTGACAGTTCTTTCAGGCTGATGGTGCCACTCTTTAGTCTGCCAGGGCGTTTCCCTGAAATACCACCTGGAATCTTAAGGGTACATGAACACAATCATCCATGTGGTGAACAGCTCATGCCCAGTGCAGCTCGTTCTGCCAGAACCCATGAGCCTTCATGATTACTTTCCTTCTACCTCAGAACTGAGTGGGTCAGAGTTCCTATAGAAAAGGAACTGCTTTCTTAGTTTATGTTCACTGAAAACAGATCCTGATGCAGGAATCCATGAGGGAGTAATTTACGAGAGAACGCATCCAGGAGAAACTAGAAGGAAGATTAGAAGAAGCACCTGGCAGGATGTGCCTCTTGGTAGAGTACCAGCTGCAGTCCAAGACTGCGGGGTATTCTGCAGAGTGCATTACACGTCTGTGTTTCTCCAACTCAAGGCAAGGGAGTTAAGCTTTCACACTCCCTCAGGAGCCAGCCATTGGCTCTGAATCGTATGGTGAGCGCCATCTGGATGGGTGGAAAATTCCCAAGAACCTGCAGCTTTCTGCACACATAATTCAAGTGGCTTGGTAGTCCATTGGCAGCACTCTCAGGGCATTTGCAGATACAAACTGGTAGAAGCCAAGCACTTAGAATGGGTGCAGGTATGTGCAGAACTGAAAGGTGGGACCAGGGGCATCTGGGCATAGAGTTGGCATCATTCTCTTAATTTGTTTGCCTGACTCTTATGGAGGACATGCTTGCTTTGCCATGAAATAAACAAGACCCTCAGTTCTAACTGAAAGTCGGAGTTGTCCCAGGGTGCCTAACCCAGCTAATTGCCGACTGTGTGGTATTGGTTAAGAATTTAATGAGTCTCAAAAATTTTACTACTAGAATTTAATGATAGAGGAGGAAATGTAGCCCGGGGTTTAAAAATGTCTTTCTAGTACATGCTTCCTTAAAACTAAATCATAAAACTAAGAGACCTTGAGTGAGCAGGTCTTGTGGAGTCAGGATGGGTTATGTATTTCCAGGACATATTGTCATGCTGTTCGTAATGTGTGTTCAAATTGGTATTTTTTTTTACATTTTCTGAAAATATATGTTTTTAGTAAATTAACATTAATAATAAACAGTAATTACATATATACAATATTAAACAAAAATCACTAATCTCTTTATCATTTTTGTCATAGAGTACTTTCTATTTCCCTGAGTATACATGCCCTTCTGACACAAAGAGCCCCTTCTGTGTGTCGTTCTGTTCAGTCCCTCTGTCCTTCCGTGCTCCATAGTGACTGATGTCTTGTTCAGGCTTTTCCATCACAGTCTGCTGAACTTAGCATGGATTTGGGTGTTTTTATTGAGGGAATATTTACAGTGAAATTTACAGATTATGAGTGTGACATTCAATGTGAATTTTAAAGTGTATTTAGCTCCTATCCAACACTTGATTTAAGGTATAATTAAGGATTTTTCAGTCACATCCAAAATTTTCCTCTTGATCCTTATCATTCAGTTTTCTTTTTAATCAGCAATGTTTTCAATGTCTACTATAATATTTTGTCTTGTCTTCAAATCCATATGAATTGAACCACACAATATGTACCCTTTCATGTATGGCTTCTTTTATTCAATACTGCTTTTGAGTTTTATCTATGCTGTTGGGTATAACAGAACTCATTAAACTATCCCAGTTACTATTCCTGTAATTTGACTGAAGCTGCTGCAGACATTTTTGTCCAAGAATTTGGGTAGATATATTTACTTTGAATGGATCAAAACTGATGGGTAACATTTATTGACCACAGGGCAGGTATATGCTTCATTATAGAAAAAAAAAAAAATGGCTGAGCCAGGATATACTCCCAGTGATAGCACATGAGGGCGCTAGTTACTCTTGGTCCTCAACATTTTGAAATTTGGCTATTTGAATGGGTCTGAAGTATGGTCCTCTGCACTGTTGTTATTTTCTAAATCAATGAGACCCAGTAATTTTCTATATACTTACTGCCTACTTCTGTATCATCTTTGTTAAGATGCCAATTTGATAATTTACCATTTTTATTTGTGCTGATTTTTATGCATTCTTAAGGTATCGATGTGTACATGTCTATATATAGATATATATATCCACTTATATTCAAATAATGCTGTATAATTTTTATGTCATGAGTTCTTCCCATTAATCTTTTGAGGTGTTTTATAATGTACTCTATTCTTTTACATGTGTTCTAAATCCAAAACACGATATCACCATTTTTGAATAGATAATTATCTTTAAAGTGATTAATCCTATGAAAGAAAGCATTTTACATGTACCTTATTTTCTTTTATCATTTATGATATTCTTCTATGCTTACATCTGAGTTCCCTGACTGAAGAATTTTTAACATTTCTCATAAACAATGAAGTCTCTAATTGTGACTAAAGCTTTTTCCATTTCATGTTTCAAAGTCAATGTCCCTGGGTATTGAAACCTGGGTTGACAGTGTTTTTCACAATGTGGAAGATACTGATGCACTATAAATGCTCCTAAGCTTCTAACAACAGATATGCTACCATTTTTATCTACCTTTTTTTTTTTTTAGCAGTTTGTCTTACTAGTGCTAGATAGTACTTTAGCTTTTTAGTATTCATTGTTTATGGGGTCTTTCAGCTTATTGTATATTTGCTTTGCTGTGTTGCATTATTTTTTGGAAATATTTAGTCATTATTTCTTCTTTTTATTTTCTCTTTCTTCTCTTCCTAGAATCCCAAGTGCATTTACATTAGAACATTTGTTCTAGTTCTATGCTCTTGAAATGTTCTCTTCTTCCTCTTTTTCTCCTTCCCTTCTTTTTCCTTTTTATCCTTTTTCTCCTTCTCCCTATCTTTGTCTTCTTCCTTCTTTCTGTATAATGTTTGCTTTTTCTGGTCTGAATTGTTAATATTAATCTTCTTATATTGATACAATTTAAATATACACAGTGATCACATTCATCATAGAGAATTTGTACTGAAGAATTCACAGGTTAGTTCTGTGAAAAGAATTAGAGATTTAACACCAATTTTTCTCAAACTCTAATGAGAAGGGGAAGTGATTTGTCCTAACTCATTCTTAGAGGCAAATACTATCCTAATACCCAAAACAGAGAAAGACCCAACCAAGAAAAGAACTATAGGCCACTCTCCCTAACAAACATAGATATAAAAATTCGTCATGAGATAGTATCAACTGTGATGCATTGAGCCATCAAGAAGATTACACAACACAACCAAGTGAGATTCAATATATGCAAATCAATAAATGTAATATATCATATTAACAGAGCCAATGACAACAACCACAAGATTAATACTAATCTTTTTCAATGTTCATAATTTCTTTCCTCAGATATATCAAGTCTGCAGGTTAGTACTTTGAAGAAATTTATCACCTCTCTGACATGCAGTATTTTTCTTGCAATACTATTTGACTACTTACAGTCTTCATATCTTTGATAAAACATCATGCCTGTTCATGCATCATTGTCATGTGTTTTCCTCCTCTTGAGGATCATGGCATGGGCTGGTATGCTGCACTTGGAAGAGTTGCTTTGCATATTTGTCTAATAGTTTGGGTATTTTTAGCAAAAGACTAATCCCCATGGTAATTATAATGGGAAACGGACTTGAAATTCCTAATTTTTAAGGTAAAAAAGTTTGAGCAAATGACATATTCTTTTTTATTTTTATTTTTATTTTTTATACATCTGTAGTGCCCCTCAAAGAAAGAATAGCCACCATGAGGCCAGTTCAATGTCCTTTTGAAGAGCTCTTTTCTTTCTCTCTCGGGTACAAAAGCAAATGACATATTCTTAATTTTAGTTTGTAAATCTGAAAAATGTTAATGAAACATTATCTAATGCTTGATAAGTCTCCAAGCTAGTATTTAGTAGAGTTGATATTTAAGGAAGTATTATGCAGCAGGTCAGAGAACATACTCTCAAAATACTGAATCTGGATTCAAATTCTATTTCTTTCATTTATTTGACTTCTTATTCTGAGCATTTACTTGCTCTATCTTTATCTCAGTCTCACTCCCAGTGAAAAGAGAAAAATCGTAGATATTAGCCATTCAGTGGTTGTTGAAAGCGTTACTTGAAGACATTTGAAGTATCACACAGTGAGCACTCAGTCACTGCTGAGTTGTTCTTTACTTTTACCATTAGATTTCATTTTTGCTATTAGCAGTACCACTTCCTCGATAATTGCCTGCAAGCATTAATGCATGAATTGCTTTTCAGTGGTCTTTCCAAATGGAAATTTCATAAGTGAACCTACATCCTTTTCAACGATTTCCTCTCTCTCTCTCTCTCTCTCTCTCTCTCTCTCTCCTGTATTTAGTACAGGATCTAGGTTCTCATTTCACAAATTGGACTCATAGTGATCCTCTTGTTTACAGCCTCCCAAGCACTGGGATTACAGGTTCATACCACCACACCCAGGCTCAGTCACAGTCTTAGCGTGGCCCCGGATGCGGTGCTGGCATGACACAAAGGAGATTAATCTGTCTTAGCCTATGGTTCTACACATATTTCATGTTCAGAGACAATTTGTTGGTCTTATACCTCTTTGCAGTTGATTTCTTGTTTTTTGCACACCATTGATCTGGTCAAATCACCCCATTCACCCCTGTTTGTACCTATATTTTTCATTTGCTTCTCAGTGGCAAACACAACCTCTTATTCAGATCGTTTCTCCCCGTGCTCCTCTTCAGACCCACCATCTCTTTCTTGTGCTTCCCTGGAATACATATTTCACAAGTTTCAGTTTCTGCTATCCTCTGACCAGGTTTAACGTGTTTTTTTTTTTGAATCAGAGATTGAACTCAGGCCCTTTTGTCTGCCAGGGAAGCACTTATTCCACTGTGCCATCTCCCCAGACCCTGTTTTTTTTTAATGCCATAGGATCATTGAGATGCAAAATGAGAACTCCTTTCTTACAAAAATAAATAAATAAATAAACTAAATCACAACAAACACTTTACAAGAACTCTTACTGAAAAGACCAAGTCCTATTTTTCTTTATTGTAGAAGTAAATTACCACAAACTCGAAGACTAAAACAACACACATACATTGCATCGCACCTCTGCTATTCAGACATGTATTGCAGGGTGTCACTGTGTTTAATGCAAGGGTTTGGAGCAAATTCTGTACTTTTTAGGTTGCATCAGGCAAGAGCCTGTTTTCAGCTCACTGGGTGGGTGGAAGGCAGAATTCAGTTCCTTCAGTTGTGGGACCCAATTCCTCTGGGTCCTGCTGGATGTGAGTTAAGGCGATTGCTACCTTTCCACAGTACTCCATCTGCCTTTACTCACGGACTCTGTTCTCTACTTTCAAAGCTAGTAGAAAAGTGAAATCCTTCTTGTTGGAGTTCTGCTCTTCCTTACTGGTCTGCCCCTCACATAGTATAGTCCTCTTGCTTGTGCTGGAACCACCTAGATAATTTGGAATAATCAAATCATTTCACTAAAATGAATTCCTTTTGAAAATTTATGCCCATTTGGCACAGTGCATGAAACACTTAGAAGCTCTGAAGATTAAGTCATAATCATTTTGGTGAAGGGGGAGCATTTTTTTTTAAATCATGGCCTACCATAGTTAATTCTGGAACGTTCTTTGACAGTCAGGTTTTTTTTTAATGAATTTCATAGCATAAATTTTATTACAGTTAATTACAAATTACAACATATAGGGCATATGGACCATCACTACCTGATTTCTCAAATACAGTTTTAAGAATATGTATATGCATTATGAATTTAATTCCACACAGATCATGTTTCTCATTACATTTATATCATAACATTTATTTATTTGTCAAGAGAAAGAAATCAAAAACAATAACAAGAACAAAGTTATAAACAAAGCAGTGTAAAACAATACAAATGGTAAGGAATATCAAAACAAAAAAATTAAAAAAATTAACAATGGTTGTTATATTACATATTGCTATCATGAAATGCATTGCTCAGATTACCAGATATAGAAATACCAGGTTGAACAAACAATCAACTCTTCAATAAACCGTAATATTTCCTTGTTCTTTTTACACTTGATTTTAAAATTTATTTTCAAGAGCATATAATAATAATTGATAAGACAGTAGAAATGGTACACATTTAAAAGAACAAGACGAAAGGTATTTAAGCATGGGTGTTATATTGCTGTTCTCAATGTAGTTGCTCAGATTACAGATATTAGCATATGGAGTTAG
>NW_004524638.1:6496007-6498245 GCF_000260255.1 Octodon degus | reverse complement strand
ACATTCCCACCAATAGTGGAGAAAGGTTCCTTTTTCCCCACAGCCTTTCCAGCATTTGTTATTAGTTTATTTCTTTATGATAGCCATTCTTTTTGGAGTGAGATGGAATTTCAATGTTGTTTTAATTGGGCCTTCTGAAATGATAATTGCTATGGAACATTTTTTTTTCATGCATTTATTTGCCATTTCTATTTTTTCCTCTGAGAAATGTGTATTTATCTTATATGCCCATTTTTTTAAATTGGATGTTTGAATTTTGGGGGCCTGTATTTTTTAGTTCTTTATATATGCAAGATAGAAGTCCTTTGTCTGAATGTCTGTTGGTTAAGTTTTTTTTTTTTTTTATCAAGTTGTGGGTTGTCCTTTCACTCTGTTGGTGATTTCTTTGGACAAGCAAAGTGCAGAAAGTTCTCGTAAGGTAAGATCCCAGTTGTTGATTCTCTGAAGTATTTCCTGTGCAGTTTGGCTTTTGTTCATGAACTCTTTGCCTACCCCTATTTCTTCAAGATTTCCACCAGTAGATTTAGTGTTTGTGTTTTCATTTTTAGATCTTTAATCCATTTTGACTTAAGTTTCATAAATGGTGGTAGACTTGGATCCAGTTTTAGTCTTTGGCACATGGAAAGCTAGTTTTTCCAGAAACATTTATTAAAGAGGCTAGAGTTCTTTTAGTGAGCGTATATGGCTCCCTTGTCAAGATAGGATGGCTGCATGTGTTTGCAATTCTGTCTGTATTTTCTAATCTGTTTCATTGATCCTCATGCCTGGATTTTTGGTAGTACCATTCTGATTTTATCATAGTAGCTTTGTAGTACAATTTCAAGTCAGGGATTGTAATGCCTCCTGCTTTGTCTTTGTTGCCCAGGATTGTCTTTGCTATTCTAGGTCTTTTCTGGTTTGAAATGAATTTTATGAACATTTTTTTTATATCTGTCAGGTGTGTTGATGATGTTTTGATAGGGATTTCTCTAAATTTGTATAATGATTTGTGGAGTATGACCATTTTCACAATGTTGGTTCTTCTTATCCAGGAGTAATTAATATCTTTCTATTTTCTGGTTTTTTCTTCAATCTTTTTTTTCAGAGTATTACAATTTTGATTTTATAGGTCTTTTATTACATTTGTTAGGTTGGTTCCTATGTATTTCATTTTTTTTGGATGCTCTTATGAAGTGTATTGTTTCCCTAATGTCTGTCTCAGTGAATTTGTTGTCTGTGTAGAGGAATGTTATTGACTTCTGGGTGTTGACTTTGTATCCCAAATTTGTTTATTAATTCTAAGAGTTTCTTGGTAAGGTTTTTTGTGGGGGATTTTCCATATAGAGTATCATGTCATCTGTGAATAATGATAGTTTAACTTCATGATCTCCAATTCTTGTTCCTTTTATTTCTCTCCCTTTTCTAATGGCTCTGTCTAATATTTCCAAAATTATATTGAATAGGAGTGGTGATAGTGGACATGCTTGTCTTGTACCTGATTTGAGAGTAAAAGCTTTCAGTTTTTCTCCATTTAGATTTATATTGGTAGTTGATTTGCCATAGATCTCTTTTATTAGATTGACTTATATGTCATCTATTCCAATTTTCAGTAGTTTTTATCATGAATGAGTGTTGAACTTTTCAAAAGCTTTTTGTTTGTATATTGAGATGATCATGTGTTTTAGTTTTAGGCTCATATAGTGCATTGTATTTATAAATTTGTGTATAATGAACCCTATTTGTATATCTGGGATTAATCCTACCTGGTCATGGTGTATAATCTTGTTGGTGATTTGCTGCATTCTATTTGCTATTATTTTATTGAGTGCTTTTGCATCTATATTCATGAGGGAAATTGGCCTGTAATTCTCTTTTTTGGTTTGGTCTTTGTTCAATTTTGGTATCAGTGTAGTACTTTTCTCCAGAAATGAATTAGGGTACATTACTTCCTTTTCAGTTTCATTGAAGAGTCTGAGGAGTATTAGGATTAAATTTTCTCTATATTTCTTGTAGGCGGGCCAGCCAAATAGCTCAGCTGACTAAAGCGCCTGCAAGCAGGTGCATGGGCTGGTGATTTGATTCCCGGACCTGCTGTGCCAGCCCCACCCCCGGGGCACACTAGACAGTGATTGAGACTTGGCCTGGTGGCGCATGCCTATAATTTCAGCACTTCAGAGGCTGTAAACAGGCACATCACTATGAGTCTGATCTAGTAGTAAGACCCTGAACACCCTGTAGACCCTTCCCTAAAATATAGAA
>NW_004524638.1:6495062-6495907 GCF_000260255.1 Octodon degus | reverse complement strand
TTTTTATATCTTATTGATTCACTTTTAGTAATTTGTAACTATATAGGAATCTGTTCCTTTCTTCTGTGCTTTTCATTCTGCAAGAGTAAGATTTTCTTTCTTTTTTATTTTGTTTGTTTGTTTTTTGTGGTACCTGGGATCGAACTCAGGACCTTGTAATTTGCAGTAGGTGTTTATGTTGCTGAGCTATATCTGTAGCCCCAGAGAGTAAATATTTTTAAGGTAGCTATTCATGATCTTCTGAATTTCCACATGATCTGTAGTTATTTCACTATTTTCATTCCTTACTGGTTGAACTTGGTGAGGTTCTGATTTCCTCTATATGCTATAAAATTGTTACACAGTATTTACACATGTGGGTCTGATTTATAACAGATATAGTAAAACTGAAAGAAACGAAAGTAAAAGATTAAACAATGAAGATGAAAGAAAAGAGAAAAGTTAGAAAAAAAGGAAGGAGGAAAGACATGCAAGTATATATGCAGGATGGTTGAGGTGATTGTATTAAGAATTTCCATCAATTTTTTGAAAATAGCAGTTAATGTGTAGAATTTTCACCTTGACTAACTCTGCATGCTGATATCTGTGACCCAAACAATTACATTGAGGAAAGTAATGTATAATATAAAAAATATGCTTGAATATCTGTCATCTTGCTCTTCTAAATGTGTACTGTTTCTAATGTCATATCAATTATTATTATATTCTCTTTAAGATTTTTTTAAAAAAAGACAAAAACAATAGGGACAAGAACAAAACTTTAAGGTTTCTTGACAGAAAGTGGTAATATTTAGTCATCATCCAATCTTATATAGCTATATCTGTTAATCTGAGTAACAGATTTG
>NW_004524638.1:6475112-6494962 GCF_000260255.1 Octodon degus | reverse complement strand
GAACAAAACTTTAAGGTTTCTTGACAGAAAGTGGTAATATTTAGTCATCATCCAATCTTATATAGCTATATCTGTTAATCTGAGTAACAGATTTGACAAGAAAAATAGATAATATGTCAACCATGTTAATCAGCTATTCTTGGCTTCAAAATCTGTAACATATCAATTGTTTTATGTTACCCTATTTCTGTCTTTGTTTCTGATTTTTATTCTTGGTTTATTTCTACTCTTCAAAATAAAATAAAGTATTAAAAAATCGAGTTAACCTGGTTTTAGCAGGTGGTAATACATTTTTGAACTCAAGTCTGAGTCAAACCCATGTTCAATTTGTTGTACTGTGATGTGATGCTCCCCGTAACCCTCAACACGGCATGCTTTCAGAACTTTTAACAACTGTTGCTATTGTCTCCCATTTTATATGGTTCATGTTTTTCTTAAAACATGTTGATCAAGCTGACTTTTTCAGATGTGGATTAAGCAAATCTAAATATACTCTGAGATCATAAACTAGGCTAGCAATTGCTCTTCTGTCATTCATGCTTTAGCTTTCTTTAAATTCAAATTAGTAATTAGATTTATCATTAATTTGTTTCATGTAAAAACTAATAATTAACCTACTTCTTCTGACATTTTCCATACAAACTCTGGTTAAATAGATTTTCTCATTATGTGCTCATGCAATTAGTTATTTGGACTAAAATCAAGTATATGACAGGACTTACTTAACTTTTAATTTTTTGGAGTCTTTTTATTCTAATCTATTGGAAATTTAAAAAATAATCAATGTGTTTTATTTCAAGTTTTCTATTTTCTCCTCATTCATTGTATATCAATAGCAAATACAAGCCCCAACAAGATATTTATTCATCCAAGTGATAAACAAATGGCTATAAATAGGGATGTTTGTTAAATACATGATTATTCAGTCCTTTTCTAAAAGACGAAAGAAAACAAAAAAAGAAACAAAAATAGAGATACAAACAAAGCAATATAGAACAATAAATATAGGCTAGAATTTCAAAGCGAGAATTAAAAAATTAATGGTTTTATGTTACATATTGTTATCATGAAACTTGTTGCTCAGATTATGAGATATAGGCATGCAGGACTGATCAAGCAATTAAACATTAACTCTTTCTTTCACTAAGCCTTATTTTTTCTTTATCTATTTTAATTTTCATTTTTAAAAATTAATTTCAAAGACAGTATAAAATAAGAGATGATACACATTTAAAAGAATAAAATGATAGGTATTCAACCATCATTATATTGAACATTACAGTCCTT
The DNA here is from genome assembly GCF_000260255.1 of Octodon degus. NCBI lineage: Eukaryota > Metazoa > Chordata > Mammalia > Rodentia > Octodontidae > Octodon > Octodon degus. The sequence goes on along the minus strand of NW_004524638.1, from coordinate 6,493,675 downwards.
GAAGAAGTTGCTCATATTACAGATATTAGCATATAGAAGTTAGTCAAAGTAAAAATTTTAAACATTAGCTGCTATCTTAAAAAAAAAACAACAGAAATCAACAATACAGTCATCTCTGCTACCCGGTGTATATATTTACATGTTTTTCCCCCTTCCTTTTTCTTCTTTTCCTTTCTATTCTCCTTTCCCCCATCTCAATTATTTATTCCTTATGTTCAGTTTGTTTCTGTTTTGGCCTAGTTATACACATCCCTCATTTAGTCCTGTACAGAACCATTTTTATTCATATAGAACAGCTGTAAAGACAGCACTGTGAAGATGAAGGAATAGATTTTGTCAGAACACCACCGATATCACAACATGATGTCTGTTTAGGGATCTTGAATTGGTTATAAATGGATTTAAGGTAACCAGCATAATATAGAACAAGCTGTAATAAGGTAAAACTAAGGGAAAGAATAACAAGAAACAAGACAGGATCTAAGAATGGTAAGTTTCATATTAAATGTCTGTATTACAAATGCTTGTGTTTCCAAAATTATTTTCAAAGAGATGTCAACCAAAAGAGAAATTTTAAATCCCTGTCTCTTCCATACTTCACAGTGATTATAAGCTGTGAAGACATTTGTTCTATTCTTATTGTTGGAAACACTTAGAAATCTCTCCCAGGACCCTCAAGAAGAGCACGGTGTGTGTTGGAATGATTAGTGTGGTTGACAGTTCTCTCAGTGGACTTCATGAGCGTGGTGAGCTGTTTCTTCCAGCAGTCCTCACTATTGTCTAATGGTCTCCCACCAAGACAATCCAGCTAAAGAGCATGGCAGTAAAACAGTTCCCTAAGAAACCACTAGATTCTTTCAGGAGCAGGCTTTAGGTGATTGAACTGAGTCTGGGGTATATTTCAACCTCTTTGGTAGGGTACGAGGATGACATGTCCTTCAGGATAGCCTTGGTTATATCTCACATCAGAGCTTTTAATAAGTACTAGACAGCGATGTGTTCCATACTGCTTTGTCAAAATACCACCAGTAGCGCAACATGATGTCCACTGAGAAATCCCAAACATGCAAAAGCAAATTTAATCCATATAACCAGCTAAAAATAAAATGCTAATCAAAATAAATCAGACACACAAACTTAAATATCACATACCTCTCAATATATGAGAAATTTAAAGTATAAATAAAGCAAAAAATAAATGACAGATAATAAAACAGGAAACTAGAACCTTCTTCTCTGAAAGAGGGTTAAGGGAGAGGAGGCAGAAGGGGAGGGGAAGCTGACACGAAAGAATTAAGATGTGTAATGCCCTGTACCAACTCTCCAGAGTGAATGCAATCACTAGGTGCTATAAACATGCACTAATACAATGAAATAAAAACACAAACAAAAAAATAGAACCTTATGCTGGGTCTGGACATTAGCCACATTTGTCAGTTTCTAGAAATCCAAAATGCTTAAGCAGACTGGAGTTAGATACAATTTCTTGAAACTCAGTCCAGATGCCCAGGATCACTACAGAATTTCCTCTTGTTCAGGGATTAATAGCCATGGATAATGCAGATGGTATTGTTATTAGCTATTGCTAGCAATGAAACAAATGCTTTACACTCACCTTGCCAATTCCTATTTTATTTTATTTTATTTTATTTTATTTTATTTTATTGAGAAACAAATAGCAATGAGACAGTTTCAAAACATTAATAGGAGAGTTTCAATAATTAATACATTGTGCATTGTTACCTTCTTAGTGGTTATCCATAGTACAAGATGCAGACAGGATATCCTGTCCAAACACTATTAGTACAAATCTTTCTTCTCATTGAATTAAGTGAAAGTAGCTATATATCTATCCTAACTCTTCTGTATATACAGATACAGAATGGTCCTTCCTTTGTATGCCCTTTTTTTGTTTAGTTCTATCAGAGATGGGTATTCCATTGGCATTTAAATGCTATAGGTGCATGAATTCAGCAAAACAATCCAACACAGTCCAGAAGTCCACAATAGCAGTGGGTTATCCACAAAACTTGTTGACTTGAGCCTTTCACAGCTCAGCATATTAATGTCTTTACTTTATATACCTTGTTTTTATATTTTTCTTCTGGATGGTTAAGACCAAGATAAAGCAAGACCTATAAAACAAAAAGTGTAACTTTTGCATCTGATAAGGTCAGTCAAGTACCCTCAGGATTTATCCTGTAACCCTGTACTGCAGTTTGTGGATCCTTTGTCAGTGTCAGCCATGTGGATGAGTCACAGGCATTGCATGACCAATTTGCTCTCTGTGAAAGCCTGAGAGCAAGTTTTCTCTGTATGTGACTCTCCTTAGGCACACTCTACGTCATCAATCACGTTGTTCTTGGGGGCATCTGTGGTCTTTCATATTTCTAGTTCCCTGGTGTTCTACACTCTGTAGTTTCAATTTTCTTCTTATAGACCCATTTGTCATCTTGCGGTGCTAGGAAACTGGTTCCCAGCTGTCCTCAACTAACCTACACTGTATCTTCCAAGGCTGTAGGCACCACCCATAGAGATAGCACCTAGACTGGCAAAGTTGTCGGGGCCTGATGAGGAGGGGAGGAACAAACGGGCCTTCTCTTGTTCTGCCTTGACATTTTCAGGGTCTTTTCACCTTGTTGGAGTGAGCACACCTGGTCTCAGAAATTGTCTCACAATTGGCTTAATCTAAAGGCAGATAAGGATAGTAGGACAGTTACAATAATTAATACATTGCATATTGTTGTCTTTGTAGTAGTTATTCAGAGGACAAGATGTGGATATGATATCTTGTCTAAACAATAAAAAAATAGATAAAGGCAGATCAGAGGTGTTTTCAAACATTGACTAGTGACTCTGAAGTCTCAACTCCACACAGATAGGCATGAACTCTACCTAAAATATAAAATCTGTTGGCACAACTAGTTGAGAAGCAACTCAGTTACTCTTTTTTTTAAAATTATTTATTTATTTATTGTGTGTGTGTGTGTGTGTGTGTGTGTGTGTGTGTGTGTGGCTAGCTCAGCCTACTAGGGGTGGGGCTGGCTGGCATGTGGTGCTGGGGGATCGAACTGCAGTCCTTGTGCTTTGCCAAGCTTGTTCCAAGTAGGTGCTTTAGACCACTGAGCCATCTCACCAGCCCTCAGTTACTCTTAAGTATAAACTTTCTCACTTGTAAACATGGAATCTGATATTTGATTTGAGAATTTAAAGCATTAAAATCTCAGAAAGTGTCATTTTGCCATAATGATTCACATTCTTTATTTGTATTAAGATATTTCATCAATTTTAAGGGCCGGGCATTGTGGTGCATGCCAGTAATCCCAGCACTCTAGAGGCTGAGGCAGGAGGAGCATTGCGAATTCAAGGCCAGCCTAAATTGCCTCAAAAAGACAAAAAAAGAAAATGATATTTCATCAATTTTATCTCTTGAGGGTTTTTTTTTTTTTTTTTTTCGGAACCAGGGATTGAACTCAGGCCCTTGCACTTGCCAGGGAAGCGCTTACTCCACTGAGCCATCTCCCCAGCCCCTTATTTCATCAATTTTAACCCATTTGTTTTTTCTTTAACCTTAAGTTTCTGAAATTAAGATGAAATTTAAACATTCATGCTTACTTTGATACTGGTATTTCATTTCCAGCAACATATTAAATTAATAATGCATCTTACATTTAACAACTTCTTAGAAATGGCATAGTATAGAGGTAGGTAAGTAAATAGGTAGATATATTAATGATGATACTTGGTTTTCTGAAATACTATTGATTCTTATACAATAATTAGCTGCTAAATTATAGGTGCATAACTAAATTAAATTAACTAAGAAAGCATCATGCTTCATAGGAAAGAGGTTAGAGAGTGTGGAGTTACAACCAATTTGAATACTTGCCAGTGGAACAAATTATTTACACTATGACATCTCACTGAGCCTCAGTGTTCTCAGCTGTGAAATGGGGACAAATTTACATGTAATAAAATTTACTTAATAAGGATCAAAATAACAATTCAGCTGAGGCTCAGCATGGAACAAGCATTCAACTTAGAAGTTTTGAGCTAGCAATGCGATAAATTCTATGAGTGTTACAGAAATGAAGAGAAGGGAAGTCAATTATAAATTGTAATTGCTTTTTCTTAGCTCTATAACTGGGATGCATGTACATTCATCTTTACTGTTTTGGAAACTTGTGAGAAGTTTTAATATTTCTATTGAAAGGATTAAAAAACATGCAACATTCGCAAATTATATAACTTGCTTGTGGTCAGGTCTTGACTGAAGAAACTCTTTTTCTAACTGAAGACATATGTCAAATATATCAGAAGATAAAAGCAAAAGAAATACCACAGCAGCAGATACATATTTGTAATGACAAATACAGATAAGGACCAAGGATTCAAAATGATACGTCTTTTTGGGTTAAATATTACCTAATGTCATCAGTGACAAGTGACACACAAATGTCAGTGTTTAAAATAGCAAACATTTGTTTTTACTCACAGCCCTGGACATACCATAGCCAATTAGTGTGATACAGAAGCCATCATCTCTGATGTTGTCGGCTACTGTGCCCGAGATGAGTGAGCTCGGAGGGTCCCACATCTAATTTACATCATCGTTTGGCAATTGAATTCTGTGTTGTAGAGTCCCTAGCCTTTGAAGTCACTGGAGAGAACATTCCTGTGACCCAGAGAGCATCATTTTGCCATGAGCTTGGCAAAGGGGGTTGGTGAATGGCTACAATAATTAGCACCATTGATTCTTATAAAAGTTCAAGCCTGCCCATTTTACTTTGTATTTTAATGGAATTTCAGTAGATACCAATAAATATAATATTAAAAGCACTCTTCTTTCTCCTATGAAAACATAAATTTCATAATAAAATTGAGAATAAAAGTAGCTAATACACTGAGTAACATAATCTTTAAAAAATAGGCTTTCAGGTTATTCTATAGGGAGTCAAGTTTGAGATCCAAGAGGTGTCAGTTATTCCTGCTTCTCCTTGTTGCCCTGATTCACTATGGTGAAAGGCCATCCAATTTCTAATATGAATTCCTCTCCAGTCTTCTGGACTCATAGGGGCCCCACATGGCATTTCCATTATACTCTGTACTTCTCCTGTCAGAGTACCATTATATCCCATGTTAGCCAGGTCACATTTATTTGATGTCTTTATCATTGACCCTTATATGACCTCTAGAGGGGAGCAATTAGCATCATCATAGGACTGTCTTGTAGTTCGGGATATGGCACAAAAAATGTGCTCAGCACATATTCATTCAATGAATATACCATAGCAAAACCACTGAACCTATTGCAAAAATGAACAAGATAAACTTATCTCTCATCAAGATGTTCCTAGCTGATAGGAGAAATGGATGCAGATGTAATGATAATATGATGCGAAAAAAGGCATAACAGGCAAAGAAATGGTTTTCCAGGTATGGAGGTTAAATGAAACAGTAAGACATGCTGTACAGCTTGCTAGCTGCTTTGATGCTATTTCCTGATTTGTCCCAATAATCAGATCACAGTTTGACTTTTCTAGAAAAGGAAAAGCAGAGAGGACTTGAAAATAGAATACAAGGAAAGTTCCACCCTTGCAGCCTGAAAGTCTGTTATGGTCTGCTCTTTCCCAGGTCACTTTGTGGACAATTTCTTCTGTGTCCCTATGCACAGAGATACTAGAGCACCCAGAACTTTCCTTAGCTACCCCTCCAAAAAATACTGGGAATGTGCTTATGCAGATTTGCCTGTTCTTTGTAGAAGTTGTTACATGTCAGCTCCAAGCTGCTCTTCCATTCTAGTCACTCTGTTCACCAATGCTGAGTAGGTCTCTGCAAGTTAAATGCTCTCTTTGCCAACTGCCAACCACCACAGGGGCACTAGGGAGAAATAGAAAGGTTGAAGCCCATAGAAATGAATTGACTCCTTGTCTGTTGGCTGTTGCCTGTCAGTGTTACCATGGCAACAGGCCTTCCTTCCAGCATTATGAGTTGGCTTACACCTGTGACTTTTCCCCCCACAACATGAACCAGCTTCCTTGGTGGTTTTACCCACTGTTTTTGACATCTGTCCCAGGAAAGGGCTCTAATGGTTGGCTCTTGCCATGTGCCCACCATAAGCCAATTCCTGTTTGTCAAACAAAAAAATGTCTATGATTGGTCAAGTCCTCCTGAACGCACCTCTGCTGGGGCACAGCGGGGTCTTACTGTAGGTGTAGGAAGTGTGGGAAAGAATGCTGCAGAGAAACATGAAGGCCACCACAGCAGACATGAGGTAAAGAGGGCAACTGTATAGTATCTTGTGAAGAGTCTTAGAAAGTGAGCCAACTGCCAGTCCCAACACAGTAGTTCTCTTTTTACATACAGCTTTACCTTGCTCATGGTAAAACTCAATTTTATTGTCACAGCATCTCTCTGGACCCTTCCAGTTGGCACAGTCTGCAGACCTTAGACTCTGTTGGGGACTGACACACCAGTCATGAGCAACATGCTGAAGAAACAAAGAGGAACAAACAAATGATCATTGCATGCTTCCAGATAACTTTTAAACATGGCATTTGAACCAGATCTCAGAAAACCAGTAAGCATTTAGGAAGCGAGGAAGGTGAAAGGGAGGTGTGGCACATATTCTGGGCTATGACAAAAACAAATGCCAAGAGGAGTAGAGGCATGAATAAGGCATAATGGGTTTTGGAGAATCATTTCTGTTTTGGCTAAGCAGAATATGTGTGGGGCTAGGGAGGGTAAGTCTGGAGAGACAGACTGTGGCCAGATTGTGATGGGCCTGGGATGCCATCAGTTCTCAGGGATAACATCTGCTTCTCATGTGCTGGCCAAAGCACCAGCCACTTTCACCCATTCCTTATGATAGGACTCCATTTTCCACCTACACCTGAAGCTGTGTGCTTCAAGGACACAGTCCAGAGAAAAGACATCTGGTGGGTGAAGAGGGTAGAAATGGAACAGAGTTTTTCGAATTTGTTACTTTAGCACATTTCAGATGTCAGCAAAAATATCTTCAAACCGTTACAAAGCTATAGCGAGCTTTTCATCTTCTGCATTTTTATACCTGCATGTTTTCCTCCTCACAGCTTCTGGTCCAAAAGCCCCAGAAATAGCAGAAAACAAGGCAGGGGATGCAGGTAGGAGACTGAATCTGCCTGAGGCTTACTCACATGAAATGGAAATAGGTAAACAAAGTTTAGGGATAATGGACCAGTTGGAGTACAAATAGCTGTAGGCACTGGAAGAATATAACAAGGCTGAAAGTGATGCTGGAATGTACACATCATTTCTAAATAAAAATGAAGGAAAATACTATTCTGGAAATGTGTTTTAGGGAAACATTATCATGATCTCCACACTGCTGCGTATCTCTCTGAACCACTGGCAACTGATTTCCCCAGGCTGGATTTAAAGCTGTTTATGATTATCCTCACCTTGCTTTTGTGCTTAATTAATTATACCTGTGCCTTGGAACGCCACTAGGATGGGAAACAGAGATGAGGCCAGAACCGGGGGAAGAAGATGATTAAAAGCTATTTACAAGCTCAAAATAGCCTGTACTAAAATTTTGCAGGAAAAGATAAATTGGAAGCAAAAATGAATTGGAATGAGTCCTGTTCTCAAAACAGCCTGGGCTTGACTCATTGTAAATTGTAGGAGAGACGGTATAGTGAGCTACACATCACGGCTTTCCCTGAAGTTTTCTACAATTACAAATGAAAAGGCCACTGTTCAGACTGCTCCCAGTGTGAGCCAACTCAGAACAAGTGGTCACCTTAGGAAGGGCTGGTGACCCGGCTGGCCATAATTTAGTAAGTTGGGTGGACCATTGCAAAGTTTGCAGTTAGCGATGCTCCTGGAAATAGAGTGGAGAAGGAAGGGTCAGCCTGAGTCGGAAAGGATAACGCTCAAGCAGGCACGCAAATAGGCAGAAAGAAACACTAGATAAACTGAGAACAGAGCCTCAAGGAGCCAAGGCGCGCGCGCGCACGCGCACGCGCACACACACACACACACACACACACTTAAATCTAAGCAGTTAACTCAGTCTTCATGGAATGGCAATGGGGATTTATATTGGGCAGAGGCTCTGGGGAAGACTGTTAATCTGGGAAGAGGGAATTGGTGATGAGTGGAAGAGACACATTTTGGGGGAATGATGTTATGTGGACTAGGTGAGTTTGCCGAGGAAGAAGCCTGCTGACCTAGAAGTGTCCATTTGCTTCCTGTTAGTCTGAGGATGAAATTTAAGACACTTGTTTTAAGGAAATGAAGAGCTTTTGATCTGTCCTCCAATTCCTTCCCATTTTATACCTCCCCTGTCCCTCATTCAACTCATAGGAAGTCTTCTCTTGTCCTCTTAAATCCTTTCCGGTCTCTTCACCTTCTACTCGTGTGAGCTGCTCTTATTCTTCAAGATTTCACTTAGACATTTTTTCCCTGATCACACTACCCTCTCTCCCCTGACTTGGCTAGCTTCTACTTTTTCCTCTGAGTAGAATGTAAAGAAATTATTTTTTCATGTTTAGCAAAACAAGCTCCTAACAGCCAAGATAAAGCCTCAAATTGTCAAATTACCTGCTACTCCACAGTTGAGAGCACCTCTCTGTGCTCTGTGGAAATCACTTTGAATGAGCATGAATAACCAAACAACACATACCTCTGTTGCCACCCAAGAAGTTTTGGATGTATTAATCAAGGGGTGCAACACCTGCACTCCAGGGATTTTATTCACAGTATGAATACTTTGAAAGAAATGAGGGGATAGGAGGGTGGTAGAAGAGGAGCTTGCAAAGTGTATTAAGGGTTTCTCTCAATTAGATATCTGTAGGAGTCCCACAACCAAAAATATCTCAGAACATATTCAAATACTGCCTGGGAGACACATTTTCCCAGGTTGAGAAATCTGGGAAATTTTGATCTTGGTTACTTTCACATTGATGGAGCATAACATCTAAGAGCCACAAGTTAAAGGAGGAAAGATTTATTACCTCAAAGTTCATGTCATTTTTCAGTCCACAGTCTGCTGGCTTCAAGCATAGCATCTTGCATGGCAGAAAGTACCAGAGGAAACACAGCCTGTGTCAGGGCAGGCAGGAGTCAGCAAGCCGTGAGCCTCCCTTCTGCTTTCTCTTTTATTTCAGTGGGGCTGCAAGCCTATTGGTTGGTGGTGCCAGTCTCCAGCAGGGCAGGTCTTCCCACTATCTACACTAAGAACCAAGCTAAAGCAATCAGTGGACTAGTCCAGTTGTCAGGCATCCTTAATCCAGTATCACACACTTATGATCCAATCACCTCACACTGATGAGCACTGTGGGCTTTTAGCAGACATCCAGAAAAAAGCTATGATGCTCTCTAGTCTGAAAGACACTGGCAACTGGGCAGACTCCTAGTACTCTTAGTGCTATAGGGAGAAAATACTTATGACAGGAGGGCTCATTTGAGACCTGTGATCATCCTTGGTCCAACTTCACAGCCCTCATTTGCTATCTTTTTTTTTTTTTTTTTTTCAGAACTGGGGATTGAACTCAGGCCCTTGCGCTTGCCAGGGAAGCGCTTATTCCACTGAGCCATCTCCCTGGCCCCCTGTCACTTGCTATCTTAATGGTAAATCTCCCCTCACAAATCTAAAGTAGAATGCAGAGATTGGCTAATCCTGTGCTTGGTCTGTGGCTGTGTGTACTGTCCTGCTTGTCTCATCCAGACTCTAAGGAGTCTAGAGTACCAGCCAATGGTTACTTTTTAGGTTTAACATTTTGAATTTTTTCTACATGAGAAACAATTCAGTAACATTTGTCAAATCAAAATTGAAAATCAAGAGAGAACATGAAAAAATTTGTGGCTAGGAGATGAGATGGAGGCACGTGGGTTGACACCATGGATAGGAAAATCCTCTCTTCTATAAACTGAGTGCTTAGTCTACAAAGAAAATATCAGCTTCATCTGGACTTTGGGAAAAATACAGATTCTTTACCCCATCCCAGATATTCTGAATCCTAATTTACATTTTAGAGATTTCCAGGTAATTCCTTTAGGGAAACATGAAAGCACAAGATGCCAGTACTTTGGTTCAACCCGTGAAGAGAAGTGGATTTGACGAGTGGTAAATTCTTTGGTAACAGAACCCCAGCACGGGGACATTCCTTGAAAGTTCAATGTAAATAATTTCTGTAGCTGTAGTCAAGAAGTGACTGGGTGTTATAAATAATACATAAACCAAGATCATTACTGACACATGGCTACTATTGTGCATTTTAATATAAATGTAGGCTGAATGAGGGAGACTAGAGGAGAATAAACAGGTGGGGAACAAGTCTTTCTCTTGTAAGCTGGACAACCTTAGGTAAGAGATTTGACATCACAGAGTGCCATTGGTTTTATTTTTTAATTTAATTTAAGCTAATTTAATTTTGTTTTTGTTGCCAGCTCAGCCTGTCCTGGGGGCAGGGATAGCATAGCATGTGGTGCCAAGAATCAAACTGCGGTCCCTATACTTGCCTAAACTTACCTAACGCAGACACTTTAGACTGCTGAGCTATCTTGCTGGCCTGTCTCATTGGTTTTAATATGGGTATGTAATAGATAGTACTTCCTAGGTTTGTAAGGGTAAAATAAAAAATGTTGGGTGCAAATCACAATGCCTGATTTCATACAGCAAGAGGTTGATTATTAACTATTATTTATTTATTTAGTTAGTTAGTTAGTTTTGGCAGAACTGGGGATTGAACTCAGGTCCTTGAGCTTGCCAAGAAAGCACTTATTCTACTGAGCCATCTCCCCAGCCCAACTATTATTATTTGTGAAATTTCTGTCTTCACTCAGGAAACATTGAAGGCTAGACTATGGATAGGCTATCACTTCCTATCAAACCTATCATTTGAAGATTGACTAAGTCATTTACTTTCTAACCAGATACAGAGAATGATTTCACTGCACTAGGTTAAAAAATTCTATTGTTTTAAAGTAGTATGTCTCTTGGTGGCAAAGCTATATAACAAGGTTAATGAGCAAAAAAGCAACAACACACTATTTTCTTCAGTGGTAACAGGGCTTAGATCATAGCACAGAGTGAAACAACTGCATTAAAAGGCAGGCTAGGAACAGATCAGAAGTTGATTATCTACTAATGAGAAGGATTTAGTGGAAAGCCCTGGTGGAAACCCACCAGACTCTGTTCTACAAGCCAATCAGAGAAGTGGTAGTGTGAATGAATCACTTGATTAATGCAGACCATTCAAAATAAATTCTTTCCAGTGCCCCAGGCACTGTCATACAACATTGCTCTCTTATCTGCCAATGTTAAGGAAATACGATCCTTCAATAAGTAAATGTGCATAGTATTTCGCTAAAGTCATTGCTGGGCTCCATGTGTGTGACTGGTTCTCATTCAGATATTATTGTTCTGCTGCATCCTGCTTCCCATCTTATATTTCTTTCTCCTTGTATTTCTGCCTCCCATTCAAAACAGTAGGATTTTATGTTGTATGCAGTATCATGGAATGCTCATGTTTTAATATTTTTGATGGACTCTATCATTATTTTGTCGGATAAATAAACTGAAGTTTAGAAATCTAAAGTTACTTATTCAAGGTCCTCTATTTTGAATAGCTGTGACTTAAATCAAGGTACAGGTGATTCTACTGGCTAAATTCACATGGAACTATTCAATATAACATAAATATTTTCAGCAAAATTTAATTATGACATTAAGCCATGGTTCTCAAAGTTTGTCCTTGGAGTAGGCATCAGTGGCACCCGGGTTACTTAGCTATGAACATTCTTGCACCCTGTCTCAGAAACTTCAGGCTAAATCTTACAGCATAAGAATACTCCAGTCACTGTGAAGCAAAAGAGTATTGCAGGTAAGGAGGGAACATGCCCAAAGATTAACTGAATGATGCATCCTTTCTGCAGACCTGCAATACTTGTGAGATGCTGGAGTATGAACTGTGATGAAGGGAGCAGTGATGAGTTTCTCCAGTGAGCAGTGAGCTGCTCTCTGTCACCTGAAGTTGGTCTGTCCACCTGCTGAAGTTCAGGAGTTGGACATGTTTAAGTCCTGCCTAGGGATTTTACAGTCATTTGTCAATCTGAGGCATTTACAACTGGCCTGTTTCCAGATAAGGGGTACCATATATCACAAAAGCCTGTTCTTCAGGAGCTATTGGGTACCCAGTAATTCATGCATTTATTTATATCATGCTCTTATGTGTTCTCCTTTCCAATAAAGCCCCGTATGTCACTGACATGAGCTAGTGGATGTCAGATAGCCTTGCAATAAAATGTTTGACAAAGACTTGGAACTAGGGAGGTCATTTATAATTTACACTATCAGTTCCAACTCATATTTTGCTTTCTTCAGGTAATCTATCAGTGAATAATATAGCCACGTCTTAACACTTTGATCTATTTTGCAGATAGGTATTTTAATACTGGTGTGGGTTACACTGGAATCCTTAAGGCAAAACAATGGTTTCACATACAGCTGGGCATAGTGGAGGGAATGTGGGGTTGGGAGTGAGACACATCAGCGTTCTAGGTGCAACTCTAATTTCCAGTGAGTCCCTTAAATCATATTTGAAGGTCCACGGATTTAATATCTTATTTGATCTCGTGAAAATTTAATGTTTTTGTCTGTCATGATTTTCTAAAGCATTGCTGAAGCTGTTACGATTTCTGAAATGCATGTGGCACTCCAAACGGCCTTGTTCAGCAGCCAGGGGTCAAGTGATTCTCCAGAGTGCCCTAAGAATCTGCTGTGACTCCACGTGGAGATGTCCCTGCCTCCTGGTCTGACAGAAGAGCCTCAAGTTGACTGTCACTTTGCAGACATCGCAGATGCAGCTCTCATTGGCAAGAGCAGGCCCAAAACTAAACATGAAGGGGACTTCATGAAATGTGGTCATTTCTCTTGGGAGGAACTTGTGATGATGCACAGTTGACAACAGCTGGATCAGCCACCACCTACTACACAATAGCCAAATAATCTTCCCTAAATCCTACAACCGTGCTTAAAGTAATTCTGTGTCTTCCCGGTTTTCTTAAACGAAATCCGAAACTTGTTCACATGGCTTGGAAAACTCCCTTGAAACTCTTTCCTGCCCAAGTCTTCAATTCTATCTCATTCCAGACTTCCATCTAATCACTACAGTCCAGCTGATTTTATTCAGTTTGTTCTTCAACATTGCACTTCAGATACATGTACTTACTATTGTCTCTGTTACTTTCTTCCTCCTTGAATGTCTTCCTTTTATCTTCAGACTCTATGTTTCTCATCCTTTTCTGCTTTGCCTTGATTCTTGCAGTGTCATCATTTCCATCCATTCTTTTCCATGTGTTTATAGTTATTATCAGTCACATGGCTTTGAACAGATATTCACTGAAAGATAGTGCTGTATTGTCAAGTATCTTTCTAGTTCCATGTCCTGACTTTTTACCAGTCATCCTCTCAGAACATAATCACTGTAACATGAGCTTACTCTTTCAAACAAAAGTTTACTGTTTGTCCTTCTTTAATGTCAGGCAGTCTGTGGTCACTGGGCTAACCTTAGTGACTCTGTACATGATTGAAACTCATGTGAGTGAGAGTACGATACTTAAAAAATTTCAGTTTGTTCCAAAAAAATTATCCAAACACAACCTAAGCTCTCCAGCTTTCTACTACTGGTGTCCTATGAATAGCTAGAAACCTTACATTAATTGATTAATTATGGCTTTAATCTCATGTCCAAATCTAGGGAGATCCTTTCATGAAAACCCAGCTTAAATGTACCTTATTGGTTGGTTGATTGATTCTGTGTGACCATGTGCTTTGTGACTCTTTCCCATAGCACCCATCACAGTTTGGCCTGCTAATTAGTGAATTTGTCTTTACATATGATTGAAACTACCAAAGGTTATGTGTCACTGGACAGCAGGGATTGCATCTACTTTATTTTAGAATTCCAAAGGCAAGCATGTAGAAGACAGTCATGAAATACTTTTGAGTTGCATTGACTTCCTTCTGACAGCAAAATCCTAGCTAAATTCCTTGATTATAAGACTCTACACATACCTGAGCAACACTAGTTCCAACTTCATAATGCAATGCCAGTTTTCTTTCCTGATTAATGTTGTTTTCCACCCATTCATCTCATCTTTCTATTTGCCCCTTGCTGGGCTGTGGTCTTGTGCTCCACATTATGCAAAGTGCATGCCAGCCAGCTCTCAGAATGGATACTCTTAAGTAGGAGCCTCTCCATGAGCTCCAGCTTGCCCGGCACTGACTTTCTGAAAACCTGTCTGGTTCTGTCATATTGAAATATTTGTATTAACACAACATTCACCTGTCACCTCAAAGTCTAATTGATACTAATTAGCAGATAAATCAAGTTAAATTTTCCATTAAGTGTGCTTTCACTTGTGGCAGTATTTACATGTTTCTATTTAGTCTTGAAGAAGAGGCTTGATGAGCTTTAGCAACTATTTCTTCTTGTTCAAAATAAATAAGAATTTGTTTGCCCTAGACGGAAAGTAACTTTTAACTTTTAAATAATAACCTATCATCTAAGGTTGTCTAAAGGACCATAGAATGAAAGTAGAACTGAATATCAATAATTACCAACCACCAGCTATTGGATATTAGTTGCCAGACACTTTGCTAAATTATTTCTGATCCTTGAAATGTTGCATCATAAGTAATTAACTCTGTTTTATACATTAGACGAATGAATTTAATGAATTTTACAGGGCTTTTAACTTAACTAAGGTCAGAGATTAAATTAAGGCTTAAGTCTTGGTTAGTTTGACTTTAAGGCCCAAGCTTTATTTCTCTAGACTAAACCTCATTTAAATTGTAATGGACTCTGGCTATATAATGATTTTTGACTAATATGAAGTATTAATTGTTCATATTAATGGAGTGGTATGTGATATTTAAATACATGCATACAATCTGCATTGATCAATCAGACTAAGTTCTTACTATTTATCATTTCTTTATGTTTTAAGCTCCTCTTAATATTCCTAATATACGTAATCTTATTCTGAACTACAACCATCCTCCTGTGTTGTGGAAAATTTTTTCTCACCCTATACTCAAACCTTTTTTTCTTTGACTTTGGGTTAACCAGTCAAACTGGTTTTAGCCAACAGGATGGGGCAGGAGTTCTGGGGAGGAGCTTCACATGGATCTTCCCAGTCAGTCTTTCAGCTACAACCATGAGACAAACAGACTCAGACTTTTCTCTCAAAGAAGAATGAGACAGGCAGAGCAGAATGACACTTAATTGATTGGAGCCTTGACCATCCACACTGGTGGACTCTACATATCCTCGTAAACCTGTCCAGGTAGGGCAGAACAGTTCCGCTGAGTCAAGCCAGGAAGAAGCTATTCTCAGCAGGTCACACTCTGCCAAGTGAGCCCAGACAACTACAACAGAACAAGCCACCTGAGCCCAGATTGGGTGAGTCAACCTTTCACTAGTCTATACACTCCAGAGAAATGATAAGTAATTGTCATTCCAATGACTGTATTGTAGAGCTGTTTCTTTCACAGTAATAGCAAATTGACTCAACCCTTAGTTATTGTTGAAAGTTTGCCTAGTAATACAACAGTTCATTAGGGCCTTACTATGTTGGTAACACAGCGTTAAATCCTTTATACTCATTGCCATCTTATATCTGTGTCAAAACTCTTCGAGGGTTTCACAGATGGGTAAGAGGAAATAGATATGAAATGAATCAATCAAATTTACGTAGCTTATAAATGGCAGAGCTTGGACTCAAACCTGTCTGTCTTGATCCAAAGTTGCTCTATTTCTATTAAATCAAGGTTACTTCCTTCATTATCCAAGACTCACTTCAAAAATAGTTGAGTTTATGCACCTATCAGATAATTGCTTTAGGTCCATTTTCTTCAACTGCATGCTACAGGGACTTAAGTAAATAACGTGTTTTTCCTTCTTACCTTTAATACTTCCTGTCATCTTGTTTTGAAATTCTGTATCATTTTTATTAATTTTGTTCTCTTTAAAATTAAAAAGAATTATCTTCTATTCTGGGAGAGGGAATTAGTGCATTTCCCCTTTGTACACAGAATAGTTGTAACATGTTAGGCATAATTATGAACTTTTCTTTGTAACTAGTGACTAACTATGGTTAAAGGAAATGGGTTTAATTGCCAGTCTTCCAAGGGGTGGATTGTGGTAATTAATTTATTTTGTCAACTTGGGTAAGAAAATCCCAGCTGATAGACTTAGCATAGGCTCTGGATTTGGTTGAAGGGACTTACTGAAGACAGAAGACTTATAGGGTATGAATGGGATCAGCCAATAGCCTGTAGCCTGTAATATAAAAATGAAGCTTGCACCTGTTTCTTCAGAGAAAATTCAGTTTTCACTTTCCCTTTGGCTATTGTCTCCTGGCTTCTAGCACAGACTCTTCATTCTCAACATGGACATTTCAGCCATCCACTGTAGACCCTTCAGCCTCCTGATACTGACTCACTCAGGACCCTGCAGTGAGCTCCAGGCTTTTGGCCTTTTACTGGGTCCTTCTGAATGTGCACTCTTCTGCTCTCTTCTACATCTGACTCTACAGTCTCCCATTTTCAACCTATCTTTTAAATCCTTATATATTTATATATCTTGCATTAAATATAAGATCGAGCAATGACTGATATAAATTTTGGTAACAGGAGTGGCTCTAGGGCCTAGGGAGATAGCTCAGTAGAATAAGCACTTGTCTGGCAAGTGCAAGGTCCTAAATTCAATCCCTGGTACCAGAACAAAAAAAGGAGTGGCTCTAGAGAAATAGAATTGGAAAGATGAAATTGTTTAATGACAATTTGATGACACTGTTTTATTATTCCATGGAGTTGGCTTTCTCATTTAAGGATATCTAAAGATGACATTGTCTCTCCTTCTGACACTGTAGTGAATACTCATTCCTGAAAGTAATGTGCCATGGAGGTACATTGATTATGCTAATTTGGCACTTGTGAGATGAAAGGAATTTAGTGACTATGATACTTTTGGCAAGAGTGGGAAATATAATGATGCTTGCTGGTTGATCTCAGCATCTTTGGACAAACTCCTGAGGGAAAATAATGAATTCAAAACATGCACAGGTAGTCTGAAGTTTTCTGAGGACAAATTAATAAAGGCAAACAAGAAATTCAAAGATTCAAACAACCAGAATCAGACACATATAAAGCATCTAAAAGTCTCTTCTGCAAAACTCTCACATCAGACTAGTAATTCTTATGCTTCAAGAAGCAAGTAAAGATGTCTGTAGTCTGCCAAGGAAATATTGGACCGCAAGGATATTTAACACCTAGGAAGGATGCTCTCAGTACCCTCACCAGGGTGAGAGTACAGGATACAGAAGAGTTTAGCCTGCTGTGAAGAGATGCCTCACCGAAATCCAAAGACTTGAACCATTTTTTAAAACTGAAAAATGTTTCCCAAGATGCTTTCCTGTGTGTTTCTTTTGCCGATTATCTGAAATGTGAAAGTTCCAAGTGAAATAAAGTCCTGAATAGTTAAAAAAAAATAAAAGTCTCTAAGTGTGTCCTCACTTAGAATCTCCTTTCCTTTAGCGGCAAGGCTGAGGTGCAGAAATCCAGTGTATACCACAGGTCCTCATAATTGGATTCACTGAAATGCAGCATACATTAAATACTCAGCCTCAAAGTGTATCTGAAGTAAAGGTTGGGGCCCTGGTCTGAAGAGAATGGGATACTGTAAACTGGGATGGAAACATGGGAGGATCCTGACAAGACTGAGAGGTATTGATCTCCTAGATTCTAATTGGATTGTTTTAATAGAGGAAGATATTTCCTCATTCACAGTGGCAGAAGCATCCCTAATCCCGCCTCTGTGATGTTGGCCTCTCCTTCTATAACTGAGGGAACTAGTCTTGTGTCAACCAAGCATGAAATTGTTGATACTCCTCAGGATCCACCCACACCCTGACTATTGTCTTTAGGCTTATAACCAGGCTCATATCACAAAAGACTCCCAAGGGTGATATACATAGTGTGAACCATTAGGAGGTCCACTGTTTTCCGCAAGAACTCTTGAGTTTTCTAAGTCTTATAAGCAGGCTTCTAATGAGCAGAAGGGGGAATGGATTTTAAGGATGTGGAATAACATTGACCAAAAAATCTACCTAGATCAGGCTGAGCTTGAAAATTGTGATGCTGGAGTAGATTTGCCATATAAACCTAATCCTCCACACTGGAATGATATAGGCAATATATCTTTCACTAACACTAAATAGCTTTGAGAGGGGAGCACTGGCATCTCTGAAGAGCCCTGTCATTCTGCTTCTCTATATGTCAGATCTTACAGTAGGTATTGTGCCTTTTCAATTGAGAATCTTAAGGGAAATTGGTTTAATTGGATGCCAGAGTAGTAGAGGTCAAGTGGCATGACTTAATTACCAAAGGCAAGGTGCACACACTAGCCGTAAAGGATAAGAAAAGCAAAACCATGATGGTAGTGGCCTGATATGTATATTCCTGTGGCATCGGCAAAAAGTGAAGTGAAGTAGACAGGAAGCCAGTTACAGATATA
>NW_004524638.1:6458683-6475012 GCF_000260255.1 Octodon degus | reverse complement strand
GATAGATAGATAGATAGATAGATATAGATATAGATATAGATACAGATATAGATATATATTTGAAAAAATTAAAGTCACATGAACATAAATCCATTTCATATTGAAATAAAAGAAAATCAGAACCCCAGGTCCAAAATTTGAACTAGTTTACAGACCCAGAACCCTTGGAATAAAGGAGAGGATGAATAACTGTGGGAGGACCCGCTGTTCCCCCAAATTTTATAGGGTCTATCCTTTTGCCATCCTTCCCCCATGGTACCTAAATCTCTTACCAAGGTAGATGTAAACTGGGTCCAGGAATATTATTAGACATTTAGAGGACTACTGGACACTGGCTCTGAACTAACACTGATCACCGCGTATCCAAAACAGCATTGAGCCCCATCATTCTGAGTAGGGGCCAATGGAAGTAAGGTGATCAATGGAGTTTTAACAGGAGACCAACTCTCAGTGGGTCCAGTAGGTCATTGAGTTTATCATGTAGTGTTTTCTTCTTTTACAAAATACATAACTGATATAGATAGTATGGGGAAGAATACACTGGTTCCTTAAGCTGTAGTGTGATGGTTATGAGTTTCTAATAATTTCATTATGAATGAGTCTTGGAGAATGATGATGAATTGCCATGAATTGAATCAAGTGGTGAACCTAATTGCAGCTGCTGTACCAGGTGTGATTTCCTTGGCTGAGTAGGTGAACACATCTCCTGGAGCTTGGCATACAGCTACCAATTTGGTAATGTTTTTCTTCTCCATACCTAACCATAAGGCCCATCAAAAGCAATTTGCTCTCAGCTGGCAAAACCAGCAATACACCTTCACTGTCCTTCCTCAGGTTTATACTAACTATTCGTCCCTGAGTCACAAATTAGTTTACATGTATCTTGACCACCTTACTCTCCCACAAGGCATCACACTGGTCCATTATACTAATGATATTAGGTTGATTGTACCAAGTGCATAGGAGGTAACAATCATTCCTCATTTATTAGCAAAGCACATGTGAGCCAGGGGATGAGAAATAAACCCAACTAAATTTCAAGGTCTTTCTACATCAGTGAAATTTCTAGGAGTCCAGCAGTATGGGACCGATAGAAATTCCTACTCTGGAAGAAAAGACAAATGCTGCAACTGTCTCCTCCTGCACCATAACAGGGAGGGCAATGCCTAATGGGCCTATTTGGATTTTGGAAGCAGTACACTCCTTACTGAAGTGTATTTACTCTGACTCATTTACTGAGTAACTTGGAAATTAATTTGAGGGGCTCAGAACATCAGAAGACTCTGTGACAGATCCAGGCTGCTACAGCAGCTGCTCTACCAGTAGGGACATTTGATTTTGCAAATCTAATTGTACTTCAATTGTCAGTAGAAGTTAGGGAACATACTTGAAGTCTCTTGCAGGTCCCTATAGGTGAATTGCAGCAGAGGATTTTTGGAGCAAGCCTCTGACGTCATATACAGATAGCTACTTTCCCTTTGACAATGAGCTCCTGGCCTGTTACTGGGCCTTAGTAGAAACTCAATGCTTGACCACGGGATACCAGATTTCTGTGCAGACTGACTTGCCCATCACGATCTGAGTATTGTCTACTATACTAAATCATAGAGTACAACATTTAGTAGAAGTGGTATGTATGTAATTAAGCAGAGCAGTTCCAGAGGGCACAAGTAAGTTATATGAAGAACTACTGGACTCTTTTAGAATATTTTGCTGAGTTCACAGACGTAAAATATTCTAGTGATGGAACTAAACAAAAAGAGGATACAGATGATTGTCCATTTTGTATCTGTGTATTCAAAAATGGTTAGGATAAATATATAGTTACATTCTCTTAATGAATAGAGGGATTTGTTGCAATAGTGTTTGTAAATAGGATATCATGTCTGCATCTTGTATAGCAAATAACCCTAGGAAGAGAGTATGCAATGTGTTAATTATTGAAACTGTCCTATCAACTTAATTTGAAACTGTCTCAGTGCTATTTATCTCTCAATAAAATTATGGGAAAAAAGAAGTTATCCATATGTCCATAGCTCCTACCTGTGCTATGTTGTATTCTGTCTCCCAGCGTGTACCTGTGGCATCATGGGGGTGTACCATATGATCATCTGTCAGAGGAAAAGAAGGCTAGAGCCTGGTTTACAGATGGGTTTGCATGTTGCACTGGCCTCACTTGCAAGTGGATATCTGCACATTATACTCCCTTTCCTGGACATCCATGAAGTATAGTAGTAAAGAGAAATATTCACAGTGGACACAACTTTGAGCAGTGTGTCTGGTAGTATATTTTTTGTGGAGGGAAAAAAAGGACAGATTTGTGGCTGTATACTGTAGCCAATGGTTTGTCCAGATGGTCCAGGACTTGGAAGGAACATAACTTGAAAATTGGTAACAAAGCTATTTGGGAAGAAATATATAGGTAGATTTCTTCATATGGGCAAGAGATGTAAATACATTTGCATCCTATGTAAATGCTCTCTAAAAAGTGACCTCAGCAGAAGAGAACTTTAGCCATGGCTTGCATAGACAGTGAATTCTTTATACAGCAGTTGAGCTTTTCTTCATCCACCCTGTCATTACCTGTTATGGTTTGTGTCTAGATGTCCCTGCAAGGCCAGAAGCCTTCACTGGGAGCAGACATTTCAGAGGTGAGCTGAATGTAGAGTTTGGATTGGTTCATTGTCTAATGCTTGAATTGGGAGTGTCAGTGATACACCTGCCTATCATGCATAGCCTGCATACAGCATAAGGGAGGAAAAGAGGCTTGCTTCCGGCCCACTTTAGTCTTGTTAATTTTAGTATCTTCTGCTACGGTGAACTGTTGCCCCCTCTACCATTCCACCCTAGCTTGGAGTCAGCATATTTTGGACTGAAACCTCTATAAACTGTGAGTGAAACAAACCTTTTCTCCCTTAATTTTGACTGTAGAATGTTTTGTCTTAGAACAAGAAAAAAGTAGTAGGATATTACAAAGTAGGCTCATGAACAGAATAGTTACAGTGGCGAGGAGGGAGATTATGCATGGGCTCAGCTGCATGGACTTTCATTCCCCAAAGCTGATCTCTCTACAGCCACATCTGAATGTCCACTATGCCAGTAGCAGAGACCAGGACTGAGTCATTGCAGCACTATTACCTCAGGTGACAGCCAGTTGATTGTATTGAACAAATTCCATCATGGAGAAGACAGCATTGCCATTACTGGCACAGATACTTATTTTGGATATTGATTCACTCTCCCTACATGTAATGTTTCTGCCAAAGCTACCATTCATGGACTTATAGAAAGCCTTACTCATCCTTGGCGAATTCCATACAGCATTCACAATAATCAATGAAGACATTTTATAGGCAAAGAAGTTAGCCAATGGGCTCATGCTTATGGACTTTATTGTCTTACTATTTTCCTCACCATTCAGGAGCAGCTGGATTGATATAAAGATGGAATGGACTTCTGAAGATGCAAGTGCAATGCCACCTAGATGGTGATCAGTTGCAGATATGGGACAAGATTACTTAACAAGCTATAGATGCTTGGAATCATTGCGCACTGCATGACACTCTGTCTCCCACAGCAAGGATTCATGAGCCCAGGAATCAAGGGGTGGAAGTGGAAGCAGCACCCTTCACCACTGTCCCTTGTGATCCATTGCCAAAAGTTTTGCTTCCTGTTCCTTTAAAATTGTTCTGTACTGGCCTAGAAGTCTTAGTTCTAGAGGAGAAAAGGCTTATACCAGGAAGCACAATAATGATCCATTGAGCTGGAAGCTAAGACATCACACCTCTAGGTCATTTGGCTTTCCTCATGCCTTTGAGTAAACAAGCTAAGAAGTGGTGCAGTGTTAGCAAGCATGCTTAACCCAGACTCTTAAAAGAAGATTGGACCACTCCTCCACTTTAGAGGAAAGAAGAAATATATTTGGAGTGCAGGGGACATCTTAGGGTGCCTCTTGATATTACCATGCTGTATTACTAGGGTCAATTAGACACTACAAATACAACTAAATTCTAGCTGTGACCCCCATGATTGCTTACAGAAATGCAGATTATAGTAGTTCTCTTTCAATATGATTCCTATGTAATATAATGTTGATAGACTCAATATCGCTCAAGTATTGTTAAACCTATGTTATAATGTTTAAATTGTAAAATGTGATGAGTAAGCATCAATCCCCACTCAAGTAAAAAAATCTTGTCTTCTATTCTGGGGGAGGACACTAGTGCATTGCCTTTGGTACACATGCAGATTATAGCATTTTGAGAATAACAAACAACTTGTCTTTTTATCTGGAGACTAAGTTTGGTTTAAGAAAATGTATCCAACTGCTTATTTGTCAAAGGATGGATTGTGATAGTTAACTGAAGCTGTCAACTTAAGTAAGAAAATGCTAATCTAGATGAGTAGCATAGTTCTGGGTGTGGCCTAATGGACTTTTGATAGAAGACACTCTGAGTATGAATGGCATTGACAAATAGTCTTGTAGCCTGGTGATGCAATAGGAGGGAAAAGAAGAAGGAAGCTTGCTTCTATTTCTTCAGAGGAACTTCAGTCTTCTACCTCACCTTGGACACTGTCCTGGCTTCCAGCACAGACTCTTCCACCTTCCTCCTCAGATCCTTTGGCCTCATGATATGGACTCAGATGGAACCCTGCAGTGAACTCCAGGCGTTTGACCCTTGAATGGACCCATCTCATTGTCAGCATTCTGGATTCTTCACCACATGACTCTACGGGTGGTCACTGTAAGCTTACCTTGTAAGTCTTTACACCTTTATGTATCTTACGTTAAAACTGCTTCTCTAGTACTGACTGGTTCAAGGCCCTACGTCCTTAATGTTCTGTAAGTTTCCAGTAACACTATCAAACATATAAATATTGAAACTGCATAACAAATAATAAAAATGTTTAAATTCCTAGGATGAAAAAATTCTAAACTGAACCTTTTCAAGATCTCAGAAAAAGTGTATATGCTTGGATTTTTCTCTATCTTTGCCTGTCTTCACACACACACACACACACACACACACACACTCAAACACACACAGAAACACACAAACACACACATATGCAGATATTCTCATAGATAGCATTTTCCCAAAAAAATCATACTAAACTGAGATAATGATCAAATCTGAAGTATATTCACTCATGCACATAAGATATTTATTTCTAACTAAGGGTTAAAAGTGTAGATGCGGGCCCTTAAAACTATTTCAGAAAGCAAAGCAGTATTTCCTCAAAGATGCTGTTATTGAGCCTTCTACCTCAGACTGAAATGTCCCAGTCTTACTTAGATCATATCTATGCAAAGAAAAATAGATTTGAGATAACTTTGAAACTCCACGAGAAGCTGGGACTCACCATGAGAAACTGGAGAAATATGATCAACAAAATTACATGACCCTCAGTGCTGTAGCTAAATAGACTGTCCAACACACACACATGCACACACACATATGTTGCATTTATGTATGTATTTCAAATATATACATACGTCTGAGAATTAAATATGACATGAAAAAAGTCAAATCATGAAATCCAGACTGGAAAATGTATATACTAACAAAGAAAAGATCTACATCTATATATCACATACATATAATTGATTTTATAATGAAAAAACATATGTATATACAAGATTGTTAGGATATCTATATCTATATCTATATCTATCTATCTATCTATCTATCTATCTATCTATCTATATCTACTTTCTCTTAGTTCAATGAGAGAAAAGATTTGTAATAATACTGCTTAGACAAGAGATCATGTCTGCATCTTGTTCTGTGAATAACTACTTATTTTGCAATGTATTCCTTATTGTAACTGTCTGACTAACCTGTTTTAAAACTGTTTCATTACTATTTTGTCTTTTTTTCTCATTAAAATTAACTAAAAAATAAAAATTTAAAAAACAATTGGATATATATATATATATATATATATATATATATATATTTAGCACTTATATAGATTTAGTAACTAGAAGTTTAAAGATAACTATATAAAAATGTATGAAAGGGAGATAAACAAAAAACACTGTAATATCTATCTATCTATCTATCTATCTATCTATCTAAAAGAATTAAAATAAGTGACAAAAGAACGCTGTGAGATAACATAGCAATCATCAATCAAAATGGACAAGCTGACAATAGAAAAGGTAGAAAAAGGCATAAAATCATAGAACAGTTTGTGTTGGTTGGAGGAAAATTTGTGTTCTTTATACTTCAAAGAGAATTTGAAATAAAGGAAAAATTGGATATTCAGGATAAAATATTACAGTTCATTCCTAGAAAATAATGATGTAGGGGAAGCAGATCAGCTGGATACCTAGACGTAAAGTTGCTTATAATGAGAAAAATCGGATTGAGCTGAAAGTTCTCTACAGCACTAATCAGCAGCAGAAGATAGTGCATCTGTATATATAACCCTAAAAGAAAACCAGGTGCAGTAGAGCAGTACTTCACATACAAAGTAATAGGCGAATTTTTTCAAATAAAAACTCATCTTAGCAGAAGAGAATATTGAAATATAAGCACAGGATGAGAGTAATCCAGCATTTGGAGGCTGAGGCAGGAGGATTGCAATGAGTTTGAAACCAGTCTAGGCCGTGTAGTGAGTTCAGGACCAGCCTTAACTACATACAGAGACCCTGTCTCAGAAAAAACAAAAGAAATATAAGTACATGACCCATATTATTTAAAAATATTAGTCCAGGTACCATCAATGTCATTAACTTTTTCCTCGCATTTCAACAGTATGGAACCCAAAGTAATGATTTATAGCTTTATTAATAAAACACTAAATATACTATTTTCCAGCCTTTGCTTATAATATTCTCTGAGTGGGAAATCTGAACTTTCCTCAGCTTCAACAAGAGCTCCTTGAATGTTGCGCCAGTCAGACTTCACCAGAGGAATACATTGTTCTGTCTGCCTGTCTCTCTGTCTGTCTGTCTGTCTGTCTGTCTGTCTGTCTGTCTGTCTATTAGCTATGTATGTATGTCTGTCTTAGTCTGCATAATTAGAGATCATGAATGTGAGATGCAAAGGATGCACTGAGTTAGCCTATAACAGCCACCTTCAGAATCAGGGAGGAGCAAAGCACAAAAGTGGACCACACCCTGGAGAGTTGGAAGATGCAGTGGAAGGTGAGGAGAGCCGTAGGACCGGGGAGCTCCAGGAGCATGAGCCCATTTCCTCACTTCTGGGGCCATGCTTCTCTGTTGTCATGACTTGGGGTTGATTTCTATTTATCTGCCTTAAGATTTTTCTGCCTATATCAATCCAGTAAAATGTTAGCAGGCTTCCTGCTTATTTCACTTTGGGGAACACTATGGAAGTTCCCTCACTACCATAGATCTCCATCCGTCAGACCATACAGATGAGTATTTTGCTTCTGCTGTCCATGATTATAAGTCTGCTTGCCTTGTCTTTGGTGATCATGCTGTCACGTGATCATTGACAGTACAGGGTCCAACTAAATCCATTACCTTTATGTCTTGAATGACCACAATCCCTACCTTATATGTGGCATACAGAGGACAGCAATGACAGGGCTCCTCAGGAACGCTGGTGCTCCCCTCACAAATCTACTTCTTAGGCTATTAGTGATGGGAACACTTTCTGAATTCTCCCTGTGAGGAGAATAAGGCTTAAATGCACTCCAGAATTTCTATTTTATCCAAGAGCTTGAATCCCCTCATCAACAGTAAACCAAGGAATAATGACATTTCTATCTCACCCACTGTGTGACATCTTTCAGCCCATACTTCTGTCAACAAGCCACATTAACTATTAACACATTTTTTTTTAGCTCCATGACCTGCAACATTAAATTCAAAAGCCCAACTTAGTGGGCTTACATCAAGAAAGTCAACCTGAATTTCATCTATGCTTTTGTCACTGTGATTGACTATTATTAACCTTGGCCACATCTTTATTTAATTCATAAAATTGTGAACTCTTTCCTTGTAGTCATTGACTATAAAAAGGTAGGTGGACAATGAATATAGATTGGGATCTTTAATTTTGCTACTTGGGAAGGTGATGAATAGAAACTTTAATGTATATAATTGGTTAGGTGATAAAAATGGGAATTAGACTGTGACATTTTCTGTGACTGGTATGAACGTGTTTGAGATTTGCCTTCACTGTGGTGTGTGTGTGCCTGCTAGCCTGAATGGACATAGTATGAGATAGATGGAGGCATCCATTTGAGCTGGGAATTAAGAATATTCACTAGGGTTCTTAATTCAGCCACCATTTAGCTTTTAGAAATTAGACCAAATTTGCTGAAGGAATAATGCAGGAGAGAAGGCATAAGCAAAAAAAAAAAAAAAAAAAAAGTAGCATATTAAATGAGGAAAGTAGGAGGCCCAAATCACCAAGGTCAGAGCAGGCAGAGGAAATCCAGTGTGGGGAGGGCTTGGATTTCAATTCAGAAAGAGAAAAATTTAGGTATGGAATGAGATTGCTAGGGGAAGCCTCATGTACATTGGCTCAATCTCTGCTTAAGTATTATTTCATGAGTGGTGCATGTGTGTGTGAATGTATCACATAAATTTAGCAGGTGCTTTTTTCATCAATACTACTGCCAAAACTATATAAAGATATTTGCTTTTTCCTTGTCTGTGTCTGTCTGTCTGTCTGTCTGTCTGTCTGTCTGTCTGTCTGTCTCTGTCTCTGTCTCTCTGTCTCTGTCTCTATGTCTCTGTCTCTGTCTCTCTGTCTTTGTCTTTCTCTGTCTCTCTCCCTGTGGGAAACCTGTGACTGGTATCCATTTTATAATAGTGTCAGCCATTTTCTTAAGTTTCTATTCTCCTGCTGAGTTAAGTTTCTGGTCCTTCCCGCCTTGCCCATTCCCCGTGAATCACGTGCTATGCCCCAGGGGTGGGACCTCCCTCCGTTGCCTAGATACCTGCTGATGTCAAGAGCCGAGATACCTGCTGATGTCAAGAGCCGAGACTTCCTCATTCCTACACTCCCTATATATACCCAGCACCTCCCCTGAATAAATGAGACTTGATCAGACTGTCCTGTCTTGTCTCCATTTCTTGCATCTCCTGTCCTTTGTCCCCTCCTCCATTCCCCGCTCCTCTCCCAGGTGACCTTCGTTGACTGACCCACTGGATAGGATCTCTCTCTCTCTCTCTCTCTCTCTCTCTCTCTCTCTCTCTCTCTCTCTCTCCCTCTCTCTCTCTGGCTCTTTCATACACATGCACACACACCACAGGATGCTGCTCTAGAAGTTGCATTTTTCAAACTTGCTACACATGGTTGTAGAGATACAAGCTATGGTTTCCAGGGTTTGCCCTCGTAATAATTCTTTTTCTATTTGTTTCCCACAAAAGTCAAAGAGAGCAAAGAGATTGCACGCCACTTCTCTGCTTGTACAATATCTCTATCATAATGATCTGTTTTGCTTTTTGCAACTCAGTTAACCTATTTTGAATCAAGGAAGAGCTTTCTGGGTAAACTCCCTGCTTCCGCCATTGCCAAAGACCCTGTGTGAGGGAAACTGACCAACTTATCCCAGCCCTTTTCATTACATTTCATCACTGAAGGTCTCTTGCTGTTACTGTCACACTCACAATTGCAAACCTGAGAATCACTTTCCTTCTTGGCCTCTTTTCTAATGTTACTTCTGATTTTACTACTTAAATAAACTCAATTTTATGCTTGCCTTTTACCAAAATTACCCCTAATAACTGTCATTATCTCTTATAATTATAATAATCACATTGGCTCCAAATGGCTCATAACATTAGCTTTCAGTCCAATAAATCCTGGGAACTATATTCAGTGGAAAATCTAGGTTTTAGTAAGAAAATACATAGCAATGATAGGTCGTTTCCTTGGTCAAGAAGGTCTAGGGTTTCCCAAGGTATCAAAGTGGAAGACAACCCTACCAAGACCTTGAGATTGGAAGGTAATATAGAAAAACTTCAATTTTATAGTCTGTGAACTTAGTGTTCATGATTAAATCTCACCTCTACTACATTGTCCTGGACCAAGCTATTTCAAGATTTCTATTCTTCAATATCCCCATATTGCAGTAGGTATAGCAAACCATCTTACTAGTCCTAGTCTTTCCCATTCTCATTGATTTTTTTCAATTCATTTTAAATTTATTTATTTATTTAATTTTGGTACAGGATCTTGCTATATAGCTTGAACTCTTAGCAATCTTTCTGTCTCAGCCTCTTCAGTGCTGGGATTGCAGGTGCGTGCCACCACTCCTGGTTTCAGTGGGCAGCACAGTACACCTGGGTTTCTGGGGCCTGCATGGCATGCAGTGTTCGGGATCCTTGCACTTGGCAGGCAGGTGCTTAGACCACCAGGCTCTCTCATTGATTTCTACTTGAGTTGTTAAATGTTTAGACTATCACCCCTGCCATAGTACAACCAAAGAACTATGTCTTCTTATTTTCATGTAAAGATTAAATTAAAAAAAATGTGTACTAAGCACAGAGAAAGCACTTAATAGTGGTGGTTATCACTATTATTTTCACTTTTGCTATTACTTCTAAAGGATCCAATAAATTCCATCTTGTTTACAGATATGCTATTTCACAAAGTCCTTATGCTAGTGAAATTATGATTATTATCCTATTTTATAGACAACAAAACTATAATTCCTAGAGGTTTAATGAATTGTTAATGCCACAGAGATAGCAAGTGGCAAAGACAGGACTTAAGTCCTTTTGGGTTCTTGCACATTTTTATTTCATTATATTATTTTGGGCTTAAGAAAACAAAGGACCAGAACATACATAGTGGTAACAATTCTGAGGGCCCAAAATTGGACTGTAAGAGTAGTAGGCAGCAACCATGCCACCGGGGATTTGCAACACGGAGATTCAACCAAATGTTACCTCTTTAGTTCACTGGTACAGTTCTAACCGTGGAAGCAGAGGCTGCAAAAGGAGAACAAATATTACAACTGCATACAAAATAGCAAAACGCAGAAGGCAGAAAGAGATGGAAGACACTGGTCTGTGGATGCTGTGGTGTCACCCAGGACCTCATTGAAGACCAACATGCCCTTTCCCCTAGCTGCCAAGAAACAGAGACATCCAACAGCCCTCAGCTGGGCTTTGCCTTGAGCGCTTCGATAAGCAAAGGCATCCAATGTGTCCCAGGGCAATCCCTTTTCTGGCTGCTGCCTATGCCCAATGACTGGTCCATGGGGGCTTGCTAAGGGCCAATCTGCTAGGAGCACATGGACTTTACTTACTCTAGGGACCATCAGCTCTGTGAAATCAGCTGAAGACTATTTTGACTGAGTCCTTTTTAGCTTGCTTTTCTGCCCAATACTGCTTCCGTCTTTCCCCACAACAGCACTGCACAGTAAATTTCCTGTGCACAAATCAATGGCTCTGAGTCTATTTCCCTGGAAACCTCAACTGCATGAAACACGCATCTCTGCTGTGGCAGGGAACACCAGTTAATCTCCATATCTCTGCAAGGCTTCTAGTGATTTGTCAAATACTCACTGAGGTATCAGTAAATATATCAAGATACAATAAATATCAGGAGTACTTTCACACATATCAAAGTGGAAAAATATTATTGATTTTCAAGGCAGCAATTTAGATGTTGCTGGAAGATAAGATAGGCTGAGATCCAGGTCAGATTGAGCACATAGATTAAATCATTTTATTTTCAGGGTCTTGGATGCTCACATAAGCACACAGACATCTTTTTTTTATTTTATTGAGAAACAAATATCAATGAGACAGTTTCAAAACCAATTAATAGGACTGTTTTAATAATTAATACAATTGTAAGATTTTTTTTACTAAACTACAGAATTGTTGGCTTCATTTTATTTTTATTCATTTATTTTTTTGGCAGAACCAGGGATTGAACTCAAGGGCCCTTGCTCTTGCCAGGGAAGTGCTTATTCCACTGAGCTATTTCCTCAGCCACCAGACACCTTAATATGGGTGCACAAATGTTGAAGTCTGAGCCTCTGCTCAGTATTTAAGATTCTCATTTTCTTTTTCTTTTATTAATGTCTAAGAAGGCTCTCCTAAGATCCTCTTTGGATTTGAGTCACTCTGGCCACATGCTTGTCCTCCACTCACCTCATGAGCGAGACAGGACTCTTGGAAAGCTTCCAGGAGCGGGGCTTTCATGGTACAGTGTTGCATTTGACTAGGGGCCGTGGCATGGGAGGGGCAGAAAATGGCCATCTCATGGGTTTTGAAACTAGGTGGTATGTTTTCAAGACTCTATCTCTGACTAAATCCCCTCACCTCCAGTCACAACAAGAACCTGTTCCAAACATGTTGGACTCTGCCTTTCATCTACCTTCACTCATCTTCTGCCCTGATAAAAAAATTTCAGTTCTCTAAGGCCTTGAAGAACTCAGACCCCAAGGCCTGTTTAGTCAGAATCAATTACTTATCTAAAGAGTATAAACAAATCTAAACTTTTGGGAAGGAGTAAATTTCATGTATGTTCATATCCTTAAGTATCACTATTTCATATCTAAAATTCTGTACTATAGAAAAATACAAGTTGAAGACATTTTTTTTTAACACAAAGATGATTCATGTCTGTTTTCTTCACAACTATATTCTCACCATCTAAAACAGTGCTTGGCACATGGAAAACTTGCAATAAATATTCAGGAAGTGAGTATTCAAAGGTGAAGAAGGTAGCAGAAGAAGAAAAAAATTTTGTTGAAATAGATTTGCAAAGAAAAAGAGAGCTCAACAATATTTTTGAAAATAACATAGCAACGATTCCCAAATATTACAAATTTCCACCACTTCCACCTTCCACTCAGCACACAAAAGGAATAAGAGCAATAGGAGAGGTTTCTGTCCTTATATAATAGATACATGCTATCCATATTAAAATATATTTTCATATTTTTTTCTTGAACACATTAAATGCCTTCCACGTCACAACCTTGGTCCCATGGGGCAGAAAGTCATGGCAGGTGTTTTTCACACAGTCATTGTTCCCCGTACTTGCCTCTTTCTTCACTGGACAGCACCACACCAAGGCACTGACTATTGCAATCATCTATTTTCCGTCCAGATCGCTCTGAAGCTTTGCTCTCTACCTGAACCCTCCACCCACCCTTCAGGGACCTCCGGCTACACTAGAGAAGAGCACAGTGAGGCTCCTAATTGGTATTTTCGGTGGCAATATCAGACACCACTAAGGAAGCTAGCGAATCTGTTGTCCACCCCGGGCCTGACAGCTACATACTGCTGGACTTGGAGCAGCCATTTTTCATGTGAGTAAAAAATCATATTGGACCTTTTAACACTTTTTTGTATATATCACACGGAACATTAACTTCATTTAAAAATATCTGAGTATGAAAAGTATTAAGAGAAGGACATTAAATTTTAATCATTCACCATGTTCCCTTTCTGTCTTCTCCCAGAGAAAGGAATTAAATCATATTTGAGATTGGTTCTGCACATTTTATATAAAAGTCAGAACAAACAGGAAAGAGGAAAATAAAACAAAAGGCCTGAATCAGAGAGAGCATTGGTAAGGCAAGAGAGGAGGTTAATTGTAGCCTGGGGAGAAAGCAGATTTGGGGGTCACTGCATAGGGTAAGGGGAACCAGAAAAGATCTTGGGCAAGTGGTGGAATGTGCAAGATAAATGGGAAGAAATGATATGGGTACATCGAGTTTTCAAAGGTCTTTTCCTGCTGTGACGAATGCATCCTTTTCCTTCACAATTTTTGCTTTCATTACACTTTTGAAATATAGTACTTGAAATATTTCTGTATTTTTAGTTACTTTCCATTTGTAGACCACTTGTTAATAGACGACTTTGCACAGGGGAAGTTACAAAGGTGCGGAGGCTGCATGAGCTCTCCCACTTACAGTCACGCTATCTCGTGCTCTGATCCGGAGGAAGCATTGTGAATTCTGATAATCTCATGGAAAGAATTAAACACTGATCTTTGAAAGCATGTTTGGGTGTCTTTCTCTGAAGTTTCTAAAACAGAGAACTGTGTCTTAGTTTTGAATTTTACTCAGGAATCTCAAGTTCATCCTAAGTTATTTTGCTAATTGTACAGCCAAACTAATCACCTATGGAAGTCAGGAAAAATATGTCGTCCTTGTACTTTGCTGGGGGTTTTGCATGTGACTCTCTAGAACACAGGTAAGTAGCATGGGTAAATATGTGTTCTGGGATGTAGTCATTTCAAGGGAAATGTTTGGTTATCTTCATGAAGGACTGGGTCAAAGGATCATTTTGAATCAATTCTTCTTTAAAAAAATATATTGAGTACACGGTGTAAAGGGTCTCACTACACAGATCATACTTGTAGTGATCCTACTGTTTTCAGCCTCCCAAGCACTGGGATTACAGGGGTGCTGCCACGCCCAGTCTCAGTCACCCCTGGCGAGCCGCCGGCACAGCACTCCTGGGAATAGAAGCCCAGTCCCGGAGTCTGCCTAAGCAGGTGCTTTAGTCCTCAGAGTTATCCGACTGGCCCTTGAACCACTTCTTGAAAAGTTTAGTGATCTAGAACTTCAGGAGACATGATTCTTTTTTAAGTGGACACCCCAGGTGAAAAAAGGGTACTTCCTTGAATGAAGTGTTTTCTGAACTTAAATGAGGAAATGAAAGAAGAATGAGATATAGAAAGAGCTAATGAAAATATAAACATTATTGAGGGAAAACTCTATTCTAGAAATTCCTTGTTTGAAGTAATAAATCAACCCTTCCAAGAGGAAAAAAACTATTTTACGCGTTGAAGCCATGTCTGGATGTTTCAGATCAACTGTTTAAATGAGGAAACTGGTGGCATACGGGCTTCCCACACCCTCACGTTTTCCTCCTATTGCCACAGTTACTGCTGCTAAAGTTCATGTGCATTGATCGACACTTCGCACTGTGCTCCCATAGAAGAGTCTAGGCGTGTTCACACAGTATGACGGCTATGGAACTCTTTTTTTCCCCAGTTGATCAAAATGCCACCCGTTTTTCCCTTCTATCTTTTTCTTATGAGAGAAAGCACAGCAAGTGTCTTCCGGAGACTTCCTGTTGCATCCCAAAGGCGCTCCACAGTACTGGTCTTTCATCATGAGATCCTGGGCATTCTCCTCTGAAGTCCTAAGTCATGAATTTCTCATGTTTCTGTCTAATGTTTGTCTCTCTTAGAATCCCAGTTCTCTGGAGATAAGTGTCATGTAAAGGATTTTGGATAGATAAAAATGCATCCCTCTCTTAGTCTCCCCAGCCCGTTATTCACATAGTCAATAGCTATGACAGCATTTGCATTGTCTAAAACATGGATTTTTTTCTTCTCAAAGTATTGTAGTTATTAATGCTTTGGACTCTTTCTCCTGCATCTGTCATACTAAAGTTATCCTTTAAAAAGCTTTGCCCAAATCCAGAGCTCATAAGTCAACAACAATGAGAACAGAGAAAAACATTTATTTAATTCTTACTATTACACATTCATTCTTCTAAACACTTTTTATGTAACAATTTTTTAATTTCCACCACAACCTCAAGGGGCCTGATCTAATACTATTCCTGTTTAATAAGTGAGGAAAATAAAGCACGGGGAAGTTTAATAGTTTCTTAAGGTCTCTCATAGAATAAACAACAGAGCATGGAGCTGCCACATGAGCATGGGTTAACCACCATGGATCCTACCTCTGATTTACAGGAACTGGCATGTTTGCATAGTTTTTAACTTACATGCAGGCCTTACAGGACCAATGAGTACCCTGAGAATTACATGTAAATGCATTTGTGTGCCTATACACTTGTTATGTGTGCATTTTTCTGGTAAAACAAGCAAACAAACAAACAATGTTGCTTTCACTATTCTCAGAATAATCCACATCTGCATGAAAAGAGGTTAAAGAAAAATACAAGATAGTGTCATATTTCAAGTCTAACAATCTATGGTTTAATTCTGGGCTCTGGTATCCTACAGAAAATTGAGCTTTATTATGTCATAAACAGTTCTGATTTTCATGATGTGTTACATAAAGAATAACAATGCCAACAATAGGGTTATTGTGAGAGTCAAAGGAGATAATGCACATCTGGCAGCCAGAAGCGAGCAGGCAGAGAGAGTAAATAAATACAGCTCCCTCCTTGACTCCTCTGGCAGCCTGGAGGCAACTATGTTCCCATCAATCAAGATAAACAGTGATGTCTTCATCTGTCTGTTTTCCCTGGATCTCAGTGATCTTTCCAAAATGTTTGCAGCCAGGAGCAACAGTTTTCCTGTGAAGTTCAAAGGCACAGTTTTGGCTTCTGTGAGCCCTCATTCTCACCCATGCCCAAAAGATACTGCACTGTGCTCTAGGCCCAGT
>NW_004524638.1:6455194-6458498 GCF_000260255.1 Octodon degus | reverse complement strand
AAAGAAAGAAAGAAAGAAAGAAAGAAAGAAAGAAAGAAAGAAAGAAAGAAAGAAAGAAAGAGGACAAGCAAGCAAGCCATACCTTGCCAGATATGGAGTACCCTTGAGACTTCTTTTTAAAAACAGTATAGGAAAATAGTATAAAAGAAAAAAGCAAGTCCACAAAAATAATTCAAAATACCACTGGATCATCTGTGGCTACTATAACAAATTACTAGAAATTTAGTGACTTAAATTAATACAGAATCATAAAATGTAGATCCAAAGACCAAAAGTCTCATGTGGGCCTTCCTGGTAAATTCAAGGTGTCAGGAGGGTTGTATTCCCTCTTGGAAGACAAGGGGAGAATCCACTCCCCATCTTAACCATCTTTTAAAGATGAATCCATTCCATGGATTGTGATCACCTTCATCTTCAAAGAACAGCTAGTTACAAGATAAAAGGGAAAAATTTTTATGTGTATCTGTCCCTTATACTGAGGTCCTAAACTTATTATAACTTTCTGAGTGATAAGGGTACTACTAGAATCTGTTTCTGTAATATTTTATCTTTTATCTTTGGCCTTAGTTCTTGGGCACAGAGCACACCAGACCTTGAAAATTTTCCTACTGATACGTGCATCTGACCCAGAGCTCCTGAATCCCTGGGAATTTCCTAGGCTGTAGGAGTTTCGCTTGTTCTAATGGGGTGACTCTTGGTGGGTCATGGATAGGGCTGTCACCATGACCAGACCATGATTAGAAGCTTGAAGTATCCATCCCACCACCCATTCACCAGAGAGGGGTGAGGGGCTGGAAAAGGAGGTGATAATGGACTGTGTCTACATAATGCAGCTTTCAGGACAATTGCTGAACTATGGGATGCAGGGAGCTTCAGGCTTGGTGGAAGCACACATGTGCTGGGAAGGTGATATACCTCAACTCTAAGGGGGCAAAAGTATTTGAGATCATTCCAAGCCTTGCCTTATGTGTCTCTTATCTGGCTATTCATCCCCTCTTTTAGGAAATCCTAAAAATACAGTAAGTCAATAAATGTAAGTGAATTGCTTCCCTGAGTTCTATGAGTGTCTGGCAAATTAATCAAGTCTGAGAAGGAGATCATGGGAACCCTGATTTATACTTGGTCTGCTGAGAGTATAGGTAACAGCTGTGACTTGCAACTGAGGTATAAAATAGGGAGCAATCTGGGGGATAGAGTCTGCAGCCTGTGACATCTGAGGCTCTCTCCAGCTAGACACTCCAGCGGAATTGGATACTATGCCGCTGAGATGGGCCAGGGAGTCTGCTAAAGAATTGCTCTGTATGTGTGCAATGCCCTACAGACACTTCTGGTGTCAGAACTGTTATGCTGAGAGAGAAGAGAGAGAAGGAAAAACAAACATCATTTATTCGGTTGTTTTCTTTCCTATATCACATCTTGGCATAAGCTTTTCTCCTGCCTGAGACTTTGTTTCCTCTGTTCAGGATGTTAATAGGGACCCCAGCTCTGTAACTCTTGATATTATCCACCTTAAGCTTGACTGGGTAGCTTCCCTAATCATATCTATAGCCTAAATGCACTTTGTGATGGAATCCTTTCTTTGCAGGATCTGAGGATTAGGCTGTGGATATCTTTAGAGGTCATTATTCTGCCTACAAGTTACTTCCTCCTTCAGGCCTATTTTAAGCACCTTATTTAAAATTCCAATCCACCCTCATCCTCCTTGCGTGCGTTAGACATGATATCTTAAGTAGCAGTGTAAAGAGCCAGAAAAATTAGGAAAATTTTTCATAATTCTGGAAATTATGAAAGCAAATGTCAAACTGATTTGAGTTTCAGTCCTAGTCCTGTCATTTTTAACTTGATTATTTTTGGATATATTTTCAGTCTATTGGATTTCTAGTTTCCTTGTTTAGAAAATGGATATCCTAGGTCTACGGCACAAGCCTGCTGTAAACACAGCAGAAAAGAGTGTTCTGGAGTACCTGGCACAGAAGTAAACACAGAGTTCCCTCCACATTTATTCCCTTCTCAGTTTTCTTTCCTCTTCCTACTCTAAACCCATCTGTCTCTATACCCATGAAACAAAGACTCGCTTTCACTCCCCCTTGTTACCTGTCTGTGACAACCATCAAAATTTTGCTTCCATGAGTGCATATATTAGCTACATCAGATGAATAATATCACTCAGGCTATGGAGACTGGGCGTGGTGTCATCCCAGCACTTGGGAGGCTGTAAACAGGAGAATCACTATGAGTCTGATCTAGTAGTGAGACCCTGAACACCCTGTAGACCCTGAACACCCTGTAGACCCTTCTCTAAAATACGCACACACGTGCGCGCATGCACACACACACACACACACACACACACACACACACACTTACTTTTGTGCCTGACTTATTTCTTCTACTATAACATCCTGAAAGATGCATCTTTTAATGGATAGATATTTTCAATTCCACTCATTCCTCAGTTGAATTGCTTCACCTTTTGGCTCTTTTTAGTAATAATGCTATGAACATGGGTGTAGTGGTCAAATTTCCTATTGCTGGAATAAGTACTCAACACCTATAATTCATTGTTTTGGAGGGTTCAGTCCATGATATTTGTCTTCCAGGCAGAAACAATATGGCAGGAGGGCATACTGGGGCAGAGACGTCATTTCCTTGTAGCCTTCATTTCCAGAAGCAGACCATAAGGGAAAAGATCCAGAGAAGAAGTGGGTCTAGGACTAGGTATGGTTTCCAGGGTTAGACTCTATGACTCTCCTAGGTAAACCTGGATGTGTATAGTCAAGTTCACCATATTGATTATAAATCACACTAGGATTGAAAATATCTCTTCAAAATGTTACTCTCAATTATCTTGCATGTATTACTTTCAGTTATTTTGCATATAAAACCAGAAGTGCAACTATGGAGTCAAATGGCAATTTTGTCTTTGACATTTTGGTGAACGCTTATACAATTTTTGTACTTGTATCATTCTACCTTTCTACCAAGGCTGTGCATAAAGACTCTGATTTCTCCATGTCTTCACCACCACTTGTTATTTTCTGCTTGCTTTTAAGAGTAGTCATCCTGATAGCCTGATGTTCTTTTGATTTGCATTCCATCTTCATAGTGTTGTTGAGCATATTTTCATACAATTGTTATTTTTTATGGAGAAATATCTGTCAAGTCCTTTATTGCTTTAATTGAGGTTTGGGTTGATTTTCTTTATGCATTCTTGGTATTCATTCTTTATTAAGAATATGTATTACAAGTTTTTTTTCCTTATTCCACAAGTAACCCTTTCATTTTGTTGATTAGATATTTTTTT